>NW_020450817.1:190877-238683 GCF_003343035.1 Apteryx rowi
CCCGCCCGCTGCCCGGCCCGCACCCCGCGAAGGGCGGGGCATGCCGCGAGGGGCGCGCGGCGGGGGCGCGTTTCCTCGCGGCCCTGGTGCGTGCGCTGGGAGATGAGGACGTGCCGGAGCGCGGGGAAGCAGCAGGGCGAGCGGGGAATGGTGCTGCCTAGCCGCCGGGGAGGCAGCGGCGGGCCGGGGTGACCCGGTCACGCCCCGGTGGCGGTGTCAGAAACGCCACACTGAGGTACGGATGTAGCAAGACCGGCGCCAATGGGGAGCAGGCAGCTCTGGGCAGGCTGTTTGTCGGGGAGGGGTTGGCCAGCAGAAGGAGGTGCGACGGCGGCAGCAAGGTGGGTCCAGAGGCAGGAGGACCGAGGTGGAGGCAGAGGACCGACGAGCGGAGCGGGAAGGCTTTGCGGCGTGGGAGCGCGGCCGCCCCGCTGGCCGGCAGCCCCGCGGGCGCCGAGGGAGCCGCCGGGATAACCCAGCCGCCGGACGCGCTCCGTGGCCTGCGACCGTAAGGCTCGGCGCGGGGCAGCGGGCTGGCGCTTGGGCGTTTGCGGAGCTGCAGTTCGGTGTTGGCCGTACGTGCGGCTCGTCAGGTTTAAGCTCTGCAGCTCACAGCTCTGCATCATGGTCTGCATAACTACGCAACTGTGAATCGGTCTTAGTGGTGTGTTACTTAGGTTATAGATTATTTTGCTGCGTGGCCAGTTTCCTCGTCGTGCGCTCCTCATTCGGTAAACTTGGTAATCAGTTTGCTTCAGTTACGTCTCAAGCCGCTGATCTGCAGGGGTTTGAGTGCCAGACGTCAGCGGTGAGCGTGCGCTTGTCCAGGACACTGCAGCTCAGGACCTGAGCTGAGTGATACAAGATGTCCTGGTTAACGAGGGGGGGCAAATCGAAGGAGAAAGAGGAGTCTGAAAGCTCTCTCAATCAGGAGGAGAGAGGTCTGTTAGTACAGGCTATGCTAGAACATGGAGGAGATCCTTGGGATTATAAAGTTATTGGCCAGGATCCCACTCTCAAAGCTGCTGAAAGACACTGGGTGAATTATATATCCATGTATCATCCTAAAGGAGAAAAGAAATGCTCAGCGCTGCAGTGGCTATTGTTTGATCTGGCAGGTGCCTTACAAACGGCAATAGAAGAAAAAGAGCAATGTATAAAGAACTTGCAAAATAATTTGCAAGTGGCTCACAATGAGATACTAGCACTACGGTGTGATAACACTCTGCTAAATGAACAGGCCGAGCAATTAAGAGAATTGAAAGAAAAACTAAGGGCAGAGAATGCTGATAATGCCCGATTAAGAAAAAAAGTGCAGTGCCTGGGTACGCTGTTAGCTCTAGGGAAAGGTTTGGATCATAGGAAAGTAGCAGCTTTGAGTAAGACGGATTGGGACCCAGAGACGTGGGATGGGGATATTTGGAATGTGGAGGACAAGGAGAACTCTGCAGCGCAAGGCGTAGCTGCTGTGGTTACTAGAAAAATAAGACCAGCGGAGGGAGACATAGCTTTAAAAACCCAGGGAGTGGGGGATATGTCCCGAAAAGAGAAGGTCTGGAAGAAGCAGAAGGAGGGTTGGCCTGTGTGGGTAAACAGGATTTGGACTTTAGAACAGTGCACTGCTTTCACGTATGAGGAGGCTAAGCGGGTGGTGACAGCCATAGGGCTACCTTGGCCAAAGGTAGGGGCAATCATCAGAGCCTTGCCTGCCAGCGAGACATCTGGGGGAGAAATCCTAAGGCTGGTGATTAGAAATCTGGGAGAGTATGAGCCCCTCAAAGATAACATGGAGGGGGCACCCTGGACAGATGTCCAGGAGGCGTCAGCCTATGTGTGTGGGAATGTACTACTCCGGGTACTAAAGCAAAGGGAGAAACCGGTGACCCCTGACTTTGACATATATGGAGTGAATGCCGAACAGGGAGACATAGGGGTATTGGCCTGCCGTGCTCCAGAACTGCATAAGGGATTTTTCATCAGCCTGGGATCTACTTTAATTGGTCGGCCCCTTGGTGAATGCATGGCTACCTTAGAGAATGTGGGGACACTTATGGGAGCAGGGGGGAAAGGAGAGGCAAAGAAGGGAGCGACAGGGGCAAAGACCAGGAAGTACATTCCTAGAGGAACAATTTGGAGATTTTTAATAAATCAGGGGGTGAATGAAGAAGAGCTAGATAGTCAGCCCACAGGAGTTTTACTTGCCAAAATGAAGAAAATCCTTCAGGAAAAGGGGATGAAGCAAGAGGAGGTCTGGGAAAAACTGGAGCAGATGAAGCCATCAGCTCCTCCTCCTATTCCAAAGAGAAAACTATATCCATCCTTAAGGGACCTTAAAGATTAGGAGTCCCTACCCCTGGCGTCAGTGGGATTAACCTCCACCACACTGACTTGGGATTCAGGGGGAAGGGGCTACGTGGAGGTACGATGTCTGTTGAAGGGGGGGTGGGAAGTTGTAAATACTTTCTTAGTTGATACAGGATCAGAAGCAACTTTACTAGATTACCAGGGTCCTCCACTTGCCGGTAAATCGGTCTGGATTTTGGGAGTAGGAGGGGGAAGAATGAAGGGAAAAGAAGTAGAAGCTCGGCTGTGCATAGGGGAAGATAAATTGGAGGGACAGATAATTCTGATTAAAGGAGGGCCAAACATTTTAGGAATGAATTTCCTGTCTCAGTTCAAGGTAGATTTGTCCAAGGGAAAATTATATTGTGTTGCTGCCTCAGAAAATGAAGAGATCCCAGGAGTCACCAGGTCGGTGAAGTACTGGACTAAAAGCAGAACAGGAGCAGGGCTAGTAAATGAAGAATATGAGGCGACTCCAACCAGAGACCCTGTCTTCCATTCCCAGTACCGGTACAGTACAGAAGCACAGAGGGGTCATGAGGATGCTCAGGGGGTACAACGAAGGCTTAATAGGATTGGATTTAGAATCCCTATTCCCACAATTTCTGCAGAAATCCAGGGATGTGGAGTACGTGGACAGTGGAAACCCCTTGCAAAGAATCGTAAGCCTGCCCTGGGTAATGCCTTCAACACCTGGGAATGGGCACCATTTGAACAGTGGCAAATTGATTATGTGGGTCCCTTAAAAAGATCAAAGAGGGGCAATCAATTCATATTTGTTGCCATTGACAGAACAACAAGATGGATAGAGGCAATGGCAGTACGTGAAGCTACTGCTAATACCACAGTTCAGTGTCTGCGTGAAATAATGAACAGATTTGGCCCTCCATTCTTAATTTTTTCAGATAAAGAAAGCCACTTCACAGATGCAGCAGTACAGAAATTCCTTAAAGGGATGGGGGTGCATCAATTAACCCATATTTCCTACCATTCACAGTCCTCCAGGACAGTGGAAATAGCTAATAGGTCCATCAAGTTAAGACTGAAGTTAATTGCTGAAGAAAGAGGACTGAGCTGGGACGAAGCACTTCCATTTGTGTGCTGGGCCATGCGAACCAAGAACATGCTAGATACTGGATATAGCCCTTATGAGCTGGTACGTGGCCATCCCCCACAAATGGACAAGATCTGTGGTGATGTTAGTAAATGGGCTAAACAGTCAGGTGCTCCAGATACTGCTTTGATCCTGGAGCAATCAGCTCAACTAAGAGCATGGGCCCATATAGCTGTCCGGAATTACACAGCTCATGAACACAAAAGGACCAACATAAAGCAATGGGAAAATCGACCCCCACTGGGAGCCATGGTCCTGTGGACTCCTCAGATACAAAGGGAAGGCCAAGAGAAAATTTAGGGGTGGTTCTGGCTCATGGATGGGGAAACTCAGTGCTAACTGGAAACAAAGAAGGAGAGATTATATGGGTAGATGGGACCCACTGCTGGGAAGTCAAAGAGAATGTTTCTGACTAATGTTTAAGTAGGATTAATTTTCTGGATTGAATGTGGGTGTGGGATTGATCACAGCTGTGGACCACAGAGAGCCTCAACAAGAACTATCTTCTTCAAGGTGCTCATCATCGATTTAAGACGGTGCCAGGAATATTCTCAAAGCATTCTGGGCCCTGTTCAGTTTTCTTCTGCTGGCTTCTAGTGTAAAAGCAACAGTTTGGACATGGACCATCACTGCTGCTGTTAATAATTGTATTTCCTCAGGGAAAGATATCAACAGAATTTTAACACTAAGCCTTGAGACAATGGGAAGGTCCTCGAATGCTTGGTTTCCTAATAGTAAGTATTTGTTAATAGACCTTCCAGAAATAACTGATTTTATCTTTAAAGGAGCATGGACTGAACAACATGATGGAACTAGTAAGTTAGATATTTAGATTGGAACTATTCTAGAATACATCCAGAGTGTGCCCCTTATCTACATGGCATAATGGCTGCCTGGCAAATATCATAGAAACTGTATAGAAGGTCTAGATGGCTTGAGATTTAGCAAGCACCATTGTAGGAGAAATTGGTGCAGAAACTGGAATACTAAATTAATTTGACATTGAAATGCTCACACCTAAAGTAAAATGGGGGGAATTTTGAGTTGTGTATAAGGTAAATTGGTAACAAATTTCAGACTGTTGTCTGACGCACCACAATAACTACCTGGAATAGCCAAATGTGGCATGCGGTTAAAGCAACTGCCAAGTTAAAAAATAAAACAAAAAACCTTTGAGAGTTTTTGTACAAGATCTCTGGCCATCTATTGTATTCAAGCACAATTGTTAGCTATTGAAACAGTGAATCGGTGTTTAGAAGCTTTTGTAATGGATTAACTTCTTTCTCATCAGGAGTACAACAAAGAGATCCCATATTACAAGGTTTAAGAGATGGGTGATACAGCTTTTCATCTTGATTTGGCTCTTCAGTGATGGGCTGGGGTTAGGAGATGAATTACAAGAAGGACATGAACAATGGGATATTAAACCTTGCTTCAGTTTACCAAAAGTCTTGGGTAAAGGATTATGGGAACATCAGTTAAAAAGGGAATGGTATGCACATAAGAATACAAGAAGTTTGACCACCCAGTGGTTGAAAATGGACAACTAAATGATATGTATGTATTAGTTCTGCATGATCTATTGAGCCTTGTGGACCACAAGAGGGTATTGTCACATGTCAATGGAAACAAGTCAGCATGGGAACTCCATTGGTATTTGGTAACAGTGTGGGTTGTGTACATTTTGCCTCACTTGTAATGGTAGAATGGAAGGATAACATAACCTCTCTACCTCCAGTAGAAGAACGTAAATGTGGTATCTTATTTGTCACTGTAGCTGGTGTTGTATATTCGGTTGCCCTGCAGACTGTACTTTCTCAAAAGCAGAGTTCTGTTTCAGTCCAGTGGACTAATGGCATCTGTCTGGGAACTGACTGACCTCACAGGGGATGAGATACTCAGACAAAATGACAGCATACAGAAAGAAGCTGACAAACCAGAGAGCAGACAACAAGTTGCAAGCCTGATGATCACCTTAGAGAACAAGAAACTTAAAACTGAGGACTGATAGTGAACTGTTAATTGTACGTCATTGGTATGATGTATTCATGGGTTGGCCTCCAAAGACTGCTGTTACACTACACTTAATGCACTTAATCCTGCAGCTGTTATTAGTTATGATAGAAGTATTGTTTTTCTTTATCCTTTTATTCTTTTATTCTATCCATATCTATCTGTTATTCTTTATACGTATGCTTTGCTTGGTTCAAAAGAAAAGAATGCCCAGTTGAATCTCTTACGTATGCTGATATCCTAACAGATGTGGCGGATTCCAGCCGGAAGGGATTGAGCTTATGAGCATCCGGAGTGGTCTGAGCGTCCTTGGAGGAGGTCAGTCAGACCAGGGGGTGACTTGTGAGTAAGAGATCCCGCTGGAGTGCACCGCCCCCAGGAGCTGAGGCCCGAGCAGCTGCCCATGGCAGAGGTGCAAAAAACAAGTTTCTCTGCTGCTCTGGTATGTAAACTGGCAGATAAAGACCTGCATGCACTCAGCTAGAGCTCATGGAAGAATCAAGGCTAAAGTAGAATAGTTATGTCTAGTCACTGGATGAAGTAAACTAAATCCAACCAGATAAGTATAGGGGAGTTTAAGGGAGCCAGGCTCCCCACGCTTAGGTAACTGTATCAGTAATACCATATAAGGCCACGATTGCCTAGGTAATGGTATCAGGAATACCAAATTTAGGTATGGATGTAGCAAAACTGGGAGCAATGGGTAGAAAGTAATTATTTCAGAATGGTTTGGTCAGAGGAAAGGAGGTGCATTGGTGGCAAAAAGGTGGGTCCAAACGCAGGAAAAATGAAGGAGAAGGTATAAAATCAAAAACCAACAGAGGGTAGCTTTTCCAGCAGCAGGAGTGTGGATGCCTACAGCTGGCAGCAACGCTGACCTGTGGACCCAAGGCCACCAGGACGCTGAGGGAGCCGCCCGGGATAACCCGCTGGACTCTGTCAGTGTGTGACCGTAAGGCTTGGTATGGGGGAACAGACTGACACTTCAATACCTAAAGAACTTTAATTGAACATTGGCCATACATGTGATTGATTAGATTTATGATCTATAACTCACAGCGACATATTTTCGCATTATGGTCTGCATAACTATGTAACTGTGAATTAATCTTAGTGGTATGTTACATAGCTTATTGATCATTTCGCTGCTTTGCCAGTTTCCTGGTTGTGTGTTCATCAATCAATAAATGTCCTAGTCAGCTTGCTTCAGTTATGTCTCATGTCTCTGATCTGAAGGGGTTGAGTGCCAAACCTTGTCACTGTCGCAGAGTGTGGTCCACACCAGGAGAGGGCTGTGTGCCACAAACCTTCCCTAAACATATCTGGGCAGCAGGCCTGGACATCCCAGAAAGCACAAGAATATCTGAACGGCACATGCACAGGAATGCCATTATTAATGTGCCTGTGCACAGCTGAATAGGTAGAGATCCCTAAGGATGTAGTGGCCAGGTTCAAATTGCTGATAACCATGACAAAACATGCAGGCTAGAGCTAGTTCCCAAAATGTTCCCTGTCGGTAGTCACGGAAGTAAACCATCCTCTGCTACCAGATGTCGGTAGTCACAGAAGTAAACCATCCTCTGCTACCAGATGTCAGTAGTCACGGAAGTAAACCATCCTCTGCTACCAGATGTCGGAGTGGGGGGACGGGCCTGGAGTAACGATGAGTCTCAATATGAGTATGGTCGTTCTCCCTTTATTAGAGCTTACACAGAGTATATATAGACAGGCGATGGAGCATGTGCTAGCAATAGCTATATGATTGGTTTACAGTCTCTGTTCACGCGCCTAAAGCGAATACATGATTGGTGCAAGGTTGCCGTTCACGTGGAGGGGCTTGTCGGCCCCCTCCTTTACTTGTTTACCACTACTTGTCTTCCCCTTCTGTAATGGTCTAGGAATGYTCAAGGACAGYTCACAKAGMYGTGRGRYCCTCCCTTCATCATGAAGGCAGGATTGCTCACTTCTAAGAGATCATGCCCCTTTTCACTTAACCATTCTTCCACAGTTCCCACTCTGCCCCATGTGAAAGAGAGGCACCAAAAGCCAGCCAAAGCTGTCATAGCAGATGTGGTCTTCAGTGGGACACCCAGCATCTCCAGCTGCCTGAGAAGAGCAGCGGTCCCTCAGTTTGACCAGCTAAAGTATGTTCGACTTGCAAAAGTAAGAGTGAGAGTAGAGCTTTAGCTTCTCCTGATGCTGGGTCTTACATTAGGGACAGACTAAGTCTATCCTCAAAACATTTCAAATGAAGCAATCCACATTAATTTCAATTGTTTAAAAATATGAATCTTACAAAAGAGTAAAAATAAAATTTAATAAGGAAGTTCTTTTTCTTGTCATGCTCCTTCTCTGTATTTCCCATAAAATAGCATAAACACAACATAATCAACCTTTTTCCATATATATATATATATATATATATGTATTTAAATGGCATAAGTCAATACATTGTTCCTGACTCAAGAAGCTTCCTCTCAAATATCAATATAATCACACCAAAAAGAACAATAAATATATGGAAGTATACTATAAACCAGTAATTACTTAGAATGCTTCTATTTTGTGTTGTTATAGTTAATATCAGCTATAACAATGGTGATAAGTCAAAACCAAACCTCTCCAAGGTATGCACACTTAACCTCTTCTCTGAAGGACATCTTCAAAGCCCAGCACATTCTTACACTTAAAAATAAGAAACAAGGTATACCACTTGCAGTCTGTAGATGGCACTCCATTATTACTATTACTTGCATTTTCCAGCTAAATCAGACGGTGGGATAAACACCTATTCTCCACTCCAAAGAACTCATAAAGTAATCTGAAGTCAAGAGACAGCACATGGATACAAACAGATGGATAGGGAAATACAGAGATTTTCCCCAACAGGCCGTGAGCGGCCAGAGACATTCTGCACTTGTCGAAGCTAAATCACAAAGCCGCTCTGCCTTACCCGCCCTGAGGATGCCTAGGACTTTACAGACACTCCTGCTGCCACTGAAGCTGGCAGGTAGGCACTTTGGTCTCTGCAGAGTCATGGTCTGTGTTGACAACCAACAAGTGCTAATCAAAATTTGACTTTTCATCACTTTGTCCAATTTGAAAGTCATCTGCATAGCCAGAAGCAGGGACTTTTTTACCATTACTGTTCGAAAGACATTCACTTAGCTGGGAGGAGATACAATCTACTAAAATATTTACACAAAGAGAGCTTTTTGAAAATGAAGTCTGATTCTTTTTCCACTTTCCCTCACGCATCAAACAATCTCAACGCATCAGTCCCAAGCATCCTGGGTGGGAGTGATACTGAGGACCACGGAGACAGAGACCCCCGCACTCCCTGGGCCTGGGCCACACTAGCCCCACTTCGCTGCTGTTGTCTCCCCCTAGGATATTTGCTCCCTTTTGGTAAGATTAGGGCATGCAGAAGCTGAATGACAATGCATGGAATAACGAGACAACCCCACGTCTGCTTCAGATCAGGACTTGCTGGGCACAACGGCCGCTTCAGCTGCTCCCCATCTCCCCTTGCATGGGAATTGACGCAATGGGGCTGTTGGTGGACGTGTGCTGCTATGGAAAACACACAACTAGTTGCCTTTTTTCACCTGAACAGGCACTAGACCTATTCCAGCTCTACAGTTTTTCCAGTTATTTGTGTTCTGTGGTTGAAATTTTCACTGTATATTTTAGAGGACAACTGAAAGCGCTCAGCACCATTCTGAATTTGGTCTGTCAGAGCTGAAGAAGTGACTCTTCTCCTGCAAATACTTAAAAAAAAAAAGTCAGTCCCCAAACACTTAAGTCCAAAATTAAAGTTTATTTTGGTTTTAGAAGGAAACAATAAAATAAGTACATGAGTATGTCAGAATTACACGAGTGACAGTATGTTGTTTCTTTTCACTGTGTAGTTCCCACTACTGCCTGGCACCTTGAGACAACTTGATATATTTGTCAGTCAGTGCTTTTTAGAGTTTTTTACATTGCACACACAGAAACAGCTTCCAGTGCAAATCCGGGCAATCTTAATTCACCTCAAAATCAATTACTTAATTTGGTTCAGTACTCAGTATAAAAAAAAAAAAAAGTGCCTCATAAACATAACCTTGGCTATGTATGCATACTACATGGGTAAGCAATTCACTTGGAAAACAAGCATCCTCCATTCCCCCAGGAGAGAAGTAAAACACAGTTCAGAGAGGAGTGAGGGAGCGAGTGAGTGTGCGTAAAAGGGATAGAGGTGAAAAGAGAAAGCATCTTTCAAAGTGTCTTCAAAATATCCAAGCCCCAAACTCCTAATCAGTGTTTATTACTGTTACAGGAAGCTCTAACCACTGAGATGATGTTATTTTCTAGGAAATTTACTCATTATTTTAACAGCAGAAGTCCTCCTTTCTTCCCATTGCATATGTTTTGGCAGCATAACAAGAGTCTGGAGATGAAATAGAAGAGGCGGCTGTTACCCTGATACTCAGTGCTGCCCAACTGAGGCAGTGCTTTGCTTGCAATGATTTTAACATGTTTTCTTCTACCATCTAAATGGCTTGCATAGCACTGCTCCTCCCCAGCCCCAGCTCAGCGCGCCGTCGCTGGGAACTCTGCCTGCTCAAGGACAACAGGCCTGCACCCACCATCCTTCCCTTTGCACGCTTATGTACGATTGACGAGTACAGACAATCGATTGACAAAATGTACAGTCAGCCGACTACTCAGTACATTATCTGTACGCAATACAGTTTGAAAAATACTTGCTTTCAGTATCACACAGGGTCTTTTTTTTTTTAATCATATTGATTTACATGTCTCAATTTGAATAATTAACTCAACCCCTTTTCCACTTAAAGGGTTCCAAGCAGAGCGCATTAAGTGCTGTTCAAGCTCTTTGCTAGACTGGGACTAAGAAGTCCAGCATCTTGCAGGACTGAGCATGGGCAAGAAGCTTACCCCCCCCCCCAACTCTGCACCCCCCCCCCCACAAAAACACACACACAAAAAAAAACAACCAAGAAAAAAAAAAGCAGCACCAGAAAGTCACTCTCCATGCCCAATTCTGGGCTCCGAGCTCAGGTGCTTATACTGAGAAGTTAAGTCTCCCTACACTCCCTGTGTGTTCAAGAGGGCTGAAAACACCCATCAAACAGCAATACACAGGGAAAAACATCCTTTTCTATTCACTGATTATATAAGGTAGAAGAACTTGGTTCCCTAATTCAGCATTAAAGACCAATGCCTCACATAGGGAGGTATTTATTCCAACTGAAGTTCTCATTCAGCAAAACTGTGTATTGCATATTGTGAGATTGTGTACTTGTGCTCATTTTCAGAAAAATAATGATTAATACAGAAAATAAATGCCTTTGACAGAAATGGTGGTTAAAATATTTTATTTTTTTATATCATAGAACATACTGCTGTTTACTTTAAACCACTTTAGATTAAAGGCACGCATTGTTAAAAATACTTCAAATTTACATCAGATGTACAAATGCATAAAGCAGATGTACAATCACCAAAAAATACAATATGGCTTCATAAGGTTGAGGCGGGGCTGGGACAATTCAATGCATATTTAAATTTTACAGGATGCTTTTAACACTGAAAAAACTGACTAGAACAGAAAAGAATGGATCTAAAACACTGATTATGTTACATAAATAGCACAACACACTGAATATACAACACTGAGCATTCATGTATGGATTAATAGGATTGTTAGTTCTGCAAATTCATCAGGCTTTCAAGTGCCACTGGGTAAGCAGTGCATGCATATGATCTGCCAGTTTGCAATAGTGGGAAGACAGATTACAAATTCTCCATCCACAAACAGCCTCCTTGAAGAATCTGCTGATAAGCTTTGTAAAAAAGGATGAAACAATAGACTTCTAAAATATTAATTGTAGATAAAGACTGAATAACAAAAGGACAACTTACATGGTAATAATTTCTGGCTAAAAAGCATAAAACATTAAGTCTGCAGGAATGCTCCATGACAATCATTTAGCATTAGTCCCACCCAAGTTTAAGGCTCATTTTTCTAAAATTTACCTTAGATTTGTTTTCTTTTGTGTAAAATTACCTGAGTACAGATATCAAAGATCTGCAGAGCTTTTAAAATATCTGCAGATACCTTAAAAATCTGTAGATATCTTAAAGCAAAACATTAATATATTGAACTCCACCAGCTAGAAAGATCTCAGAAATAAAAAAAAAAATAATAATCTTTTGGTATGTCAGTAAAGCCAGGAGAAGAATGAGCTTAAGCTTTTGCTTTCATCTTTAAAAAATGTACATAAAATGTAATACATTTATTCAAATAGGACTGCTTAATAGTAAACAATATATTAAACCTTTACCAAAAAAACCCAAACAGGAATCAAAATTCAGGCAGTCACTCTAGTTTTCTATAAACTGTTTATAAATGTTGCTTTTGATCCTGCTAGAGATGTCTGGTTTTTTTTCTTAAGCACTAACTGATGGAAAATGAAAGACAAAGGTCCTGACTCCACAGTATTCTGTATTATCATTTACATTTTGTATCAAAGTGGGAATTGCTGCCATTCTTATTTGCTAAGGTTTATTCCCTGCACAACTGTAAGGCCCTGATCCAGAAAAGCACCTAAGCATCATCTTAAGAGCTCTGCAGAATTGGGTTAAATTTAATAGTAGCCTTAAAGATAAACATGCACTTAAATGATTGATGCACTGGGACCCATAAAAATAGCAAGGTGCAAGGCAGAAAAGCATCAGGTTGCATGGACAGACCAGCTCCCAGCAAAGTCAATGCCACTGTAAAGAGCATTAGACCCTTAATTTCAGTAAAAAAGCTTGAAAAAGACAACACTGCACAGATACATGCACATACTTTTGGCAAACAGACTGTGTGGGAATATTTCCAACACAAGGCTTTGGAAATTTACCCTCTAAACAAAGCAGCTGATTTTATTGAACAAA
Source organism: Apteryx rowi (assembly GCF_003343035.1). Taxonomy (NCBI): domain Eukaryota; kingdom Metazoa; phylum Chordata; class Aves; order Apterygiformes; family Apterygidae; genus Apteryx; species Apteryx rowi. The sequence goes on from NW_020450817.1 coordinate 203,299, forward strand.
CCTGAAGGAGGAAAAAAAAAAGAACACACACACACACCCCCTTCACCTTTTCTTCCTCCTGTCTCACACACCCTTTCCCTTCTGACATGCCCCCCAACGAGATTAATACAGATATGAACTTAAGTCAATTAGCAATTGCATAGGAGCCTGAGGAGCAAATGGGACTCTTGTTTAAATATATCATATTAGAATTTTGATATGACAGTTATTTGTACTGTTGGACTGGGACTAGCTGATTGCAGAGGGCACTTTACAATCAAGGACAAGCCTGTATAAAGTATACCAAAAAAATCCTATTAAATATTAGCCTAGGATTAAAAAAAAAAAAAAAGATGGATGATGGATGGTTATCTTGGAAAATTTTAAAAATCACAGCAGTTTGAAGTACCCATAATTCTTTGTATAAATAGCAAGAAGCCCAAATAAAAACACCACAGCTAGTTTGAAAGTTAGTGGCTATAAATTGAGCTTTGATTTTCTATTAAATAGATTAAAATATTTATCCACTGAGAAATTATATTGATAAATAAAATACTTTCATGTATCAAAAATGAGGGGCAGGTACTATCAGTTCCAGACTTCTTGTCCCAATAATGAAAGGTCTGAGAAATAAAAGTAAATTGTACAGTAGTTCTAGTCTCTTAAATTTACAATACTGATTCCAGCAGGATTTGGCTAACTAGTACAGATTAAATAACCTAATCTAAAGGAACAGAGTGTCCTGTAAACATCTGACACTAACGACACTGAATTCTGATGCTGTGGCTATACCTTCTCTATGCAGGAGAAAAAAAACTCAACTAGCAGCTGTAACAAGGGATGCAATCTAAAGGCAACACTTCTGTTTTTCAGTAAGGCTTGTAAAAAATTTCAGCAGTGTATGTATGACAGCCTGTACAATTCTGAAGTTTTTGGAAAGCTCTTAAGTTTTAAAAAAAAAGCTTAAATGTTTTAAGTATAAAACACTTACAGAGAAGATGTCCTTCTAAATTATGCGTAAGAGTGCCTGGCACCAGAAATGATCATTAGGTATTACTATACCTAAGAAAAAAAACCCCTAAAAATCACAGGTGTCCCTGAACTTCTGAGCAGATGCACCCAATTAAGCTACTCTGTTTTTCTGTTCCTCTGAAAAAAGTCTTGAGCACATACTCTTTAAGCTGTCTGCACTACACCATTTATATATTATATATACAGCATGTATTTGTATATATATAATATATATTTGTGTATATATTTCATTCACCTCAATCCAGAATCATGTGCTTTCATGCAATACACTTACCAAGGATCAAACTTATTCATTATATCATAGCTGGTGTAGCTTTTAGTATCAATACTTTATTACACAGCAATTCAGCTTTGTTCAGCATCAACCATCTCTGACTACAATTTTCATTTCCCTCTTCTTTCAGTCCACTTTGTATTTGTTGCCTCTAACACCCTTTTCAGCCACCTTCTTCATATAGTGCCTCTACTTGATGTTCAATGCCGAGATCTTATTTCTGTCAGCTTCTGAAGATAGCTCTGTGCTGCTGGCATTGAGAGAATAAACTGAACTGTCCTTTGACCTATTCGGTAGCAACCATATCCCATCAGTCCAAAAACTGTTGCTTTTATGACAAATCTGAAAATCTTACTTGAAGCTGATGGAGGAGGCACACTGAAACAGAAGATATAAAACAATGTTAACACTGCATATCTGGAAAAAAAAAACAGGTACTTTCTGACCAAAACGATGGTCATTTTTCCCCTTCCTTTCTAGTGCAGGAGACCTTTCAGAAAACAGATGTCTTACAGATGAGCAATCTATTCTTCCATGTTCATAGGCTACATCCAAATTTAAGCAATAGACAACTCCTCCACTTACGTACGGTACCACTGTTAACAGCTAGGGGCCCCGTCTTGCCCATCACCCCATCAAAATAACCAAGACGACACCAAGACTTCTTGAGGAACACTAGAAATTAAATATTGTTTGTAGAACTGTTTTTAACATTACTATGCATATCTTGGCACAGAGCAAAAAACTCAGAAGAAGTGTAGGCCAGTTCAAGTCCAACATCTGTGCAATTAACTCACCATCATTCAGGGTAATGGAGGAAGGTGGAGCTTTGATACTCTGCATAAGGGTACACTTGCGTGGGATCTGCTCCTATTCACGTGTTCCTATCCTATACGGCCAGTCTCAGAGATGTCTGAAGCCAGCCTGGCCTCTGCAGATTCAGGGAGGTTTTTCAGCAAGGTGTGCCCTGGGATGCCAGGCAGCCAAGCCAGCCCAGCTGCAGCTCCCAGTGCAGGCAAATCAGAGAGGCTTCACGTGAAGCTGTCTCAGGTCTAGCAGGTGTAATTAAATTACATTACAAGTAAATTAAACTAGCCTGGCATCCTCACAGAGCCACTCAGGAACCCCTGCGTCAGGCTCCGGGCATTGGGAGGGCAGTGGAGAAGCACACCAGCTCTAGACCTGCTTTCAAGCAGTGTTACTAGCATTGTGCATTAGGCAAACAGGAATACTGCTTTCAAAATTAAGCTGGCTTTGAAAGCAGAGCCATATGCACATAGTCCTGTTCCTTTAACTAATAGGCTCTGCAGTACTTCGGTGGGCTCTGCACACATGGCATGCATATGTTACAACTCAAATAATCCTCTCTAAGGGGATAGAGAGCTCTCTCTATGTGTCTTCAAAGGATTCCCAAGTTCTCTCATTTATTTATCTCTGGAAAACATATCTAATACATTTACAAGCAGTTACTGTAGTGCAAAACTGTAACAGGCACACTCAGACCAGGCAGGGTGTGCTAACAGGAGAAAACTCAACTGAGTTTAGATCCATTTGATTAAACTAGAGAAAAGTTATTACTGATGAGATCTTGCATGTTAAGGAAACATATCAGAAAAGTTTAAGAGCAGCATATACATTGAACAAAGGATGGGGTAAAACATCTCTTTACACCTGTTTATACTCTATTCTTCCTCAGTTTCAGTCCCTCAGCGCAATTTTAGTAGTATAACAGGAAGAAAACAGTAAGGTCTGCCTAGGGTCAGGTTTAATGTGAGAACCTAAAAATTGGAAGAGCATGGGAAACGCATGTTTTTATTTACATCATTTTCAAGATCATTTTGCAACTTGTAAAATGTAATTAGGTACCTGTAATATCTTAAGAACTTCTCACTTTAGGGAGGTGACAATCATTAACACAAAAAGCATAATTTTGCTCTGCAACTGCAATGTGACAACACCATAAAACAAAAAGATTAACAAGAAATGGGGGTCTTGATATAATCTGAATGTCATCTTATGAATGTCATTTGCTTCATATTATTTATATTTTGTATTATTTTAGAAAGTCAAGTTCATGCAATGTTAGCATCTTACGAAAGATGCTGGCAACCCTTCCACTTAGTTACGGCACTGGTATGGTAAAGACAATCAGGTCAAAGAGCCTGAACTTTGGAAATGATCCTGTATGTAAACATAAAGGCAAGCAGTCAGGCTTTGGGCCATTCAATTCTATAATGTCAATGGTGCAACCAACATTAACCATACAATTACAGGGATTTCGGAAACCCCATTTTGCAGGCCATTTGAGAGGCTGCTCAGAACATCCAAGAGGGAGGCAGTTTTCCGGATGCCTAGGAAACATTTGCTGGAAAAGCAGACTTCTAAACAGTTAGACAGAGCTTCTGCACATTGCATTCTTGGATCCAGATACCAAAACTCCCTCTAAATCATATCTTAGATGCCTAAATACTCTGTTTAATGAGGCTATAGCTTTTTTCCCCCTGTAATTCAGAGCCTCTTATGAAATGGGAGCATTCCATGAGGTGCTTATATAACACACTAAATAGATGTAATATAATGAAGTGTTAATTTTTGAAAGGCTCTGTTATCCTAAACCCACTGCAGACCACTCTCACCACCTTGTCTTATAATTTTTCCTACACTTCGAAAGTCCTGACCCTTGTGGCTTTATAGAATATACACAGTCTGAACATTTTGGTTCTTCAATTCCCCTTTCTATAAAGCAGACACCACATCTATTTTTGTAGGTACTTTTAAGCAAGAGTTCTCCACATACGTGGCTTAAATCATCCCATAATTAAGCATAAGCTTTAAAAGATCATATTATTTACATATACAGTGAAAAATAAATTATGAGCAACTGTGATTTTATGCTTCCCAGAGCCATCAGTGCCCTGACACTATAAAAGCTTTGAAATCAACAGTTTCTATTTACCTAAGCTGGAGTGAAGCCTGTTTTTGCCTCTGCCACCTCCTACAAGGCTCACTTGAATTCTGATTTTAAAAGCCTCAGACATGGATTGAGACATTTTCTTTCTAGACAACGCTATTTTCTCATAATTAGCCTGGATATCCAACTATTTACTTTTTTTTCCCCTTTGACAGTTCCTTTTCTTTTACTGCAAGCACGATCTTCAAGCATTACCCAGCAAGTCAGCAAGCTGATGGGGCAGGGATGACAGTAGCAATGTCTCTTTAAGCTGTGACAAACAAACAAAAAATCATTGCCAACTTTCAGCAAGGGGAGCTGGCAACCTCACCACATAGGAAAGGATAACTTACCTCATTATTTCCTGGATGTTTAAGTCAGAGTTCCAGTTCTTTTCAATTCCAGGTACATGACCCATCCCAACAACACCAACTACAACAGATGGGATGTATTGTCTAGGTTCAGCTAAAGAGAGAGACGGAGAAAAAGGAACACATCAGTAAAAGAACTAATTGCAAGCTATAAAGGCAACGTGTGAGATTACAAAGCAGAATTTTCCAAGAGGCAGGTACTCGTAACACTATACATTAAAATTTAACGTTACATAGTAAAAGTTAATACTTATTTCTCCTACTGCCTCTCGTGTTCCAAGTCTGAACGAATTCACTGCGATGTTTGGATTTGCAGGAAATGTTTGTTCTAGTACACAAAATGGACCAGGACTTGTACTCCAGCCTCAGGGTGAGCGGCTCAGTAGAGCTTTACAGCTAAATTCCTTTCTTTCCTACCCTACATGAGTTCGGCTTCCGTACTGCTTATTGGGAACAGCCCTGGTCTTTGCTGTCTCCTGAACAGTCTGCACAGCCCTGGACAGTGGTAGATGGCACGCATCAAAATTGTGCCAAGACACAGGCTAACAAATAAGCAGAACAAACAATTGGAAACAGTGCTTGAGACCACACCTGGCCCTGTTTCATTTGCTAGTGCAACTTTGCCTCAGCAAGTAGCAGCAAAACCGATACCTTGTGTGCAGCAGCAGGCTAGAAAGTCCACATTAGACCACTCTAACATGTGCCAGCTCTCATCCTCACCTCCAATCTAGGATCGAAATTCCACAGAGCCCACTAGAAGTCAAAATGTTCCTGCAAGTTTTGGGATCACCACTCCCCCAATGAAAAAAAAAGTAATTTCTGCCAGAATAAAAGTAATTCACATAAAATTTTCTTTGTACTAAATAACAATAATTACAAGTATTCTGGTTGGAGGGGGGGCAAGAAAAATAGATATATACATAAATATATAAAAGTGAGAAAATATGTTTAAGAGACAATTCAGAATGTCTGACAGAAAGCGTCTGTCAATCCACTATCTTGCTTTAAATACCAACCCCCAATTTTCATAGTGAAACAAAAAATTTGGAAAGCAGTTCCCCTGCCATGAAGTGAAACAAAACTATTAAAAGCATCTAAAACTATTATACATATTTTCAGCAAAGTGAAAAAGGAAAGGTTTTTCTTTGAACTTGCCTTTTCTCAGCCTGCTTTAGGGCTTCTCTAAACCAGTTACCACTGCAGGAGAGGCAGACCACAGTGTCTCAGCAGAACGGGCTGTCCCCAGTTCATCACATCAGCTCCAGTCTCTACTCTTATCCTACCCTATCTGCTCATGGGCAGAATTCAAGGCTATTACCAATCATGTTTAAACAGACTGATCTGAAACAGTCCCTGAAGCAGCTTTATCCCTCTCTCAGAATATTCTATGTGGGTAAGGATAGAATGAAAAACTAAATGTGAAAGTTTCATGTGCAAGCTCTTTGGAAGAGTTCCCCAAGCAGAAAGTCAGAGGCCAAGCCTCAGAATAAATCAGACCTAGTTAAGGACTAAATCAGACCAAAAGTATGTTACAGTACTGCAAAGGGTAACTAGGAATTTCCCCTGATTAGGTCCCTAAAATAGCAAAGGATTTGGACAATGCTGCTGCTGCTCTATTTCTGCTCATTGCAATTGTGGGATTTGGTCTTATATTACAAATCTTCAGTATACTACTGGGCATTTTTTTTCTTTTTGCCTTTCATAAGCATGAGTACCTGGAGCAGATTTTATGTATGTATATATGCACAGCTTCTAAACAAAGCCATCTCTGGGATCGTCTCTTATTTATCAGGAGATTGAAACACAGGACTATCAGTCAGGTTGCTCCTTGCATTCTTATTTTTTGTGGTCCCATCTTCTATTTTAAATCCTTCAAATGCATATAAGCCCCTTCCAGTTCTACAGGCATCCACTAAACCAGTTATCCAGAGACTTATCCTATATTTTCTAAGAAGGTAGTCTTTTTGGACAATGTGACTGAATGCACGTGTGCCTTTTTCAGCTGTACCAGCTGGGCTAACAGGAGATACTATGTATTCTGACAAACCTTATGATGGTGGCACTGAGGTAAAACTAGACAAGAGAGATGCAAGAATACAGGTGCAATATCCCCACTCTTAAGCTTTTTTTCAAATCACAAGACTGTGCCAGAAGTTTTGCACTGAAGTGATTACAAACAGTATCTTCTTGAAACAGCAAATAAAGAGTAACCCATACCTTGGTATGCTTATATATCCCAAGGGCATGCAGACCACACATAAGGGCAAAATGCTTTCAAAGACCAGACAAATACAACTACCCCGTATGCCCATACCTCACTGAAATATGCAGAGTCTATATATGTTATGTCATCAGGGTTTCTAGCAGCCCAATTTATAACACGAAGCAAGATATGAAGAACACTGCAAATAGAGGCAATTAGTTTAACAGGAAATATGTTCCTGAGCAGCTGTTGGTGACAGTGAATTTGGTGAGATAAGAGGGGGGAAGCGAGATAGGCAACATAAACCTAGACTGCCCCATGCTGTGCTGTAATACCAGACACCTGCCTTTTTCAAAATTTGTCAGGCTAATTAGTATTTCCCAGTTTTAAATAGCACAATGAGAAAGAGATCATGATTCAGAGTTCATTCCTCTACAAAAATTCTTTACTTCTAGAAGAGGTCATTGTAATAGAACACCACCACCACTATATTTTTTTCTTTTAAGCACTGTAATCTTCTGGGACATGTGGCATCTGTCTATAAAATAAACCCACAGAAAATTCCAGATTTCCTGAGAAGAACTGAAATTGTGGAGTGTCCCACTAAGAACACCTTGCTGGTTACGGTATCTACTATAAAACAATTACTTTCTGAAGCTCGAGGTAGTTCTATCTGCTTTGCTGCTTGCTTCAACATGTAGGTCAAGTAAATATCTCGTTCCGAGACAATTGTTCGATGAAGATCAGGAAATTCTCCAATCATTTCTGCCATCATCTGCTCCAATAAATCCTTCTGTTTGCATTTCTCCACATCATCTTTACTGAAACAAAAATAAGTTTTCTCAGTAACTATTTAATGATTTTAAAGTCCAAAAGAGACAGACTGACAAAAACCCAGGAACTTTAAGGGGTCATTCATGTTATACAGGTAAATATATGCTATACAGTTCTCCTCTCCAAAATGAAAACAATCTCCCTAAACCTGTAAAACTGGATACTTAACAATGCCTCTGAAGTCAGGGAAAGGAAAAGACAAGAGAGGTCACTTGCCTTTAGGCAGTTCAACTGAATGGATTTTCACCCTTCCCAGTTTGAAAGCTAACAAGTAAACTGAGCAAAAGCACAGGGATTCAAAAGAAGTAATCACAGCTCCCTACTTCTCATTGTATATTAATAAGCTTAAAAGAGGCAACGTAGACCACTCCTGAGGAAGTGGATCTGATCACCCAAAGAAGCTGTATTTAAGAAACAAACAACCCCCCCCACCACCACACACACACTGCATGGAGGCAGTCTGAGGAGACAGAAAGAGTTCTGCAGGTTTCTTGCATTAATCATGGGTCTTCAGCAGGGAAGTCAAAGTTATACATTTTTAATTCCTTGAACAGGAGAATGTGAGATGAGCAGGGAATAAGGAGGGTAAGAAATGCAGGAACAAATATAATGAGCTTCTATATCTTTTACAGGTGCTGTTAACCTTCTGTTTGTTCCCAGGGTTATGGTACAGTCATAGTTTGTAGCAACAAATAAGTGGTTTTGCATTACTGTCTACTGAAGAATGATCCTACCATATGCTTTCTTTACTCAGCTTCTGAGATCAAAAGCACACTACAAATGGAAACAGGGACAGCCAAAAGGAAAAACACATTCTTAGCTTTCAACAAATCACCCAAACACCAAATCGACAAATTTGATGTTGAATTATTACTCCCTTTTCAGTAGAGCCACTTACTGATGGCTCAGTGATCACGTCTACACAATACACCCCCCCCTCCTTATTATAACCATCTTTCCTTTTTCACTCCTACCCACATTATTCGTAAAATCATAAATTTCACAGATCAATCAATTGTATGACAACAATTTAGATGTTATTACATCCAAATTTGAAGTTCATCTGTGTGGGAAGCTAGCATTCATCTGTCATGATTATAGGTTAATATTGCAGTTGAAAACCAAAATCTTCTCAGGATAAGTGAAGGAATGGGAAAAGTTGCAGAGAAATACACCCTCCAGTGCCTACCCCTCCTCCCCTAAATCTGCAAATAGTTTCATCCTTGTATTAGACAAGTAATAAAGCTTATTTTGCACATGAACTGCAGTTAATAGATTGAAAAAGGTTTAAACTCATTTTATAGCTAAATGTAATAGCAAGCATTTACAGGAAACAACAATAAATAAAAGCTAAAACTGCATCAAGGCAGGCTTGATTGCTCCTACTATAGTTTGAGTCTTGGCCCAATTTTAAACGCCTGAAAAATTGACCTTGTTCACTTGAGCTATGCATAGCTCCAGTCACAGGCAACAAGGCAGGCACTGAGATTCAGGGAACGTGTATTGGCAACGAGTTTCTGGCAAACCTACCACCACTGCAAGCCTGCTAGGAACACAAGGAATTTAGGAGGACAGCTGGGCATATATTCTCTCACTCAGTCCAAGTTCTCACACTTACTTGGGCCAGAAGCAGAAAGGAAACAAACTTGGCACAATGTTTTCTCTGAAGGGCAGAGGAAACCAAACTGAGCAAGACAATAACTGTCTGAGAAGTATTACCATAAGGCAGGAGTTCTTAACAATACCCCTTTATAAAGGCAGTATTCATCAAGTCACACGTTGCCCACAAACTTTAAATGTTTTCTCTTGTTCCAAAAATCTGCTCAGACAGCAGATGATGTTGATTCGGTTCTCAAGCTGCCCTGATCCAGATGTGACTTAGCACAGTAGGCCCAAGTCCTTTGGAAACCTTCGTGAAGTATATGTTAGCACAGGGAAGTCCTACTCTCCTCCATGTAGAAAATCTACACGCTGGTAGCGGGAAAGATTTTCTGTTCAGCATAAACTGAAGAAAAAAAAGGGGGGGGGGGTTGTTTGAGTAAAGCTAGGGATCCTCCAGCACTGAATCCCTGACTTCACAAATATCATCCACAACCTGGAAGCACTGAATCAAAAAAATAATAAAAAAAGGGAGGAACAGGATCAGAATACCAGCCTTTTTAAAAATATGATTATTTAGAGGGTAGTTTGTATATTTATCCTTACTGACTTAAGGGTTCATTACATCAGGTTGCGTAATGAGAACTTTCAGCACCTACTAAAGTCAAACTGAAGAGCTGAAGAATTCACCCTTGATAATCAGATGGGATATGTATTCATACCTGATTGGGTCAGACAAGAAGCAAAGGCCCCAAGCAAGCTTGACTTTTTGCCAGAAAGAAAGTGCAGCAATTGCTCTCTTAAAAGTAACAGGGATGGGTCTGTCTCCAAGATGAAATTTACAGAAAGGTACTTTACTAGCCTGAAAGAGAAGATACAAGTTACCATGCAACATTTCACATAACCTGACAGTGTATAGTGCTGTAAAGAGAATGTTTGTCTTATGTTATCCAAGGTATCTTAAAGAAAAAAAAAAAAAAAAAAAAAGGCAGCAAAGTAGTGTTATAATTCAACATCAAGAAAGTTCTTGGCTTGGCAGTGAATAACTTTTTCAATATACCACTTCATAAAGGAATACATCAGCCATGAGTTGTAGTAGATTTATAATAAAACCATAAACTGTAATGCCACCCTCTTTTATTTTACTGTTACCTAAATAGAAAGCTCCTGTTTGCGACTACTTCAGGTGAACAGATGGGGCTGAATACCTATCCAGATCTGAATAAAGTCCCAAGTAAAATGACTTTGATCATTTGGCTTTTAACTAGGATTTGTCAGGATCACAAACCTGTCAAACCGTTTGTGATGATACAATAAATTCATAGCTGAAGGAGCTTATGAAACAAAGACTAACGCCAGATACCACACTGCAATGTCAGGTGAGATTTTGCTAAAATATTTGTCAACCAAAGCTATATTACAGTACTAGAAAACGCCTTGTTAAATATTAGTTGTAAAAAATTTCAAGCAACCATTTTAGAAGGAGATAGAGCTGGTATTATTTTAACTCTGTTTTTTGGGGGGAAAAAAAAGTCTGGTCCGGAATGCTCAGGAAAATGGGCCTTGAAACATTTTTATTATGGATAAATGCACAGAATTATTCCACAGTCTTTGGCAGCTATGGTGTGTTCCACCATTTAAAATTTCGCTACTAGCGGCTAATTTAGACAATCCAGAAAGATACATTCTGGAAGGCAGATATATACAGTGGAAATAGCCTTTCAGTATTTTCAGACAACAACAAAAGTGGCTTTAACTCATAGTAGAAGTCCAGCTACTATTTACTTCCTAATACCACAGCTGGCAGTAAGACAAAAGGGCACGTTAAAAGAACAGATAGTACTAAGACCAGTGAGATATTCTGCTTCCCCAAACAATCTTTTTGGATGAATGTATTAGATCTCATTAATGCCAAAGATGGTTTCCCCAGGTTGAAATCCTGACAACACCAATGGTGGGACCAGGATTGATATACAAAGTTTTCATTACCACATAGTCACTTGATCCAATTAAGAACACAAGTATTCAGTTCAGAGAAATATACACAAATCAGGATGATAAAAGATGAGCCTTTCAAAGGTTATCTTAAAAAAAAAAAAAAAAAATTATCATTTGCTCCATGAATCAATTCCAGGGGCTGGATGCATTTGCATACCCGTCATTAAAACTAAGTAGCTGTCCAGTATGCTGGTACACTCAATGGAGGAGGAGAAGCAGCAAAGGAAGAAAGCCACTACTAGATAGCTCCCTAGAAGTGCATATTGGTGCCTCCAATTGATTATCGAGACAGACTAAACACTTAACTTCTAAACAACTTAAATTAGATGAGGTGAATAATTCTATCATGTATCACTGACAACTAAAATTATTTAGGAAGTTAGACATTCATATTACTTAAATTGTATCTTCCAAGGACTGATGGTCAGTTTTACATATCCTCACAAAATTACTCAAGCAAATCCAAAAGCATAGCTTAACATTTAGCTTATTAATAGATTACAAAAAAATCTAAAAAGAGAGATTACAAAGTGCCCTGAAACAGTAAGTCTTCAAGCAGATACTATCAAATCTTACTTTAACCCACCTTGTTTGTTTTAAGTAAAAAAACAAAACAAAAAACCCTTCAAGTTTTAAGAAGTGAAAAAGAAAAGAACTGCTGACAAGCACAAATTTTCTTTACCAGCTATGACTTTGTTTTGATTTCACCTGGACTTCAACATAAAAGAGAGAAATATTTTTCAATAAAGTCTGTCACTCTTCACCTTGGAACATATGGGTGTAGATCAGCAAACTGTGATCTGGTAAACAGGACAGTGTTGCCCTCATGACAGATTGAAAACAAAACAACTCTCCAATCCTTTGCCGGAAGAAGTGCAAGACAGTGAAACTCAGTGCATGTTTGGGGGCATTTGTTTGATTTAATTTACCTGGGTATCTCAAAAGCTAGACAAAGACATCAGCTTGTGTAGGCATGGGGCGGATGACCACAAAAATTGAGTAGTTAAAGAGAAAGAACTCTATCCAAAACAAATAGCTAGACCCCTCAGTTTCTGTTGGTGGTCTTACTGTTATGATTTCACTATCTGACAAGAGTTATTCAACAAGAATAAAAAAAAGTAAATTTTATTATTAAAACTAAAACACATGCCATTAACATATCATCAGGATAAAACCTTAACATTTAAAGCCTTTTTGGAGCTGTCTTTGCATCACTCAGGGCTACAAACCTCTGCAGCATTGAGTATACTTTGAAGTTAAAGATAACTCTTACCTCATAGGCTTCAGTGCAAATACCAGCAGAGTACTCTTTTTCCAGTAACTAACAAATGGCTTTATTTAGTTTGACTCTGGGAGTCAAAGGCCAGTAATGTGACCTCAAAGAACCATTTCAAGTCCTCACCTCTTTGAAAGCCTCCCTGAATTCTCCGCCTGGGGCCATTCCCAGCTGTTCTGTGATGTGAGCAGACACTTTCAGAAGAAGCATTTGCATCAATCCAGACATGACTCCATTCTAGTGGAAAAGGAAGAAAAACATTAAAAAATCCAATAAGCTGTTTGGATTTCTGAGAAGAATGCACTGTTCACAATCATAAAAATGTTAATTACCTTGGTGAAGAAGAAATACTGAAGCTACCCTTTGGAGCCAATTCAGTGATGAATACAGACCTTTTATTTCAGCTTCTATCATTTATAAAGTGGCTTTTCACTTCAGTGTATAATCAGTGTATTTTCCCTTTCAACAAAAATGCACAACAGGGAAGGCCAGCAAGACTGGCTGCTTTTCTTCCTATGTTTATTCCACCTGCTTGAAGGAAGTGTCTGAATAACTGAATGGTAAAATAGCTCATACTGCACATTTACTTTTTCTTAACCTCCCTGATTGGAAAAGAGGCCAGAATATAAGAGTACATTCCACTGAATGTACACTGAATTCCACATTATAGGGATACTGAAAGGGAAATATCTAGTGGTCTAGTCATAAACACTCCCACAATCCCAGGGAAACACTGTACAGAGCACTAGTTGAGTTAGCAGTTGCAGAAACAGAGCACCCAGCCTTGTGCAAGAATTTGCTGTGCATGACTTCAGCACATGAAACCTTAGGAAAACTGTCAGTCTTGGGTATGACTCACTCCCACAAGCACATTGAAGACTCCTCCTTGTGCAAAGGACAGAGGCTGAGACCCCCACTTAAAAAAAAAGGGGGGGAGGAGGGGAGTCTTACCTACGCTTCTCTAAAATTTCTCTTTTTTTATTCTTCTTAAAGAAATGAAAAAACAACTCTCACACAAATCCACTCAGTGCTGTTACTTCTGTTCTCAGTCCAGTTCTGGCTCTTCCTGAACCAGTCCTTAAGAACTGCTGAGACTCAGTGGCCGAGTGTTACTTACCTCCAGGGGCAAACCAAGTCCTAGTTAGGCATCTCCTGCAATTTGGCATCAGTCCACACTACTGCCACAAGGGGCAGTCCCGTCCCCCCCCCCCTCCTTCCCCAAAGGTTCTCTGCTGGATCAGCTGCTTCATGTGACTGAAGATGAGGTTAGAGGGGATCGCTCAAGTTAATGTAACTGCCTGAAGTTATCACAGGAAGGTGCCAGTCCCCTTCCTCCCTCCCAAAGCCATGCTCAAACAATGCACCCAGTGCCAGCTCTGATGCTTGCGGGACCCCTCCAAAGGGGGTCACAAGTTTTCTGCAGTTAAGTGAACTGCAGAATCATTGAGGATGAGAACTGGCAAAAGAGAGGTGCTATCTCCAAAGCCAATTGAGTGCTTCACCATGCCACAAAACAGCAAGCAGGGCATGTTGCAAGAACAACTGAATGACAAACAGGAGTAGGAAGCCATCAAATGAACATGCTAAGCAGAAAGACAGGGCACAGTGCTCCTGGGGAGAGATGAGGAAGAGGACAATGAGAAGCAGTTTTCAGCATTCTTGAGATTCAGTTCAAAAGCCCTGAGGACAAGGGTTTCCAAAGGTTCAGAAAAGATCCCCACAAAGAGAAGAAAACTAAGATAATGCAGTCTGAGGTCATCTGTGGGGTTCTGCCCCTTCAGGACTGGATGTGTTTGAGGTTTGGATTTTTTACACAGTGAAGAAAGATTCATCCTGCTGAGTATCAAATGGATGCAACTTTGAAGCATGTCCGAGTCATTTGTGCTCTTAACCCTGCATAAAACTCAGTGCCTCCCATATTTGCTCAACATCAAGGAGATTAGAAGTGACAAGCAGCAGTACGTAGCAGCAAACAGCAACAACTGACCAGACAAAGTGTTGGGGGATAAAGAGCACAGCACAGCAGTATTGATGGGAGCAAAATACCACAGGAGGTTATTATCAATACAACATTATTCAGTGTCAGAAAAAGGAAAGCTGACTACAAAAGAGAATTAAACCCCGAGTGACTGGCAATAAATTCTCAGGTTAGATGCAACAGCCATAAACAAAGCCATGCACGTGTGAAAAGACAAACTTGACTGCACATGTAACATAACGCAGAGCTACTGGCACGCAGGAGAGAGAATGTGGAATACTGAGTTCGTCAACTCAGTGTTTAACAGCAGTCAGAAAGCAAGAAGAATGATAGGGATTATCAGAAAAGGAACGAGTTAGAAACAGTGTGCTACTGTACAATCTCTGATGGACTTGTGTCTTGAAGACAACATATTTGAACTAGAAAATGTATAGAGAAATGTATGAGAGGAGATTAACTATATTAAACACTCATCAAGCTCTGAAAAGGATGACTAATGAAGACAGAGTATACAGGATGTCGTGGCTAGTATGGATGCAGTAAAAAGGGTGGAAGAAGAGAGGAGTATCAGGCCAAAGTATGACCACAAATGCTTCTACTCTTCCCTAAGCATTTGTTACTAGCCACTGCCAGAGGGCTTCTGGAGCAGCCAAGTCTCCCACTAGACTCAGCACAGCCATCCTTATGCTGTGTATGGGAACATAGTCTGGGGAGGGGGGCTTGCAACTAATCCTCCAACTGTGTAACAAGTTACAAATCCAACACCGTAACTGTGGAACTGGGGATATACACAGGCAATATATTACAGTCCCCTGGATTTCTTCTTTCAGAAAGACTAATTGTCATGGACAGTCTTGTACAGACAGCCTCGCAGCCTGGAACTGGTTTTCCTACTACTTGCAAACACACTAGAGAAGTTTGCCTTCATACTGCAAGTGAAGACAGCACGTGACTGCAACCTGCAGTCCGTGTGGAGATACCTTTCCTCTAACAATTCACACAATTATCTGTTAAATAAAACGGATATACTGTAGGTTACCTGAACATGGAGAGCTGCATTATGCTGTGCAAAATGAGAGCTTTTTCACTGGCTAGAAAGATCACTACTGTATATTTTTACACAGGTAACTTCATCCTAAGGGGGTGGGGGGGAAAGAGATTGAGCTAACATTTTGCTGCTACCAGCCAACTTTCTCCTCTCCCTGAGGACAAGGTTTCCCACCTCCTCCTTTGTGTCAGGACCAGCAATCATACAGCCACATAGGGACATGACCCAGCTAAAAAGCAAGCCCTATTCAGACTGCCACATGGCCATGCGAGCTCTGGTGCAGACACAGAAGGGACAGTGGAAAGACAAAGGCAGAGGAGAAGACAAAACCAGTCTTACCAGTTTGGTTTAAGCCAATTGTTACAGCGCACCTTCAGGTAATCCTCATTTGAGCCAGATTCCAGTCCGCTCTGGGTTGCCCTGCTTAATGGACAGCTCTTTGTAAACCACTGCACAGGTTTCAAAGCAAAGGAGGAGCTGGAAGAAGGCTATTTTTAACCTGTAATAATGCTGGATAAGCTGTGAATACTAATGATCCATTGCAAGTGTGTAATAATTTTCTATTAATAGCTCAGTTTCCAGCTTCAATTAAGAGTAATAAAATATAACTTAACTGCTTAAGATTTACACAAGCAAGTACAAAAGAGACTTTTCTTTTTCTAGTTTTATAGTACAGGATTATATGCAGTTTTGACTTTTGGTGCAACTTTTGGACCTGAGTGCTTATTTGATCAATGTGAAATGAGAGCGCGCAACTGAAGCATCTAGGAGGATGGAGCAACTCAGTGGCTGATTTGATTTCTACTAGGAGAAGAATAAAGACACTATAATTCAGTGTGAGACAGTTCATGGAGTGTTTTTCCTGCTTTTCCCTACACCTGTATAAACCACACTGCTGCCGAATCAAGGGGAGAGGGATTGCTCTGTTTTATTGTTGGGATTATACATAGAAAAATATATTATTTAAAAAGCAGGATGTCCAAGTTATTATTTGCATTATTCCTGGTGACAAAGGAAAGTAAGATTGAGCTGTAAGCAGTAGAAAGAAGTCTTATTATTCTCTGGTTTTGGAGCCAGCACAAGCTGCGCTGCCTAGTGGCTGCACAGATAATCACTCCAAGTCCCAGCAGAAACTGCCAACTACACTACAAAACTGCCAACGTGAATTTTCCTCACAGAGGAATAAGTTTTCTATTTGATTTTCACTGACCTTCTGCCCCAGAGTAGTAAAGCAAGAACTGTTGCATTTAGTATTGATATAAAAAGAAAGCTTATGTGCCTGTTTATCAGGTCAGAACCCCCAATTACACTGCATAGGTTTCTGAGAAGATTAATTTCTTTGGCTACATGCATCAAAACAAACCACCTTACCTAAAACAAATAGATGTATACAATAATTAATGCAATATTCAAATGTTTTGCGATGTTCTATTCTTTGATAGGACATAAATAAAGAAAACTGGGAAGGTTCATTATTGCTTAACCATATGAGTCAAAGACTGTATTGGGAAACTGTGTATATATACACACACAAAATAGACTAGCCTCTAGCCACTGCACGTGCTTCCACACACGGATGTAGGTTATGCTCTTACTAGGGCTGCAATCCTGGAAATTCCCCAATGACATCAACAAAATAAGTAACTGTGATGATGCGCCTGCACCACACAATGAAAATATGAACAACTGAATTTGTTCATTCAGCTGAACTCTGGAAACACACTTATGACTACTGACCAGATGCTGCCATTCTAATTAAACATCCATTATCATTTTAAGATCAACTTTGTATCATCTCACTGTGCTTAGTTTAAAATTACTCAAATACAAGCTAACTGCGTGAAACTGAAAATACAGGACAAGAGTCATGTTTTGCACACACATCCAAACACGGACAGATTGCCAAACCAGTTACAAACCAAATAGTTAGCCACTCTGCCCAAATTTTTCAAAAACCTCCCAAGGTCTATTGTCAATAACAAACTACTGGGAAGAGAAGTAGAGTGGAATTAAAAAAAAAAGAACACACACAGAAGAGCAACGCACTAAGATGAAGAAGGAATGCAACTCAACAGATCACCACAAACAATACCAAAGTCAAATGCTCCTTAAATAGCTGTGATACAGATACAAATCCTGGGGATTATATTCATGTTTAAATGTATTAGTGGAACATTACAATTACAAAGCTAAACTTGTGTCCTGCAAATAGAGCAACTGTTAAACCCATGAAGAGTCTTGAGGCAGTCAATGACTGCCCAGACAACCCTACTGTGGAACAGAAGCCTTCCATAACGAAACTAAAAGCAAAATACCAAACCTAACTTTGCCACTCTAACTGCACTCTCCCCGGATGAAAACTGTTAGGTTGACAGCTGGCAGGAACACTGTTTCTGGTTGTAATTTGATAAATTACTTCTTAATACAAACCTTTAATTCTCACTGCGGAAATCATACCTGCTTTATAGCTTGTTGAAGTTTTTCCAGATTTATTTCTTTGGCTTCTTTTAGTAATGTCTTTTCATCCATCTTTAACATAGAAACTCTGTACTGGCATAGTTCCACCACAACTACATCAGGCTGCACTTCTTGTATTGTCTGAAAAAGATGAATTTATTACACCAGTTTAGGAAAGATTAAACAGCTATGCAGCAAATTACTCTCCTGAAAGATCAGTACTGGCAAGGCACTGGGTATAACAAAAGCCCACTCTACCAATCACTTTCCATTAACAGAACAGTGAAAACATATATAAGGCTTTACCAAATAACTATTGGGAAAAAAAGTAGATACCAGTGAAATACTTTAGTTGCTGGATACTCTGAGACAGGAAGATGGAATCCAAATTGTAGTGTGGGGGGGGGGGGAGGACAGAAAACACTGATGTTAAACTTTCCTTTCACATTTGCACAGTTCCTTTAACCGTACTTTGTGACCATTTATAATCTGAGTTGGAATGAGCCTTATAAGAGCCAGAACTGATGAATCTGGCAAGAGATTTCTCCCCCTCAAGTTCCCAGATGACAAAGCCAGTCTAAATTGCAGACTCTGCACAAGGTACTGTCTCAAACAGCTCCTACTTTCACTAGAACTTCAGCCCTATTTGCATCTTGGACTGTATTCTGAAATTTTGGGCACCATGGTTTTCCAGGTCTGTATTACATGCCTGTCACGTAGGGAAGCTGAGAACTCCAGTTTCTGCTCTGGGCTTTGCATCTTCTCAGCTTGTCTCCATCCCAGTGATTATGCAATAAACACAGAACGCACTGTCAGCCTGATGTGATGCTATAATTTGACATGAAAGGTAAGCTTCAAGAGTGAGATTCCTACTTCTAACACTAGCACTTTTTAAAGCATTTGCTGTTTAGAGGACAAATGTGAGTATTTGGGATTGGAGAACAAGCTACTGGGTCAAAAAATTATCAAGATAATATGGCTGCCTCTTATTTCATCCCACAGTGCTGTCAGCCCCCCAACAGCTAACTTCAGAAACAGAGTCTGGAGGTTACAGCACAGAATCAAGTCAAGAGAGCTGGGCCCTATTCTACTTTGTGACATACTTAATGCTAAGTTGACAACATCATAAACACACTGCTGAAGGGCTCCTCCTTGACATTTACCTTCACTACATCCTTTTTGCTGCTGTCACTGAAGTGGGCTGTTCCAACCACATAGACTTTAGAACCATCCTCTGTGTCAAGTTCAGTCACAGTGCTTGGTAAAGTGGGTATTTTCTGCCTCTTCTTCATCTTCATCTCCAGAAGAATTTTAAATGCATCTGCATCAGCTATAAAAGTTAGGAAAAAAAAACAAAACAAAAAAGCACACATGACTATGAAATGCAGGTAAGTAAAACAGAAAAACAAAAAATGTCACCACTAAACAGCAGAGCAGAGCTAAAAGGCCATTGATTTACCACTGTAATCTTACATTCAATTCTGAGGCTACATCATTGAGAGTGCCACCACTGGAGAGGCTGCCTCCAAGCATGGGTCTCAGTCCAGGTTTCCTACCCTGTGGACACTGGGACAGGTTGTCCACGCAGTCCAGTAAGGGAAAGAGAGAAGCTGTGTGGCAGGTGAGGTGGATAGAGAAGCAGAGAATACTTAGAAAAGGTATACACTAAATTGGAAAAAAAGGCATTTTTTTAATTCTAGAACAAAAGTGTTCCCTTTTGGAATTTTATCTGTATAAACAATAGCAACATATTTATACTGGTACGAGTTATGCTGGTAAAGTCATCTGTACATATGGGAGCATGTAGCATACCTACCAGTACCAATCTTAGCCTCTTTTGTGACTAATAAACAACGGATCAGTACACAATTGAAAATTAAACACTTAAAGAGGCATTCAGGTCAGAAAACCAGGCATTCTTCCCTAGTTTCAACAACAAACTATTTAAGCCAAAACAGTACAACATGAATTCAGCCTATTTATATTGAGCTTGCCATGGAAATATAGAAAGATCTATCATAACCATCACAGTTGCTTGGGGAATGCCAGGAAGCTTGACTCATTGAGATAGAGAAGCTTCAGTCTTACATCAATGGGAAATGTTGTAACTTTGAATTAATTATTCTTATGCTGTAATGGGTCTTAGGAAAAAAAAAAGAAACAAACAAAAAAAATCAAGTGGAAAAGTAGAGTTTTGTTTCCAATCAACTCTCTCTGGCAAGCTGCTACACAAGTCAGCAGAGGTCTGAAGTAGTCCAGAAGCCTAGAATAGGATTGCAATCCCAGGAGAAAAAGGTTAATGAACAGTGTGTAGGCAGGATGTCAAAGATACAGATAAATTACAGATGGCTACTATACATTCTCTTTCTTCTCATGATTCTGTGGTTTAACCATATGGCTCCAACTCCCCAATCTGTCCCACAAATACCTGTCTTGTAGGATTAAAAAAAAACAAACAAACAAAAAAAACAAACCTCAAAACCCACAACAAAAAACACCCTCCAGCATCCTTCTTTAATTAGCATTTTAGCAGCCTACTACTTTATGGTCAATACCCAAGAACCTGGGTGTGAAATCAGTATAAGCTGATCTAAGACCATGTGGCTGCTGAAATGAATCTAAGGCAAAGGAGCAGGTAGGGAAAGCATGACTGTAAAAGGAAAGGAAAAGGGGTAAGGCTGTTCCATAGCACCTTCAGCCACATGACTGCAAAAGCAGCCACCTAGTTAAGGATCCTGTCTCCCACAGTGGTCAAAAGTGGATTTCTAGGGAAAAGCAAAAGAACTAGGGAAGCAAACACAATACTTTCCCCAAATATGCTCCTAGCCACCAGCCATTTATGTCTCAGATTCTCTAAGTTGAAGGTGGTTTCTATGTACTCAGTAACCCTTAATGGATTTCCTTTCCACTAGTTTTTCCAGCCTCCACCTCATATATACATTCAAAACTGGACTGAATCGTGTTTCATGTGAAAAAAACTGTTAGAACAGTGCAGTAACAGATGTTATCATTTCAAGACATAATCAAGGAAAACATTCTCAGGAGCAGCTACAGTTTTTATTAAACCAACTGCTATATCTGGGGAAAAAAGGAACATAAAAAAAATTAATCTGCTTCTTTAGGTTTGAATGCTTCTTCCATTCCTTGGTTAAGGCTCTCGTTTGCTCCCATGATTGCTATTTCTGAAAGCTATAGTCTCCAGGGACTATTCAGCAACTTCAGCATTATAGAAACGTTGCTGTTACATGCTAACTTGCCCGAGGGTGGTTCTTAGCCTATTATTTGCCAGAAAGCACAATCTGAATGCTCCTATTGTTCAAGAGGAGGATCGTATGTATTAACAGCACAGCAGTATATCAATAAACAAAAAGCATATCCTAAGAAGCCTTTCTTTTTTTCTCCTGAAAGAGAAATGTCTCTCATTATCTGATCCTCACCACTAAAGGGTAAAGATTGATACTCTTCCTGAGCTTCCTAAGACAGTTCTGGCTGAAACAGTTCTATTCCCACATCCTGCAGGCTCGGTCTTCATATCAAAAAATTATCATGATGTTGGAATGAGCAAAATTTTTCATCTGTGACAACTGATTCAACTTCACAACAGCAGATGCCAGAACACTGAATCAAACATGCACGTATCTAAATTTGGCTTACAGAGCAGGACCAAGCTTAAAACAATAGCTGGATATATCTATTAAATCAAAAACCAATTTACTTTCTTTTGAAAGCATGGGAGCAGAAAACTGACAATCAATATGTCATTGCTCTTTTCAGATGTGGTTTATGCAACTGGGCCTTTCTACAAATCATGAACAGAATAAGTCAGATATGACCTTGCTCGTATCTCCCTTTTGTGCTAACAACCACATCCTTATTAGGTAAGGAAAAGGCACGAACATTTAGCTTAATGTTCTTCCAATGTGACACACCCTCCCCAGTCAAACCAGAAACATACAGATATTCTGCGATACACTTGACGTTTCCTTTGGGCCATCTTCTGGTGCTTCTGAGGAAGACATTGGGTCTGCAGCAGCCTGTGAGAAACAAATTCAAAGAAGGCTGGGAATTAAAATGAAGTGTTTTAATACCTTTTTCCCCTTGTGAGTCTGCTTGATTTGAACCTACATATAATATTCAAGCAACTAAATAATTTAAGCAGTGTCAGGGTTCAGAATATCTGTGGTTTTACAACTGTTTTTCCTCATAGCTGGATATGCATGCTAAATAGCGTATTAAGACTGAACATTTAATGTCTGTTTCAAAAAGATAGTATTTACACCTGACATGGAGTTAAAAAAATCTGATTCTAGAATAGCACAAATTTATCTCTAACGATACGATGGAATTTTCTGTACTGGAAATGAAAATGTGCACAGATGATAAAAACATTGCCACTTATCAGATGGCATATTTTACTTAGTTACCAACCAGTCAGCATTAGACTGTCAGGAGTCTGACAACATGAACCAACACTCACAAGAACACACACATCCATTCAGAAGGAGTCTGATTAAGTATGTCATACTGTTACTGTTAGCGTAGGGTAATTACACATACAGGCAGGCCCAATCCTATAAAATTTAGGCATATATTGATTTCTAATATTTATCAGAAATCAAAGTCAAAAGGATGAGAAGTCTGCACATGTTTTTCCCCCACAATGGATTAGAAGTTAATTGACAAGATTTCCAAAGACTGACTTTTAAACATTATCACTAAAAGTACATTAGGCAGGTCTTTGACTAGCAAAATCCTTCTTATTCATTACGTGCAAGTTTTAAAACCTTAGCACAGAATCCAAACCTTTTCACTTATTCTGCCTAGGGTAAACCAGTCATCCAGGCTGGAGAAGCACAGTTAGTGCAGAAAGAGAGTTAAGAACAAGGGAAAGCCCAAATGTAAGCTATATTTAGGCAACTGCATTAATTCAAAGTTCTGTCGGAGTGATTCTTGGGAAAATCTGCAATTCTTTAACAATATTAAGTCAAAGTTAGACACAGGATGTGAATCCATAATTGTTCAACATGCTTCCAAACGAAAGGCCGTATGAGTCAGCAAGCAGGCAGCCAAACTCCTAAAGGAGATCAACTTTTTAGCTAGGGTAGCTGGTTTATTTACTTTGTACTTAACCTGATTTAAAACAGGACTGTACAAAGCAATTGTTAAGATCTTTCAACAAGACTAATTTCTTTTTGTATTCCATTATGCCATACAGTAATTTTCAGATATAAAGTCCTGAGTGTCTTACCTTGGCTGCACTGAAGGCAAGGCAAAATTTGTCATTACAATTCATGCAGTAAGACCAAAAAGTAAAACAGCTCTACAGTGCAAAGCTTAAAACACTCCCAGCAGCGTATCACCCCTTTCACTACAAAGCAAAAGTCTGCTCATGGACAACTGCAAATTGCAATTACACACACAAATCTCATCTAATGCCAGCTCAGCTTTTGATCATGACATATGGCTGAACTCTAGTCCTTGCATAAGCAATTCTAGTCAAAGAATATTTTGAAAAACGTATCAGTCTAATTCCGTATGTTACAGTTGTCACGTATGCTGGCTTTGTCATCATAACAACGTTGAAGTGGAAAAGCACTAATGAACACATTAACAGTCTGCCATTCCCTTCTTTTTTAATTAACAGAGGACACATGAACACATTCTTAACTTTCATAGTAAAACTTCATGAACTTTAGGCTATTACACTGGGAAAGGTTTTGAGATAAATGGAGATGAAAGGAGAAGAAAAGAAACAGAAAGGGTAGAAAGAAAGGCACCTCTGTTTAATTCAGCAAGGTACTTAGAAAACAGTGGGAGCATCCATATACAAACATGTAGTAATCACAAGATTTTTTTCTCCTGAAGGTCTAAACTCATAGATTAGACTATTTTGCACAATTCCTCACTTGCAAATAAATTAATACAAAAAACAAACAAAAAAACCCCAAAACAACCACACACACATGTTTCTAGCTCTTGCAATTGCAAGGAAAAAGAACACTGAAAAGATGTTTGTAAAAGTATCAAAACAACAAAACTTAAAAAGCCCCCTATTTTAAAAGGGGTCTCTCAGTGGTAGTTTTGATCCTTCACTTTGGAGACCTTCCCTAGGCACGAGCTTAAGAACCTGGCTGATGCTGAATCTTGAGCTTCCCCATAATTCTATTGGAAAAACTTCAACTCCGAGCCCTACCTCAGGCTGTTGCTCCTCCTGCATCCCTGGAACGCAGGCTTATTGTCTCCAATCACACAAGAACTGCAAGAAGTAAAAGGAATGGAAGAGAATTAAAAATTAAGGGCAAATACCAGAATATTTAAGAACTGCAAGAAAAAAAAAAAAAGCAGAGGTGTGTATCTACCATTTCTTTGATAAAAGCTGAAGTAATAAAAGCAGCAAACCAAAGATGTACACATACCAACTTTTCAACCCTGCTGGTGTAAAAAATAAATAAAAAAAATATATATATATTTGTAGGGTAAAACTAACCTGTCTCATTAATCCAATTTTTAAGCTGGATCTAAATCCAGACCAATGACATGTTTTCCAGACACACTGAGAATACTTTGATAAAACAGGAACAGATTTTGTGGGAGTTCAGAATTTGCCATATTTGCTGCCTAACATTCTGCAAAAATACCATTTTTCTCATAAACAATCAGAAATACAGACTAGCCAAGCAAAAGGTTTCAGCAACAACAAAACTCTTGTTCAACCAGATTGATCTGTTTTGTCTTGTCCACAATGTAATCTACATTAAGACAATTTTCAGGCAAAATTTAGAAATCATCTTCTGTATTTCTGGGACTTCACCACTGCAAGGAATAGGAAAGCAATCTCAGTCCTAGTACTCATCCAGAGGGCAACATGCACTGGAATCTGGTCTGTGTCATGTTATCACACGTGAGGTTACAAATATGCTGGTGACAGAACATCAGTAAGGTCACACTGGTAATAAAGGACCCTAAGAATCAGGTTTTTAAACCCTTGCTGAATGCTTCCTTATCTTGGTTTTAAGATTTCTTCTTTGTACATATGCTTAAAATATTGAAGTTATCCCTGAAACTTAGAGTGCTCTGAACCGACTTTGACAGTATTCTAAGAGATGGCAAAAGGCAGTGAAGTAATGACAAATGCTCACTCTGCTCATTGTTACCGCTATCCCACTAAAATCAAAGCACTCATAAAAGATGACGCCACTACAGCATTTTGTGTTTTATCCCTCTGACCTACTCCACAGCACCCACGCAGTACTCTGTTACACCACCAACCAAGTTTTCCTGCAGGGGCTGGGCAGCCCCACGCACACCAATGACACCTTGCCTGGTTTTACCCTTCACCGTATCTGTCTGCCTGAAGCAACAGTATGCAATGCCTCACCAAACCACCTTGCCTTTATTTCAAAAGCAGTTGTACTGCTTTCTAGCTGTGCTTAAAATATGTTTCTATAGAAAGAGTATTTGTCTGGACAGCAAGAAATGGAAAACTAATTCAACAGGTGATGTGTCTCTCTCTACACTCGTAGAGAGAGACTTTAACAACTCACACCTGAGCATCATCCACCACTCATGGCCACCCAGTGAACTGGAGATCACAGCTGCAGTTTAGACAACACAAATCCAGGGAGACTAGAAGCCTGGCTCTGCCCTCTCTTTGGAGACAAAACCCCCATAAAATCCAGAGCTCTGCGTCCCACGCAGGCAACAACTACACACATAGCTCTCAAGCCATGAGGCAAGTTACCTTGTTAAAGCAAGAACTACACCTTAAAAACAGTCTAAGAGTTTCAATAACAGATTATTTGTCCAAACACATACAAGAATTCTGCACACGTAACATAAATGACAACTTACATTTTTACATCATGTATTGGTTTTGCTGCAGTGTGCAATACAAATTTTAGAAGAGCAACCTTGCCTTCTCCTTTGTAAGTAGTCAAGTGCATAAAACCTGGATGTGAGTGTAAGCTGAAATAGCAGGTGAGCTGAACTGCTGCTCTATCTGCTTTTCAGTGTCATCATGATTTATTTGCATTGTGGGCTACTCTACAGAAGTGCAGCAGAAGGGCACTCCTCCCCCAAGGCAGCCAGCCTGAACTGACACAGGCTAACCCCCTGCACACCGCAGGCCTGGGGGCTTCACCAGCTTTCTGGTGGCAGTGTTGGCTTTAGCAAACCTAATGCCTGTTTATATGCTGCCCTGTCCCCATTACACTGGTTTAACTACTTACGCGGTTGGGCAAATCAGACCGGGGAACAGGTTCGGGTTAAAAAAAACAACTTCTTTCTTTCTTTTCCCCTAGTAATGCATTTTAAGCTCAGCTACAGTTGACTGAATTCACGTGAACAACTGCACCAGCAAAACTGAGTGGACAGTATAGGAACTGATGTGCTTCAGCCAGCACTGCTCTCTGAAAAAGCATTTGTCCAACTATAGCATCAGTTAGATGTACAGACACCTAGATACTCAACCCTGAACTTGGCTCTCTACCTGTTTATTTATGGGGAAAATACTAAGCATTTTTCTGTTAGTGAATTAGCTGACCTAAATACAAACTGAAGTACTAAGCCTGTTTGAAGGCTCACCTCAGTTTGAAAGTCTCTCTTATCTATGGGAACACTGCTAAAAATAGTAAACTGCAAGTTTCAGCTAAAGATTAAAGTCCTGTGCAGAAGCACCAAATGATTTTCCTCCAAGTGAAACTTTAGATCCCTCCCCCATTCTCACCACTGAGAGGGGATGTGCCCAATATTGGAGACAACTCTGAATTTACTCATGCTAATTAGCACTCTACTTTTTATCTGACCTGTACAACCTTTGGAGAAAGCAAAGCTTTTCAGTGTGATTCCTAGTCCCATCACAGAAGGGGTTCCAGTCTCTGTAAGGAACACACTGCACAATATTGTAAGACTTAGGCAAGACACTGGGTAGCCACTTCTATAGGCAAGTCTGCCACCAACTTCTTTTAGAAGATCTTGTTGTTAGGTGCTTAGATTTGTTGAAGTTCAACTGGAGGTGAAATTTCCCATGCAGAAGAACTCTCTGAAAATTTTTCCTTAGAACATGCTTCGGAATTCACATTATTCAGTCAACATTAAGACAATTGTTGTAACTGGCTGGAACCTAAAACTTAAACAGAAAGACTGCCATGAAAATCTGCGTGTGTTAAAGCTAGTTTGCACTTGTTTATTCAGTGTGATGGGCAACAGGGACAAAACACAGACTAATGCCAGAGCACAAAGTCAGTGGCTAGAGGGCCAGTGCCCTCACCAACAACTTAGGAGAAAGCACGTATATGCTGGGAACTAGATGGACACCTTAGACTCCAGGCTGACCTAGTTCTTCCATAAAGAGAAGTAACTGTGCCTTGTAGATGTATGTACTCACAGAAGATAGCCACATGTAACAATAATTGAGCTATTAATCCTGGGGCCTCTGAGAAAGGATTAATTGCACTTCCTGTTTTACAGATAAGGAAGTGAAGCATGTGAATCCGCATGGACAGAGCGGGAGGGAGTGCAACTGCCAGGACAAGCTTGTTGACTCAGCTCTAGATGGCCACCAGATCCTGACAAATTCCCAGGCAGCCTGAATTCAAGCATTTCCAAATTTTTCAGTGCTTGATTTTTCAACCTTGGAGAGAGTGGGGGAGATCGTTTGGATTTCCTTTTAAGTAAAGTCTAACTTCCTAAAGAAATGACACTAGCTAATAAAGCTGTCTGTGCACCTGTATGTCTTGTGCCTGCTAACCCATACGTGAATTTTAAACAAATCTGGCAGGGAGGTAAGAGTCTCAAAATTGTTAAGTATTTAGATCAGGTCTATAAAGCATTGCTCCTCAGGGGAAAAAATATTACTGAAGATTACAGTAGCATGTGTGTGGGCGCATGCGTGCACAAAAAAGGTGCTGGGAGAACCTGCCAGGGAACTGAAGGGAATTCAACCACAAGTTGTAAAGCCACAGGCAAAGTAAGCTGTTCAGATAATTATTTATTGTATTTCATTCATATATATATAAATAAAAATAAAATCACAACATCACAAAACCTCAAATTCTTCTACTTACCATGGGATTTGGCATGAAAAACTGAAACCAATCAAACCACTCCCTCTACTTCAAAGGCCTGTAACAGTCTTCATGAGATCAGACATGGAAGAAGTCTTAGATATGACAGTGGATTTCTTTCAAAGGAAGTGGGAGATGTGGCTTCTAGGCTCCTCCAAGAACCAGATATTAGAAAATATTTCTGTTCTCTTAACTCCCAAGAGACTGTCTTAATCTGGCATTCATTCCTCCTGCTGATATCACAACCAAGAAAGCAAAATTCCTGGAGCCAGAAGAAACAAGCAGCAGCTTGACCTGGAGACTTATGATCCAGAAATTGTGGGTTTTACCTCTGTAATTTTCCTCAAAGGACTATTTAATGATTGAATCCCTGATTCAATCACTTTTTTCCCCCCAAGAAAAGGGGAATTCCTGTGCTTGTTTCTTGTTTGCCATGCCTAGGTGGCCCTCTGCTAGGCGCCCCCCCCAAGTGATTAAAAAATTGTTCTTTATATATACACACAAACGAAGACCTTCCCCTCATCTACTAAGATGTCTAGGCAACTAAACAGGAGTTTTGGAGACCACTCAATGAACCACAAACCTAAAATTTAGTCATTACTTATCTTATTGGTGGGCACATATTTCCTTTCAAGGTCTTCTCCTTGGCCAGTGTGTGCTGTTAGGCCAATCATTCACACCGACAAGAGCACTGGAGACAAGGGACTACGTTCTTCCCCTACACTTCTGAGATTCTCTTTCTTTTTTCTCCCCCAACTGGGGAGGGAACACTTATGTAAGCGCAATACCTTCTAGCGATGCCACTGCTTATCCTGCACAACGGCTGACAAAAGTGGAATAGGAAAGATTTTACTACCGTGCTATCTCATGTTAATCCCCCAGCCTTCCTGATGTTAAATAGCTTCAGCAGAGCTCCCTCTCTGTGAAATCTACTGATGAACTACAGGCTACAGCTCATTCTCATTTTTCATACTGGGTAGTCTTAGCTGACCAAAGTGTTTCAGTTCTAGCTGCATATTTAGGCATCTGAAACTCCCTCCTAGCTCTCAGTCTCAGAGAGAAGAGGTATGCTCACAAATCAGGTGTTCTATCAAGACAAATACCAGGCACTAACACATGAGCTATCATTAAAGAAAGACTATCCTTCCCCATTTTATTGCCACAACTAGTTGGTTTAGTAACAAATTCAAGCACAAGACAAAAGATGGATAAGCAGTTCATTAAGATATCCTCCTACAGTAGAACTGAATTTGATCCTGTATTGCCTGTCCGAATTTGCTTCCTTCAGACAGTGAATCAATAAAAAGCTTTAAAAAACCTCTTAAATTTCTACTTATAAAACAATAGCCAGCTATTCCTTAAAAAAAAAAAAAAAGACTTCTATTGAATATGTTTTCTTTATTCAGAGCTACACAGAAGTTCACGCACATTTTCTTTCCTCAACAAGTTGACATTGCAAAAAGGAAATAAAGTTCTCTGTAGTCCTAAAATTATTCTGTATTTTCCATGCTCTGAACACAAACATCAGAATAATCAGTAAGAAATTATGGGCCACAAAACCACTACAAATTGTTTCACCATTTATTGAAACAGAAAGCCAACAATTTTTATGCCTTTTTTCCCCCAGTTTAATTGCTTGTATTATTACTTTAGATACTTACTATATACACCAGTGCTGCAGAAGGTAACCACATCTCACAGCACATGGAGTATTAATCCTGCAATCTCTGAGATAGGATTAAACATACTTTCCTGTTTTACAGTAAGGAACTGAGGCATATGAATACTTAAATAGATCTACAAATCTCGCCTTTGGTATCCAAACAAGTAGATTGGAGCCTATTGGAGCTTTCAAAGAATTTCAGTTTGTAACTTGAATTTTCCTTTGTTTTCAACCGACGACCCTTAAGAAGAAGCTTCTCCGCGGCACCTCTGGGACAACACTTCCTCACTATAACATGCCAATATAACTCAACCTTGTTCATCTAGAGTCACTGTGCGAAAGATGAGAATTAGGCTGAGGACTGAATTTGCTTCGAGAGCAAGATGTTGAACAGTAAAGCAGGGGTTCTGTGGAAATAAAGTTGAGGTGCTAGTATGTGCCACCCAGATCATGCTGTAGCCATCCCACTCAAATGCTTGACATCACTGACCTGTGCTGGACTCAAACCACAGGCACACGCAAATGACTATTTCATTAACAACCTCCTGACCCAGTCCTGCAACACTGGTATTCCTGGCCAGAACACACACGCTTGTCTGTCATGAGACACAGCAATAAAAATTTATTTACATCTAGCCACATTCCTTTCACATTCTAAAACTGTACTTTCATTAGCAATGGACACCGAGTTTAGCTGGTACGGTCTGTGTACTCTGGGTTCGTATTACACACCGCATAAGTATGTCTCATCTGAATGCTGCTACCCATTAACAGGATAACTTCTTTTATGTAAATAGAAGAGGCACATCAATAATTTGGACCAGAAGATACAGATATGACCTTTCTCTCACTGACAAACCATTACACTCATTGCTCACTATTTTGAGTGCCTACACAGTACCTTCCACACCGAACATTTTACCTACTACAGAGGCTAAAACCAATTAACAGATACACACTTCTGTGTCAGTACCGTACTTGGCAACAGAAGCAGACTAAGTATTTAAGGTTGATCGGATTTTTTTCTTGCTTATGCATAGAAATTTTACAAATGTTTACAAACAAATTATCATCAGCTCCAAATGGTGTCTCTTCTCTGTTCATAGGCTGCTCATACTCAGAAGGATGCACCAGCTGAAATCTGACTGCCAAGTAATGCAACAGCCACAAATTCAGGAATTGGAACTTATTTCAAAACCATCACCAAGGTGACCTATTCTACATATTGCACATATTTCTTTGACACCACCCACGCCTTCAAAACTTAACTGAGCAACTGGTTCTGTGATCACAGATGGCTGGAGATTGTGGCTCTGGTTTCTCATGACTCAGAAGTTCATAAACTTCAAAATACACATTTTACCCTTTGAGCATCAATCAGACGTTCCTGCAAAGCAAACTCTGCCAATGTATGCAGCCTGAACTCAGGTAGCTGCATGCTGGAGCCAACATCCATTTGCATACTTTGGAAGCTAAAAGATAAAAGTCACAGACAACCAGATTCATTTTCTTTGACAGGTGTTGCAACCTTATAGCCAGCCTGGGACACTGATGCACTGAAAACACACTCTGGTTTGTCATTCTAGATTACGCTATCACTAAATTAGCCTTGCATGTAAGTTAGGGCATAACAAATGCAATGTAAATTACATAGCAAGAAAGAAAAAACTTGTATTGCTCCACATGAATAGTTAAGACAAAAATTGATTCCAGTCTGGTTTAAGTTCTACAGTTCTGCAAAAACTGCACACTAGCATTCTTTATCAATGAAAGACAAAAAAAAGCAAGAGGCTTCCTGTATTTTATGTTTTCATAAATTATTGCTATTACATTCACTAGGGCTACCAGATGAACTGAATAAATGAGTTGAATCAGGATGCTAATATGGAGTAGAACTAAAAATAAACAGGCCAAATCTGTAAGGTGTTAGGAGGCTGGAAAGAGGTTGCTAAATTTAGAAACACGGGACAAAAAGACAGAAGTGATGCAGCCCATGCCCGGCCAGCCACTGGGGAACTTGCACTCTCTTAGACTCTATAGATCTGCTCAAGTTAATTTTCCATTTTATTACAATATGAATCATCTGTATTCAGGAAAGGATTTGGAACCACACCCATTTTACTGGACTCTCTTGCTATCAGCAGAAGGTATCCATTCAGCATCTCTTCTCTCTCCGGATGCCTCCAGACCATCCAAAACAATTAACCAAATGACACTTCTCTGCAAAGCACTCCCAAGCACAGCAGCAGGAAAACCATGCAGTGGCTGCTTGCACAGTTTCTAGGGAGTCCTACAAGGAACAACTTTTTCACCTACTCTAATCATTAGCTACAAATAGGCAGCAAAGTTGATGGCTAGAGAAGTTATGCTATGCGCAACCGGTGGCTTGGAAGTTACTTGACTGTGGTCCACAAAACAGTAGCAAGAGGCTGCTTAAACTCACACACACATTTATTCCCATGCAGGTACGTATCAGTGACTGTCTGCTGACATACTCAGGAGCTGGGTCCTGAGAGTGCAGGCAAACACTCACACGCATTAATTTTATTATGAACACTTTTAAATGGAACCTTATAATGGTAAAATTAGGATTCTGTAGGGCTACGTAATTTTGTCTAACTGCCAAATACATTATTTACCAATGCTCTTCTGCCTGCCCCTTCCATCCTAGTCTCCCAACAGTAGCTGAGAACTAGCTGATCTACTCTTTTTCAAAATTGTTAGGTGATCACAAAAGCTGAAGACATTGTTATTTGACATGGGCCCACGCGCTAGCAACAAGCAAACGGCACAGAGCTCTGCTGTGGCAGAGAACTGGAGGAGGGGGGTTAGGTTTCAGGACAGACCTAACTAACACAGACAAAGCACCAAGCAAGCAAGCTAATTCCAGCCTGTCAGCTCGCCGATGCAGGAGCCCCACATGTTAACACTGACCATAGAGTACTACAGACGCTTGCCTACCCACAAAGACACCTTGCTTGCAACTCCATCCAGCTGCTGCACTGCTCATTTACTGTGCAAAGTAGCCTGCCTCTGACAGGCACAGTAATAAAAAGATCTTCCCTTGAAAGATAACTCCATTCCTATTCCCATCTGCTGCCCTCTAAAAAAACAAAACCAAAAAAACCACCCTCAGCAATTTCTGATCCTAAATTCCTCAAGCACAGGCCCTCTCTATTGGCTAGCCTGTAACTAGCTATTTTACTGTCTTATTGAAGGATGGTTTCCAGTTGTGCAAAATGTGAGATACAACTCCTAGCGTGCCAAGATTCAGGATCTCCATACCTACCACGCAGGAGGCACAAGGCCATTTTCAACTTTGTCAGCATTTACGGCTGCTATTCAACAGTGTTGCAAGCTCTTGCTCCCTCTCGCACATGCACACACCCTTCCTGCACAGACACATGCCTCTGAACACAGATGTGCAACACTGCACTGTCCAGACAGACAAGGTTACTTTGCAGACAGTCTGCAGGGTTTAGCAAGCAGGAGACAGGAGATCCCGGAGATCTAATGCAATTTCTCCTGTAGCTTGGTATGAGGTATTATTGTGACATTTAAGTTCTTATGTGTGGAGATCCTAAGTCCCTGTATCTCTCAGCAAGTTCAATCAAATGGCACAGCATATCAACCAGGAGGAAATAAAAGGAAGGGAGGGGGAAGAAAACAGCCCCTCTAACTTTTTATTTATTTATTTTTAAAGAAGTCAAAAAGGAAGGGAGTTTGTCACCAAATGCACGCATGTTTTCATACTTGAAATCTATAGATTTCGGTTAATATTCAACTACATGCACCTGAATCATTTTGCAAGCAGAAAAAAAAATCACTTTTTATTTATAGAGTTTGCAAGTTCAAATGCAGAATTACAGTATTAACATGTTCATAGTGTCTCAAGTTTGACTGGCCTCTTACAAAAATCTTCAATAATTGAAGGTCCCACCTCAGAAACATTCATATTGAAAGTCCTGGTTACTATCTGCAAATACTCATCTAGTAACAACCATTACTAACAGAATGTATTTGTGGAATCTAGTACTAAATATTGTATGATAAACAACTGGTGCCAGCATGAATTTATCATAGCAGGACAAACAGAGCTGCAGAATCCCTCTTTTCTACTAGTATCAGCTGGTAAAGTACATGCTCTCATATCACTTCATACAGCTGTAGCTATACACCTCTCCCATTAAATCTGAAGTATATTTATTCCTGGCTTTCTCCAGTTTTTCCATTTTCCAGGAAAATGCCCATATCTATTTCCCCAGTTTTCCCAAGTAGCAAATAAGCAAAGAGAAGCTACTTTCTAAAAGGCATTTTTTAAAAAGTGATCAGATGACTCTCCCACAAATAAGATGCCAATATCACTGTGCTATATTCACAGCTGTGGTGGCGGCAGCAGCAATGTTTCACCATATTTACCATATGGAAGAAAAAGTGCACTGAAAAACATGTATAACTGCCATCACTGAATTAAACAATATCTGAATCTACAGTTAAAAACGCAGAAGTGCCAGACACTGTTATGACCTGCTGAC
Organism: Apteryx rowi; assembly: GCF_003343035.1. Classification (NCBI taxonomy): domain Eukaryota; kingdom Metazoa; phylum Chordata; class Aves; order Apterygiformes; family Apterygidae; genus Apteryx; species Apteryx rowi. Next base: position 237,560 of record NW_020450817.1, read on the forward strand.
ATGTACTTGTCAGCCAAGTTATTGAAACTTGAAATTCTACCATAAACCACAAACAGGTAAAGCACAAACAACTGTCACAGCCAAAACCCTGTATTTTCAATCAATGTATTAATTTAGCTTAAGATATTTAATTATGCATGTGCTTTTCCTCAACTGCCTATGGTCTATTCTCTGCTAAAAACAGCAATGAAAACCCTAAAGTCTGACCTTATATATTTTTTGCTTAATTCAGTTAGCTTTCCGAGAAAGAATACGTGTTATTAGCTAGCTGAAGGACATTACCTGCACTGATATGCATCTATACAAGATGGAGAAATGTGGCCATTCCAGGCACCTATGGTATTTCTTGGGACTACTACCAACACCGTTATACGCACACAGTAGCGTTTGACTTCTAAAAGCAAATCCCCTTGCTTTTCCAACTTGGCACTAACCACTCAGTTGCAACTCTCTGCAAAGTTTTACTGAACAAAAACATTTTCTCTTCCTGAAAGCTAGCTAAAAATAAATATGCCTATTCTGCATATACTAGCATACAGGATTATCTGTGCATGCATTTTCCTCAATGGAGGAGGCCAGACTATGCTTTGGACAAAGTTTTGTTTTCCCAGACCTGGGTTAACTAGAGCTATTTTCAAAATCTTGATTTTACAGCTTACTGTACGTGATGCACAACACTGACAATCTGAAAGAGTCCCAAATGTTCAGAGACACACACACACACAAAAAAAAGTGAGGCTTTGTTTTTCTCTCCTCCAGGTGACTGTCATGACCAAAATCACAAGCGAATCCAAAGCCGTTATTATTATACTTTAAAAACATAGAATAAGCAGGAATGCTCTGACCACCCCATGCTGCCGCTGCTGTGAACTCCCACGCCGGAAAACGGCCGTAATGAAGCGCAGGGCAGGTGCGGCGGCCGGCGGCAGCGTGCCGGACCTGGGGACGAGCCCGCAGGGCGCCCACCCGCCCTCGGCTCCGCGCTCCCGCTGCCCCGCCGCGGGGACAGGCCCTGCCGCGGCCCCCGGCCACCGCGGCTGCCTCCCTGCGGGCCGCAACGCGGCCCCGGGCCCCGCAACGGGCCCCCACCCGCGAGTCTGCGCTGCCCCACCCGCAGCACAACA
>NW_020450817.1:239543-256364 GCF_003343035.1 Apteryx rowi
GACCGGGGTGGGGGCCTGCGTCCCGAGAGCTGCCTGTCCTGGGGGGCGGTGGGTCCAAAGGATTGGATCCCTTGAAAGGGGATCCAGTCGCATCCTTTTTTAGGACGTTTCCCTGAATCCCGGCAGGATCTTTAAGCCCTTTTCCAGGTGAGCCAGGCTCTGCCCGGGAGCGGAAGGTGCGTCTCCATCCCCACCCCGACGTCCCGGGCTTTGACCTGCAGCACTTCCCGGAGGACTAACATTTTCCTCGGTTATCCTTAGCAAAAAGTCTCCTGCTCGGCTGTGCTGGCCTTTGCGTTGCCGCTGTTGCCAGCACTTTGGAAAGATATATACAGGCATGAGGGACAAAAAAAGCTTACATCACGGACTGCGAGGGGTGTATATGTGAAGACAGTTTGATATCATAGGCATGATGTAGACAGAAGTAACTGTGAAATCAAATTCAGAATGACTTCATCTCAGAACCTACCTGCTGTTTCTTTTTGTTGCAGTCCAGCTTTTTACCTCTGTCCCTGCTATCCCATTTACTGTCTTTCCCAGTGGACCTTTCGTCTTCTGCTGGATAGTTAATGTTTCACTTGGGAAACTTCAAAAATCAACATTGCAGAACCTGTTTAAGCACAAGCTGCATTTGATGATACTTAAATTACAAGGCAGACAGGCACATACAAACGTTTTACTGGTCAGGAAAATGTTTTCAAGAAAGATGTGTCAAGGGTTGATTATAGAAAGTGATTATTTTCAGAAACTGTCTCCACGCTTTTTCCTGCTCCTCTGTTCTGTTTTGGGTAGGTCAATTTAATGAAAGTATGACTAAAACACCCATTTAGTCTAAGCAAAAAATTATTATCTAAATACAGTTTTTATTAGAACAGATTCAGGAGTACATTTTCTCATTTTTTGTTCTTTTTCTCAAATATTAATGGATATATTCTGGCTAAGGGCTCGCTTAGGACTGGCTGAGTTTCAGAAGCATGTGGTATGTAGAAATCATGTACGGACATGTTGATACAGTAGGGAATTTCACTTCCTATTTGGTGTAATAATAGCTTCAACTTGCTATAAAAGCACAGTTTAGGCATTGCATGAAGGGTAGCATGAACTCTCAAAATATCAAGTAAATGTATCAGGTACTCAGACCTTCATACTTCTGAAAAAAGACATCTGATGTCTGAAAAATTAAGAGGAAAATTTCACTTTGTGCATTTTAATATAATGCTGTCCACACTAAGATTTCAAATACTTTTTTTTTCCCCAGAACCTGATTGCTGAAGGCCACTGAAAAAGATGAGCCGCTGTACTAGACAGGAGAAAGTTGGCTGCTCCTTTCAGGAATTGTGCCAAAAGGCTTTATTTGCATCCAAAGACATTCCCCCCACAAATACTGATGTTTCGAGATGCAGCTGCCCCCCCACTAACCACAGTTAGCTGCTTCTGAGTCTGTTTCTAATACCACCTTTTCTAGGGTCAGATTTACTCAGCCTTGCCCAGGAACAAGCTTTCCATGACACTGGATTCATCACTCAGCTGCAGCATGGTAGGTAGCGGGTATAACACTGTTTGTGCGGACCAAGCCGCGTGTGAGTCCCGCTTCCCAGCAACCTGAATCTAAGTCATACACCTGCAATAAGTCCCTTACACAGCTGATCATTCATTTTATCCTCTTTTATTCTGATTTGCTCAACTACTTTAACCGGGTGCCAGGCATATACTCAGGCCCAAGTTATTTGCAGAGCAATGTGTTCAATTCAACCTGTACATCTTAAGTGAGAATTTAACATTTTTAGAGCTGCACCTCCTCCTGCTACAACACCACTGGTGTCTTTTGCCAACATTTTGAGCCCTTTGACAGACTATGGTCATATTCCTAAGCTTCCTATTATTTCACTTGCAAAAGTACAACAATTAGATTTTATTCAGGGCTGGGTAGCACTTGCCTTAGCCTGCAGAAGAGACCTAATCTGACCTGATGTGATTTGGCAATTCCTCTGCTTGTGGCAATACCGTGAACCTTGCTAACCTGTTTTTCCTTTAGTTCATGATGCTGCACGCTGATTATGTCAACAGTATCAGCGCTTTCACTTATGATTACTTCAGGCATTGTTAGCTCTACTGGCTCAGCAAGAGCAGAATGGTGCTTGAACATGCTTTTACAAGGACCAAGGTAAGACGCAGGTATCTTCTGAAACGAAACAATGCTTTTGGTGATTCTGTCTGCGCTGTTTCCGCCTCGTCTGTCCTGCAATGCTGAGAGTACTGAAACAGGAGGAAGTTTATCAAACAAGAGACTTTGGCATTTCTATGGCCAGCTATGCCGGGGGTGCAGGACTGCACGGCTGCTGACAGCAGCAGACATGCTAGTATCGTTAGAACAGTTCTCCGCCAGACTTGTGCAAGTGATGCAGCTGACATCACTGATAGCTGTGGTGTGGTTGCTGGAGTGTACATGACTGTAAATTGTGCTCTGATCCATGTTTGCAGAGGGTTGCTGTAATTGAATGCCCCATTAATTAGCAATTACAAGATGGGTCACTAGTGTCTGCTAAGTGGCCTAGTGTAATAAATAAATCCGATTCTTAAAACCCCTCAGATCCTGGGATTGTTTTGAGGTCAATGCTGAAGGGATTCAGACGTCAATAGTCAAGAGGGGCCTTGGCAGCTGATTCGTGTATTTTTTCAGCATTTTAACTGTCCTTAAAATGCATTCGTTTTGACCAAAACTGAGCCTTGCTGAATAGTTATCAGCCACAGCAGAATACATTTGAGGTCACTTTATTAATGTGTGGTATGCATGTGACTGCTTTAGGCATAAGTGTTTCCGAGATTGGGGTGCAGAGGCTGAGTGCACTTCCACCCTCCCTCCCTCTCTTTTCTTTTTTCCTTCCCTCCCTCTTCCTTCCCTCTCTTCCTCTCTTCTTTCTCCCTCTCTTTTCTTTCTCTTTTTCTTGACAAATTATTTTTACATAGGTTTCTTAGGAACTGATAACAGTGATTATGACGTTAGCTAGAGTCGTTCTGTTGTCTTCCATGATCTCTGGTTCATAGAAAATAGAGACCTTGTGAGAGATTTGAATCCAGACCCTTAACCAGTTGCAGGGTGAGTCATCAGAGATGGGCATTTGTCTATCCCTTTCCTAACATGTTCTTAAGGACTTTCAGTAATAAAGGAATCGGCACCACCGAAAAGAATTCTAGCATTAGAAATTCTTAGCATTGGGAAGGTTGTTCAAGTGTCTAACCTAAATTGGTGTTTGCTTGAATTTATGCCTAGTAGTTCTTGTCTTCCTCACTGCAGCTGTGAAGGACAGCTTACTCCCCATGTCTTTGTAGCAGTTGTCACCTGTTTAAATATTATCATGTCTCCTTTTGCATTCTCCAGACTAGTCAATCTTACAATTTTCTTCATGAGTCACGGATGCTAGACAGTGGAGATGGGTGCTAGGCTGGAGCTGGTACTATGTACCACAGCTGGGCTTTGACCATTACCTGTTAAATGCACTTGAGCAGACCATTGCTAAGATCACAGTTTGGCAGGATACTTTACCACATCTGGCATTTTAAGCACATGAGTAAACCTGCTACCGTCCATGTGACTACTACTGTTTGAATTGCAGGAGTTTGGAGGGGCCTACAGTATCCTGTAAAAATACAGAACAGATCTGTTTTACAGGCAAATTGGGATGGCAGTGAAAAATACAGGCCAGGAAACAAACTTGGAGGGCTTTGGTGACCCTTGCCTCATGATTACTGAGTAAAGCTGGCTTTATGAAGTACGTGCTGTGTCTCTGATCCAGTTATCTGTAATGCTGTACATCGTGACTCATTTCAGAGTTTGTGAATAACAGGACAAGATCTTAAAAATGCTTATTTGATAACAAAGTGACTCTGCTTCTCCCTATCTCCCCCATTACCTCTGATGACTAAAGAGTTTATCTGGCAGCAGTTCTCCCAGTCTGACTGTATACAGAGGCTTCTGAAGAGAGCATGACTCTTGCCTTCCCAGGGTTTTTTGTCTTTCTGTTTTTGCTTCCCTCCTCCCCCTTGTAGTGTCCAGATGTCTCCAAGTTTCCTTTACTCCACTTTTATTTTCTGCCCTCTCTAGCCCTAAATTTCCCATCATTTACTGCTGTCCTTTTTTCACCCCTTTGCCCTTTATTAAGATGATGTGATTTTTACAATGCTGGGGGCTGGGCACAGGTTTGAGACATCCATTGCAGGCCACAAAACTATAACAGCTTGTGGCTGTAAGTTCCTGGCCATGTCCGCGTTTCAGAGAAGGCACTTGCATTTCATTCTCTGGCACTTCTTTGGCCATCTGCAAGATCCCTGCAGAAATGGCATAGGCAGGGTAGGACTGTCCCACCTGCGAGAGCCAGGGCCCCATCACTAGTCAGGATATTCTGTTTTGAACATTACTGGGTTTGGGAGACTAGCATGGAAAATAAGGAAATACAATATTGCTTAGGAACACTGTTCCCAGTGTGGGCATTCAGAGTGGGTTATCTGCACCTAAGCTAGACAAGAAGAGTGTTATTAAAGAAACAAGCCAAAAAAAAAAAAAAAAACAAGGCCTGGATGAGGAAGATGGTGCTGTTTCACTAAGAACCGGGAGACCAGGACACACTGATGGGTTTTAGTCCACCCTGAGGACTGAGGCATGGTTGATAGCTGCCGCAGGCGGACACAGGCATGTGGAGGCCAGGGGTTTTGGGGCGCTGGCTGTAAACATAGCGCCAAGTGGAGGGACGGCACCGCCACGCTGTCCTAGGGGCCTAGGGAGCGATGTCTCGTGCCACGAGCCAAGCAGTAGCCGCGTGCCTCTGTGATTACAAGGCCTTTCGCTGCATCCTGTGCAGCCTCTGGCAAAATAAATCCTGTTCTGCTTTGGAGAAGCTGCTTCAGTGTTACTGCATGTACAGATTTTGGGCCCTGAAAGAAAATGCCTCTGCATGCCAAGGCGGCTGGACTCTCTCCAGAACAGCTGGCACCGGCCGAACGGTTGGATTTACTGGCAGGGCTCCTTGGCGGGAAGCAGCCCTGTCAGGAGGGGAGAGGGCGTGGCCGCAGAGCCGCCCCGAGGGGGCCCGCGGCGGCGCGGGAGGCGGCCGCGGCTTTGCGGGCGGCCACGCCCCCTGGCGGCCCCCGGCGGCGCTTCGGCGGCGGCGCCCGCCGTCCCGGGCCGGTCTCGTTCAGACGGGACGACACCCCCCGTCCTCGATCACTTCAAAACCCCCGCAATCACTTTCTTCTCGGACTTGGGTTTTAGAGAGGCCGTTTCTGAGTGCAGGCACGAACAAGAACTGTAGGTAGAATAAATTGTTCCAGCTCCGTAGAATTTGCTTGATTCTGACTTCGCTGGGAGACAGACAGACGTTTGAACCTCGCTCTTTGTATTTTTGTTATTATTTAGAAAAGCAATCCACAGACCAACCCTAAAATCCTTCATACTCTACAGTGAGCTCCAAAGTATGGAGCGTATTTTCGTCGCTCCAGAGAAGGGAGCCTTGTCTAAACTGCATTAAATCTGCCGAGAAGGAAATTAAAGTAAAACTCTACTGCTACCAAAAGTGATATTGCCTATTACTCATGCAAAGAAGGTCAGGCCAGGCTAGAGACTGCGGGTTACCGTATGAAAAGGTTGCCAGCCAGAGCCAATAACCTATGTAGTATGAGTTTACCTGCTCCCGAAGGTTACAACCTACAGCAGCACTGTGAATATTTCAAACTTGTCTCTTCAGTGCTGCATCGTCGACCGAGAGCTGTCTAATGTGGCTACACCTGTTTCCATTAAAACTGATTAGGTAAACCAGAACGGCCAAACTGTATACTGGCCTGCCTCCGCCTCCTCTGAATTCTGCAATTTACCTGTAAAATTCTTACGAAGTTTGGGGTCAGTCTGTCACAAATGGTTGCTCAGCTCTAAGTAACACAGCTTGGGTGGCAGGAGCTGTTAGCTGTGTCAGCACAGGGCTGTTCTCAGGCTCTTTTGTGTGGGAAGGGTGCGGAGGGAGTAGTGCGTTATTGCTAGTGACAGCTAGAGGGATGTGCGAGACATGCTCAGGGCTTTTCTTGTCCCGGAGTTCAGCACACTCCTGCATCACCGGGAAGCAAGTCAGAGCTCGTGCTTCTTCGCAGGAAAGGCTAGAAAAGGAGGCAGACGTGTCTGTAAGGGAGCCTTGGACTGCACAAATTAATCTTTCTGTTCATTAGAGGTAACCAGAAGTCCCACAACAGAATAAAATGCTGCTAAGCTGTGGAAGACAAGGAGAAACAATGGAGCTATTATATATGGTCTTGTTCCTATAGAGGAACAATTATTGTACAATGCTGTCTTCAAATAATAACAGTCTGGATTAGAGCTACAGAGCAGAAAAGTCTGGGCTAAAGCCAACTTGCAATCCTTAGCACACAATATTCTGCATCAGATTTGAAAGCTGTAGGGTGGCTGTATGGAAGGTTTTTTGGTGTAATCCCTGTAAATAAATAAATGAGTTAAAGGCAGGATTGTGAAGCACTGAAAATCACTGTTGATGCCAATGGGAGATGTGGACACAAGGAATGAAAGAATGGGTCCAAAATCTTAATTTAAAGTTATATTGAAAACTTTTTTTTAGCAATGAGACTTTTATGTTAAATTCTTTCCTTTTTACATGTGCACTAACAGCTTTGGAAAATAAATAAAGACTAGCAGCTTGTCTTACAACAAATGAAGCTGGGGTGTGAAGTCACCAGGGTGCTGACTGCTCTCCACTGACTCCCCAGGGGGATGTTCCAAGCAAACGCCAAGTTAGTTTTGGAGTAGGTGATGCAGGGGCTTCCCCATATCCCTATGGGAGATTAATACCAAATAGCCTGTTCACTGATGAATTCCCCCATTGGGATGAGCTCTAAGACTCTTTATTTCTATGTGGGTTCGTTTAAGGACAGATCTTGCAGAAGTGAAGTCAGTGGCAAAATTCTGTCTCACTTCAGCAGCTACAGAATCTGGCGCTAGGAGACAGTCCACAAAAGGTTCCTGACTAACTTGTACCAGTAGAATAATCAAGTTTATTGACATCTTCCATGGGAAATGATGGAGTCTTGAAATTTTACAGAAATGTCTTTTATCCAGAAGACTATTCAGTTAATGAAGTTAAAATGAATCCTGTTCTTGCTCAAGTTATTGGAGTTTTGTTATTTATTTCAGAGGAGCTGAAATGTGCTTAAATGCGTTTTAAACAATGTGGTAAAGTAATTTGTTCTACTCAACTGCTTGGCTTTTAGCTTTTTGACTTCTAATGCCATGACTCCATTAGTTTTCCAGTTTTCAGGGAGCCTTCCACGGCAAAAAATACCTGAATGGCTAATATAAAGCATAGGTAGCTCTCCACAAAATGTGCATTTTCTTCACACACTTTTGAACCATATTAGGGCACAAAGTCAATTAGTTTTCCTCCTAACGTGTCATCTGAGACACTCGCAGTTCTGAAAATCACCAGTGAGGATGTGCAACTAGTGTGATGAGTCTAGAGACAGAAGAGCTCTGAAAAGCCTACTGGCAGATCTCAGGTGGGATATGAAAGGCTGCTCCTTGTTTTCTCCTTTGGGTGAAGAACACTAGACAGTTCTAATAGCCAACTGAAACTATGGTCAAGGTTAGAAAGGGCAGGTAGGAAATGGGGCCAGCTGAAGACATGTTTTCCTGATGCTTTGCCAGGAGTTACCTGTGGTGTTAATCTGACTTTAGGATAACTTGTAAAGTACTGAGCTGTACTTACAGAGAAAATTGGGACTGGGACAGAATCTCAGGCATCTTGTGATATTCTTAAAAATTGAAATAATTAACTAATAACAATTCAGTCATATGGTTGTGAGTCCTGCAGGTAAGGTAAGGCTGGAGAGAATCAATACTATTAACGTGATGTTTCTCTAAGTTGTTTTACTTGATTAAAAAAAATCAAGCTTGACATTTTGTTACAATCCCTTTATTAGTACTATCTAGAAATATTCTGATTCACAAATGTCAGCTGCTTTTCCCATTGTAGATTAGATGGGAAAAGTGCCTGACTCCTGAAAAGTTCCATCACAATGCTTTTCTCCTGGAAAAGTTAAGTCACTGCCAGAGGAATTAGTCTGTCTTACACAAACCCTATGTTCATGTGTTTCAGTTGCAAGGAATAATTGTACAATGCGGAATCCCAACCTAAAATTCACAGTTAAAGCTATTGCATATCAGAATATTTGATTACCTGGTCCATGGATTTGAGTTAAAATGTCAGTTCCTGTGCCTGTGTCCTATTACAGACCTTGAAATGAAGAGTTGCGAGCTCCCAGAAATAAAACTTGTTCAAACTTGCTGCAGAAAATCCTGGGACATGCACCTAAGCATAAGAATGATGAGAAGGAAGGAGATATTGTCAAGAAAGAGCAACGTTCCTTATTTGCTTTGTTGAACTTAAGCTGAAGGTGTGGAAGAAGAGGGTCTTGAACACGCTTATGATCTTGATGCAGACTTTCACCTTAAGGTAAATGTCTTCTGAGAAAGCGGAGAACTTGAAAGGGAAACAAAGACAAGATTGAAGAGGACTCTGTTCGGGCAAAAAAAGGTGAAAACTATCATGTGACCACAACAGACAGCTTCCTTCTACCCTGCATTAGGACTTGTGGTTCTGGTACAATTGTTTAAAAAGTTACCACCCTTCATTTAGAGGTTACTGCCCCTAGCTGAAATGCTCACTGAGCTTGTGAGGGCTTATGCAAATCCTGTACCTGGCCTGGCCTGACAGTATCCTGGAAGCACATTTATAATCTGTTCTTCCATCTCAGATGAGAATCTAGGAACTAACAGCAATAACTTCCTAAACTGCTTGCTTAAGGGCTATTGTGCCCTGCAACAAAATTTTTCATCAGCAAAGATCTGAAAAACAGAATGGCCCCAGTCAGGCTGCTTCCTAAGCTCACTGTGCTTCCCTGCGGGAAAAAAACTACAACAGTATAGAAGTGTATGATGCCTATGACTTATGCACCATACAAAACAGATTGTTTTAAATCCATGTTTACAGAGGGCACACTGGGATTAATGAAGATGTCTTATAAGTGTTCTAATAAAAATATTGACCTGGAGTTCATTTTCTTGCGTAGTTTACCTTGCTGTCAGCGGAAGATTGTGAAGTGAGGTTACTCTTAGCCTTTAAAGAAGTAGGCTGAAGACACTAATGAAGAGGACTTTGCAAACTCACAGATGGTAAATGTCACTGCCAAGAGCTTTACTTGGCATGATAAATGTCCTGTTGACACATCCTAGAGCTGCCATTACAGAGCAGAATAATTTGTGATACAATATTTATAAACAGTTGTGACTAAACCCAGTTTGAGTTGGGAACTCATTTTCACACACGTGGAGGTTCCATATCAAAAGTCAAGTTCTTCACAAAGTAAACGTCTCTTGGGGATGGTAATAGTGACCAGCATTGTGTTAGAGAGAGCTGTGATCTGCTAGCTAAAGCTGGAATTACTCCTAAACACTTTGAATAACTGAGCAAGAAGATGAGGAGCTTGGGTTCCAGGTCATCTTTTTCATTTAATGAGATAGTTTTCTACAAAGCTGTCAGAAGTGCTATCAAAGAAAGATAGGTCTAAGCTACTGTTGCAGAACAGGTAAAGGGGGGCAAATTAGAGATGTGGCAGGTGACTGTAACATCTAGATATTATGAACTGTGATGAAAAGGAAGTTAGAGTTCCCATCACAGTTTATGGGACTTGATTCCTGTGTTACTGTGGCTTTGCATCACTCCAATACTGCTATACTCAAATTTGGGCTCCTTTTTAATGAATGACTGTCTCAGGCAGTGAAAAATTGAGTGTTAGAGGCCTTGGGGTATGTTCTGCTGTATCCACTTGATTTGAAGTAATTTAAATATTGTTCTGTAGCAGAAATCTTCCTTTAGCTCAAGTGTCTTTTGCATCTGTAAGATTAAGGATGGGTAATTGTACTTGTTATTTTAGAGAAGAAATAGCCACCCCTGAGCTGATTGCAACATCCCTTGTTCTTCATCAAGGAAGAAGAAAGAAAGAATTGTCTATAGTTAAGTTTCACTGCAAAAATTTGGTGCATTACTTATACAAAATAAAAATGCTCTTTTTTTTCCAGTGTCTGATATTCTGATTTTCTCACTGTCTATTAATTCCAGTTTGTTTTACAAGTCTGGATTAATTTATTTGCATTATACTGTGTCAGAGGAGATGAGATGAAATTTTTAAATGAGGAACTGTGCACTAATTTCAAATATTGCATTTGAGACATCTAAGGTTTGATTTTTTCAGAGTATTTAAAATTAACATTATAAATTAAAACTAAACATGCTTACAGCTCTTAGCGTCTACTCACAGTCCCCTTGGCCAGACAGGATAGTCTGAATGGGGAGACCATGACTGTCTCCACATTTCCTTCCTCTTCCTCTCCTTCTGATTTCCTAGTCCAAGCCTCTCCCTACCCAGTTTATTTCTATTAGTATATTCAGATAGGCTCTAGTTCCATTTTCCAGGTCCTTCTCCCGATTTACTATCATGTCACCCCTTTTCCCAAGCCAAACTTTTGTCTCGGACAAACTTTTGTCATTGTATTTGCATCATACAGTTTCTTTCTCCTGCCTGCCTGGGTACTGTCAGCAGGAGCACTGAGAGCATAAGAAAGTTAAGAGTATCAGTACTTTGCCAAGGGGCATGAAAGTACCTAAGAGCACAGATTTCAGGGAAGAAACTGAAAGCCTGGCCTGAACCATGCTCAGCGCAGAGGGAATCTCCAGCAGTTTCAGACAAAAGGTACCAACTTGACTGAGGAAGTGTGAAGCAAGTTAGTTGCAGAGTTTTATAGCTGGCCAAATTTAATCAGTTTCATGTGAGAATTACAGAAAAAAAACCCTTCCTATTCCTTTGCCAAATTTCAAGCCTGGAAGTGCTTTAAGGAGATGGTTGCAGTAATATTTTTAAAGCAGAAAAATACTGTTTCTTCCTCTAAAGCTTTTTTAGACATCTTTTGCAGAACCAATGTTGCTGAAAGTTAAAAAAAAAAGCAATTCAGACTTAGATAAATATCTGCCTTGGAAAATTTCAGACCAGGAGTTAAAGATCTGCAACCTTAAAAGTACTTGAAAATTGTGTTAAGTAAGTAAAAAGAAAGTATTCCAGCAGTCATCCCTATAGGAAGCTCCAGAACTGCCTGTAATCTACGTATTCACTATCATGTTGGTATATGCTTTATTGCATGCAGACAAGCTATAACATTTAACAAATGATGCAACAGGCATTTTCCAAGGAAAATCATAGTAAAAATCTTCAACATGTTACCATCATAGGAGAAATGACAGGCATGTTGACAAATGATTACACTGATTAAGGCAATGATGCCAGTGTGATGTGTTGTTTGCATGCAGAATGTTTCATTTTAAAAAAGGCTTTCCATGACCTTTTCAACAGGTAAGTGTGATGCTTGCTTGAGGAAAGCATGTTCTACCTGAGCAATACAAGGAAGCTATAAAAGTCTGTGGATCCAGACCCCAAGGCTTGGAAAATCCTGTGCTCTAATGTTGCAGTATTATGGAAACTCTCTAACCATTCACCTTAGAAGGCACACAGAGGTTTCAGTGATCCCAGGAAAACAGACTGTGCCCCATGGCTTCCTTTAAGCACTCAACGCAGGGTGCATGGTTGTCCTCTATCTGTGATGACATTTTCTCCAAGACTTGAAAACATGGCAAAGATAAAGAGGATATATGTGCCACTCTGAATAAGCCTGTGCATATGAAATCCCTGCGTTGATACTGGACCCCAATTTTTTGCTGGACTTCATTTTTCTTACTGGATACTTTAACTGTGGCAATTATTCATGGGATTTTCCAATCCCTGACCAGGTCAAAGACCTAGAAACCATGAAGCTTGCTTATAATCAAATATTCCTCTTCCTCCACTGACCTTTATGCCAAGCACTAGGAAGGAAGAAACAACTACTGGTAGATATTTGTTGATATAAACAACTATCTATCTGTTGCATTGCGGGCAACCTGTTGATCACCTTCATATATCCTTCTGTGCACATAATACTTTTAATGCAATCATTATAGAATGCCAGGTGTTCATTCTATAAAGCCACATTTACAGTACTACTAAAAAGTCTACTGTCCATTCATTAATATATTAAAGTAATATTACATAGCCTATTGAGGTCTATTGTATGCATCCATAGGTCTTTTTCCTTACACCATATATCCTGGATATTCAGCATTCATGAACTGGTAGCCTCCAGTGTTGTGACAGAAGGGGACAGGGAGGTGGTTGTGCTATGCTACATGACTTTCTAATTTACCCTAATTCATTTTTGAGGGGATTGGCTACTCCATAATTAGTAAAATGAGATTAGTTTAAGATCGGGTGGAAAAAGAAAAGGGGTTTTAAAGAAGCAAGATCTTTAATTTTCAAAACAAGTGAAGGTGATATAAAGTTATAGCAATCAAATGAAAAGGAGAATATTCTTGCTACTGCATATCCTGGAAATCCCCCTTATATATGGATATCCATACTGATAAATATAGGTAAGTATTACATGACTGATGACCTGCTAAGTACACCTAACTGCTGACAACATATACATTACATAGATCCCAGTATGTGAAATACTTTATGCCCCCAGCTCCTAACATAACAAGTGGGAATTGAGAATTAATAGTAATATATTCAGAACTTTTTAAGATCAGGCATAACATCTGGTTATGTTTAAGATGGTCTTGTCTTCCCACTGCTCCCTAAAAAGAAAAACCTAAAGACCTGATTCTTTTTTATTACCTCTAATGTGGTGCAATGTACTTTGTCAGTTTTTCCCACTCATCTAGCCTGCATGCTGTTTGGATACACTAGCATTGAAACATATCTGATGTTCAGCATATAAATATTTTTCTGCATGGTAACTGGGAAGTGCATTGAATTTACCTTGAAAGTTAGACTTGCTCAAGGCATGGATCATATTATCCTTTGTAGCTATTGCAAAGCTACAGCTAGAATTAAATTTTGTACTTTATTTTTAGGTTAAAAAACACATTAGATGTAAATCATTAACCCAAAGGAGTTCTGATCCTTGCTATTAATAGTAAAGTAGCTGATCTGTAATACAGATTGAACATCTCGGTTTCTAAAATTAATTCAGTCTGAAAAAAATAGCACTCTTGCTATTACTGTTTTGTAAAGCACATTCCAAGAAACAGCGGGTTGCAGATCGTACTTGCTATAGGCTAAGACATGTTTCCTGCTCGAGTATGCAAGCTAGCGAGAACTCCATTGCATTTTGATGCCAGTTGGCTCAGGCTGCATATCTCTCAGTCTCGTAGATAAAGCAGGAGCAATTTATCCAATATTTCCTCTTGGATCAAGGGTTTGTAAAGGGGCCAAGAGTGTGTGGTATTTCATAATCTTCTAAATACCTGAAGGGACCCACAGCTGGAAGTCAGCTGTGTTATACAAAGTTAACATACTCCCTTCCCAGAGTTAATGGGAAGATCAAGGGGAAATTCTCTCCTCCTCTCAATCCATGTTCTTTTTCCTCTAGCCTGGGCTTGCACCAGATACGTGCTGTATAGTGTTCACCAGGAAAGTGTAGAACTATGATTCAGTCCCAGTTGATTCGATTTAAAATAAAGGTATCACTCAGTTTTATGTAAAAAATGAGTTCAGTTTGATCTTGATAACTTTCCTTAGACTGAATAGGTCGTTTTCCTAATAACAGTTCTATTGAATTCAATGGAATTAAGTAAGGTATTACCCAACATGACAAAGGTGACAAAATTGGACTTTAACATAAAAAAATCTTTTTGTTCTGTATTTGTAAGTACCCCACCCAGTAAGGATCTTGTCCGTGATGGGAGTTCTTAAGCATATCACAGGACAGGCAAATACTGATAATAAGTAGTTAAAGCATCAGAAACACATTGGTATAGCATCAGCAAAACACTATGAGGGCATCACAAAAGTTCTCATTTTCCCCAAGATAAACACAGGTACTTTGGTAGCTACAGTACATCTCTGTGAATAGTGACATGAAAAATCTCATTCAGGTGCCTAAGGAAGGCAGACTTCATTTGAACACTGTCTTTATTCTGAGAATCTGGCTGATTGGGGTGAAGGTCTGTTAGTGGCAAACATACACATATACGTATATACACATATATATAATGTGGATCCCTCCAGAAGCCAATGCAGTAGCTGTCCCTGGATCCCAGGTCTCCCCAGTCACTGGCACCTGGACATATGTGTCCCCAGGCCCATAGTCCCCCTCCAGCTGCTGATACTCAGACCCCCTTGCGCACATGTGCACACACACACACACACACATTACGGATCCCACCAGTAACTGGCCTTAGACACCCAGTCTACCCAGTAGATGCCCCCTGCATCCCTGGGTCTCCCAGCCGTCTCACATACACACATGTGAACAGGTCTCTCCTGTAGCTGGTCCCGATTTATGGCCTTACCAGTAGCCGACCTCCAGGTCCTGCGGCCTCTCCAGGAGCTGGTTTGGACCTCCTGCTCCTCCAGTAGCCAACTCTCAGACCTGCTGATCCCTCCAGGACCTGGCCTGGACTTACGGCCGCCCCAAAAGTTGGCTCCCAGCCTCTTGTCCTACTTGCCAGCTCGCCCAGCTCGATGTTCGCTAGTGATTACACACCGACACACACACCTGCGCAATATGCACATGCTCTGCTCTTGCCAGGTGCCAGCACCCCAGGCACACGGGCCCCTGGACTCGTGGTCCCACACCAGTGGTGGCACCTTGACCTCCACACACACATGGACACAGAATAGAGAGCCCCTCACCCAGATACCCAGAGAGTAGAAATGGAGTTTAGTAAGAAGACAGGACAGACTGAGCTCATCAGGCTCAGGACATGGCCAGACCAGCGTACTGACCAGCCTCCCCCCCCCCCCTTTTACATGCAGCCAGCTCCATTTATCCCCTTATTCCTCTATTTTCCCATGCTTGTTCCTCCCTATAGCACCTTGATCCCTCCCTTTCCCCACCTTTGGTTCTTCTCCTAAATATCCCCCAAAAGGTCTAGTACAATCCCTGAATGCTCTTCCCTCTGCACCCTGTAGTGATCCCGTATCCTTGCAGGCAGTACCCCAGGCTGTAGGGTGGGCAGGGAAGGACACACTTCCTTCCTTCTGTGTTGTGTGTGAGATGATAGTTACCAAGCCAGACAGACCCTTCGCATAAGGTAGCAGGAAGAGCAGCTATTTTTGTGGACTCACTGAGACGGAGGTTTGAGCTGCATACCAGGTCATTAAGCACTTCCAAAAAATCCCCAGAACAAACATAAAGGAACTTTCACAGAAAATTGCACAGCTAGAAAAATCAAACTGCTTCCAGATGTAGACTGCAACTGGGTGGGAATTTTTCAGGATCTAAGCTCTGGATACTTCATCCCTTTTGTGAATTTAGCTGTTGCTAGCAGCCAGCCATATAGTTTCAAATCTAATTTTCCCACCAGCAATCAAGAGAAATCTATACTTTGCACTTTTGACCAAATCTCTCTCACAGGGGCTTTAAAGGAGGAGACTGTTGAGAACATCATTACAGAAGTGCTAGGAGCAATAAAATAATATTATTTTGTGGAGAAAATACAGTTGTCTTGAAATATGTAGATCTGCAGTTCAATTCAAGCAGGATATCTACAGACTTTTTCATGATTTATGATCAAATGTGAGACAAGCCTAAAACAAGGGAACGCATTTTCCACAATTCTGTTTTTTAAATGTGAAGTCTCAAACACCAAAATAAGTATTTTATGATAGATGAACTGTAAACTAACCTTGCTTTTTCTGAAGTTACCCTTATTACCCATACTTTTATGACAAAAGTCCTACCTATCTAATCTTGTTATCCAGGTCAGTCCTGCCATTTGTTTTTGTACCTGGAACTAAAAGAGCTTAGAAAGCCATGAACTCAGGGTCACAAAAGTACCTAACTCCCCGAAACGCCATGAAGAATCACAGCACTGTTTTCCCTCTGTTGTGCACTGGTTGGGAATAGTCCCATCAGAATTGCAGGTGTAAACTTGGGGAGAAAAATCACAGACAGTGGATATGGAAAAGCATCATGCCGCTGCCAGTGAGATGCGACACTTCAGGCATGCCCATAGCGAAGTAGTAAAGAAAGAGGAAAATTTACGCTTCAGTCAGACTGCATTTTCCTTGCCAAATAGGACTGCAAGTTGCTGTCTAATTAGCCAACTCCTATCACCCACATATCCTTCAGATGTACTGTTTGGCAGGTTGCTTCCTGCCACTAAGTACTGTTTTTCTCCAAAATATATTAGTTTGTACTTTCCAAGGTCAATCTCGCTGTATCTGCTGCTCATGTTTGTAAACACTCGTTGACGCTCAATATTGCAGCTCTCAGTGGTGGGCTGGGCACTTCTGGATCCTCACTTCTCGTGGTATTTCCAAGATGCTTTGCTTTCCAAAACGACATATAGATAATATCACTCCTCTTTCATCAAGCTGTCAGTCCATGTATCACATGCAATATCATGAACATTTGTTCGCTAGTGTGATTTCATGAGAGTCTATAACAGTTTTCTTACTAAGATGCAAACATATTTTATGATTCTGCCAATCTCTGAAAAAATCAAACTCTTCTAGTATGATTATTTTTCATAAGGTGAAGCTAGTTTATTATTTATTGTTTCAGTTATACTCCAGAAGCCCCGTCCTGCTTCCTTGCCTCTGCTCGGCGCGGCTCGGCGCGGCTCGGCTCGGCGCGGCACGGCTCGGCTCGGCTCGGCGCGGCGCGGCTCG
>NW_020450817.1:256728-454460 GCF_003343035.1 Apteryx rowi
GAGCCCCGCCGCGGGATCAGGCGGCGGCGGGAGCCGCGCCCCCGCGCCGCGCCGGGTAAAAGGGACGGGGCGGAAGAGCCGCGACTCGCGGCGGCGGCGGCGCGGGAGAAGCAGCCGAGGAGGACGCGAGTCCCCCCTCACCGCCCGGCGGCACCGGCGGCCGCGGGCTGGGCCACGAGCGCCGCGGGGCGAGGGCACCATGACTGTGCTCAAGCTCTCCCTCATGGCCTTCAGCTTCGTCTTCTGGGCGGCGGGGCTGACCATGCTCATCATCGGCCTCTGGGCCAAGGTGTCGCTAGGCAGCTACCTGGTGCTGTCGGCCAGCGACTGCCCCAGAGCGCCCACCATTTTGCTGGCCACGGGCGCCGCCGTCATCATCTGGGGCTTCCTAGGCTGCTTCAGCGCTGCCACGGAGCATCGGGGCCTCCTGTGCACCTATGGCGCCTTTCTGACCGCTGTGCTGGTGGCCGGGCTGGTGGCAGGGCTCTCAGGACTCCTCTACCGCCAGGACATCGCGCAGGGCTTCCAGGAAGGGCTACATGAGGCCCTGCGTGCCTACGGTGAGGACGAGGGGAAGGCGGATGCGCTGGACGCTTTGCAGCGCGCCTTGGCCTGCTGCGGCGTAGAGAGCTACCGCGACTGGCTCGCATCCCCCTGGGCGGTGGAACAAAACGGCTCCGTGCCTCTCAGCTGCTGCCGGGCCCGCCGTGGCTGCCAGCACCGGCTGCCCAACGCCCACGGGCTGCACCGCGATGGCTGTTTCAGCAAGGTCTCAGCCTTCGTCAGCAGCAACATGTTCTATGTTGCCACGGCTGCCCTGGGGCTGGCACTGCTGCAGCTCATTGGCATTGTGCTAGCCTGCCTGCTGGCTGCCCGCATCCCTGCCCACCCGCTGGGCATCACCAGCCCCCGCTGAGACCCGCCGGGGTCCCCTTCTCCCTTCCAGGCCCCTTCGTTCCCCCAGACCCAGGAGATCTGGGTGCTCCCCGTCTGGAAAATCCTTCCTCCATAGTCCCCAGTTCCACCTGAGCTTCCTCCACCAAATCCCATTCCTCTTCTGGAGCCTGTGCCAGAGGCATCAACACTGCAGGCATCTCCAAATCCCCTACACTGTAGCCCTGGAAATACAGTGGCTCCACAGCCTCTCAGAGCTGGGAAGGTGCCTCCCCTCCTGGCTGTGCCCCCTGCATGGTGGCAGGTCCCCACTGCCCCTCTGGAGCCTCTGGATGCCTTCCACAGACAGCAGTGGCAGCAGGGGCAGATGTCACCATCTGGGGCAGCATGGACAGCTGGGTCAAGGCTCACCAGTTGTCCTGCTGATGTAAACATACCAAGGCACAGAAATGGGGCCCAGGAGTGAGAAGAGGAATCTATGAGGACAAGAGAGATGTCTTTCAGTGTTACGTGGGGTGAGTTTTCTTCTGAGACTGGGAACTGGTGACAGCATGATGTTACTGAAAAGTGATCGGCAATTGCAGCTACTGGACTGCCAAAGGTGCAGGACTGGTCAGTGGGCTCCTGGACAGCTATGCCAGCAGCTGCCGTCAGGGGCTGCACGAGGAACTGCCCAGACACTGCACGAGCCACCACTGTGTTTTGCTCTCTGGCAGGTCCCCTGCACTGTACTCCTGTGCAAAGATTTCCTATATGTGTTTTGTACAGGTTAAAGCTATCCAGCTGCCACGGGTGCTTTTCCTGCCATGATATTTCTGATCCCGATCTCCATCTAGAGGAGCTGTAAGTGCTACTACTCCCTCCTTTAGGACGCGCTCGTTCTCTTAGCCAGTGCTTTGCTGGTTACGTCTCTGCAGGGCTGAGCAGGCCTTAAACCTGGGTCCCTGTCATAGAAGAGGATGGCAAAAGCAGTAGAACCAGATCTGGCTAGGGGTGGTGAGAAGTGGGGAGAGCATCTTTCCTTCAAAAGTTTCTTTTGAACTTTTGCTATTGGCTTCAGGGAGTGGAACAGACTGTAAAACAGATCTAAAAATTGACCTTCAGAATTGTTGACTTTTTCTTTTTTTCAAAAGATTTGTCCCTGAGGTTCCCTCTGCCTCCCATTTTCGAAGCCAGATCTATATAACCTGAGAGTAAGCAGAAGACTCCAAGACTTGCTGTGTAGCCCTGGCTCTGCACAGGATGGAAAGCAGTGCAAATCTAATGAATTTTGTTTTTCGCAGCAGTTTCAGGCTTGTATTCAGAGCCTTAGGAAAAGCAAGTTCTGTATTTTAGAGTCATGAACTTTTAATGCTTCCCTCCCCTTTCCTCCTACTTCTTAAAAATCTTTGAACTGGGCTTTTTACCTGTTCCTCCACCTCCAGGCTCAAAGATATGCTGAACACTCATCTTATCTAGCAAACTGGGGAGGGAGAGGATTTCAGAAAAGAACCAAAAACTGTAAAGGAAGTCCAGGATTTGGCATCTTTTGGGAACTTAGCTAGCAAAACTGTGAAGAAAAGGCAAATGCTAACAAATACCAGCAAGACAGGTAATCTGCAGTGAAGAAGGAAATGAGTGATCACTTCGGAGGGAGGACTGGAGTTCCTCTCAGGGAAAGGGGATTAGAAGTAAAGCACTGCTGCCCCAGCATTGAGTGCATGGGGTGGGGAGCAAGGAAGGCTCTGATCATTTTCTTTATCGCTTGGTTTTACTACTTTTTACTAGTTCTCTGGCTTTCTCTTCTCCCCCCACTGGAGGGCGATTGCTTGATTGCTAGGACTAGCTAGGCGGAGGCTCCATCCTGCTCGTGAGGGAGACGAGAGCAGCAGAGCATGGAGCTTGTCCCAGCCCGCTGTTTTGACCAGTGCCTGCTCCCTCAGGTGAGACGTGCAAAGGGAGCAGCAAACCGATTGCTGCCTTTCCGTGGGGAAAAACAGATGGAAAACCCTGGCCCTCCCTCAGCCCCATCCTGCAAGAGCTCTCCCACGTTGCAGCCAGCTCCCAGAACATGTCCCGGGGACTCCATCAGGGGAAGGATCATGTGAGATGCGGTGCTAACCCTCCTCCTGCTGTTTAAATCCTTGCAATTTCTGTACCTAAAGCAATCCTGCCCCGGTATTTCTGTTTTTCCCCTTTGGAGATCTTCAGTCCTCACTGAAAATAGACTTCTAGGATTTTGTTTGACAGTACTCCTGGGGGTGAAGCCAGGGAAGAGGTCATATTCACTCCAAAGGATTCTGATTTTAGATATCTTTCCTGCTTTTGATGGTTTATACCAGTTAAAAATACCTGGAAATACTATCCCTTCATGAAGGGCAATGAAGCCCCTTTTTGTCCTCCATCAGTCTCCTTTTTTGGGAGAGGGTTTGCTCGACTGTACTGTGAATCTGCCGCACCTGCAGGTTCGTAGCTCTTTCCTGCCTGGGGATAGTGCTGCAGTTTGTTGTGTTGATAACAGCCCCTGACTTGCTGGCCTGCTCTCCTAAAGGTGCAGTATTCCTGAAGATTGCAGCAGGCTTGCTCAGAAGCCATAAAGGGAATTGCTGTGATTTACATTAACAATTGCTCAAGCTTGATGGCAGATGAGAATATAAAAAAAAATATAATGTAAATAGTGTAGGTGACATTGCTCACCAGATATATAAAGTAGGCTAAAGTTTGAAATAAGTTTCAGATAAGGACTGCTTGAATCCAGAACAGTGTTTACAAACAAAAATCTACAAGGAGCAGCCAGAAATGTCTGGCACACACTGGAGTACAAATTGATTTTGCTACTCTATTTAGTTCCAAGAGCAAAGATCAATTATGTAATCCCCTGGGGGTCAGTTCTTCTGACCAAAGCTCAGGAGGTTAAAAGTATAAAAAGAAAGACGGAGTTCTGTTATGATAATCTCTGGGGTTTTTTTGAAGTGTTAGCAGTTGGGAGGAGTAAGGTGTCCTCATGTTAGGAAGATTTACAAAGCCTTGCTTAAGATATAAAGGGTCTGTAGTATGCCTGTTTGGAGAGCAGTTCTAGTCTGCATGGATGGAGCCTTGTCTGTAAACTGAAGAGCGATTCTGGATTAATGCTTATGCTGTGTTTGGGTGTTAGTTGTGGCTTGATTGCCCATTTGTCCAGATATTAGATGACTATGTAACTAAGTAATATGATAATCATGTTCCAGGTGAAAAGTGCAGTGTAAACAGGCTTCTTATAGTCATTTGTTTATTCATCTGCATAGGTAGACTCAGGAGATGTTTTGGGATATCTCTTTATAGAGAAAAGTGTTTTGTTTTTTCAATCACTGTTTTTTAATGTTTATTCTTTTACATACCTTCGTTTTTATTTTTGTTTGTAAATGTCCCCTTACTAATGCTGCTTCTCTTTGGAGTTATGTACTAGTGGAAGTCCTCTTGTTTTCCAGAATTCAAAGTCATTTCGTACAGTTTTAACAATGGGCAAAAAGTACAGTTTGTATTAGTATTTCAGAACTAAAGTCTAGCAAGTGTTATGAGTGAAGCTGTCTATATTTTATATAGGCAGATGTGAGGTCACTGTAGACTGAGTCGAATCATGCGAGGTTCCATTTAAAAACTGACTCAAAACTTGTATTTCTGTATGTCTCTTCATGGTTCAACTAAGTACAAGTGAAATATAAATGAAATGTACACTGAATGTAAAGACAGAAACCTACTGTGGTTTCATATTCAGAAAGATCCATTAAAGAACCAATAACACAAATGTTGTGGAGAGGGTTGGGGAAGGGGCATGGAGTTGCACTGGGTTTATCACTACGGTCTTCTTCATTTGAATCAATAAGCTGTGAAAACTTGCAAGAATACGGCATTGCTTTTTTCTTGCTACACTGATTTTGATTATTAAAATTATTTCTGATATTGATCCTGATTGCATTATATGACACATGCACTCAATCAGAATGAAGGATGTTGTTAAAACTCATTTTGTCAAAAAGCTTGTGTAGATGTTCGCTTCAGTAGGTTTTTTTTTTTAAGTTACTAAAAGAATTTTTAATTAAAATAGGAATGACACAGTTCTAAGCATACCAGTGCATGTTTGTATGGAGGTCAGACCTGAATCTGAGGACATCAGCTTAATATAATGAATAATTCAAAAGGTAAACTGTCACTCTCCTTTCTTGGCCTACAGTCACTGAAATAGCCATAAACCTCTGCATATGATCACACAAGGTTAAGCATATTTATATCACTGAAAAGTTCATTGACTTGCTGTGGGTTTTAACAGAAATGTTTTTGCTAGTTCATAGAATAATAATAAACAACATTAACTTTTGTAAAGGTATGGAAGAAATATCATTCTTTTCAAATTAATTCCCAGAATGAATCCACATTTACCCCACCAGTAGCTTTTACCCCACCAGTGAACCAATTTTAATTTAATTCTCAAAATGGTCTAGATTCAAGGTTAATTTTTTTCTGGAACTGGAACTGGAACTGGAAAATGTTACACCAGACAGCACAATCTCCCCCTTGCTCAAATATGTATTTGTTTTTTGTCATCTCCTTCAACATGTCACTCAACAAAATGGTTTATTTTAAATGAAGGCTGATGCTATCTTCTACAAAAAGCTGAACTCAGTTATAGAACTAGGGATTATCTGATCAGTTAAAAATATACCAATATAAGAACAAGCTATGTTGCAATAGTAGAAACAATAGTTTTATTGTCTGAGCAAACAGATTTAGCATTGACAAGGTGGTAGGATTAGGCCTTGTTATGAAACAAGGAATATTTTATGATGTTGATCTATTTTTTCTGTTAAGTGAATGCCAAGAATATGACTCTTTCAAACTTCAAGAACGCTTTGATGCTGATCTTTTGTCTAGCATGAGTTATTTACTGTACTTGCGTATACCGGAACTCCACATTACAGATAACCAGAACTAAAAATGGGCCTTATAATGCATCATAAATTCTTAGAGAAGAGATGGTTTTCCTGGTTTTCCTTAAATTTAGATATTAGTGGTAAGATTGGCTAAATCAGAGAAGAAAAAAGATTTTGTCCGTGAAAATGTGATTTTCATGCTTCTCTATTTATCTTAGCAATCACTTACTACCTCTGTGATTTCCACTGATATCAGCTGATATTGTATAAAGACCTTGACAAGAAGAGTAATCATCCTATTATTTCCACAATTAAATTACAGTAAATTACAGTAAATATCCAGCAACCTACAGGAGATTTTGGTAACTCAGAATGGGAACAGAGCTGGAAATTCAGTGTTTTCCTAATAAAATATTTTGGATACTAATAAAAAAAGCATGTCCAGAGAAAGTTTGGGAGGTCAAGTTAAGAAGTCTTACCACAGTCTTGTTTTGAAGCAGCACAGAATGTCAGCCAAAAGCTAAGACATGTCACACGACTACAGAGTCCAAGATTTTCTTTTTGCCTGAAATCTCTTCAGCTGAGGAGGATGGTAGGTACCACTGGAAAAGTAGCACTGTTTTGTTTATTTTCTTGGCTGAGCTGTGCTGGCAGCAGCATGGAACAGAGCAAGTTATAAGATACTCTAACTTTAAAAAGACAGCTGTAGTTTCTAAAGGTCCATATAACATCTGAGGAACGTCTGTAAAGATGTTACATGTCCAGTCCCTCTCCTCCATCCAACCTTCACCACATACCTCTGCATCAGGGGTCCTGTCAAAGCCATGGTCGCTTCCCCATGACACCTCAAATTATGTCTCAAACAATTGAAGAAAGCATTTATTTGTGGGAAAGGATCTTTTCATCAGGAAAGCAGACAGTCCACACTGGTTTATTTTGCACGCGTATGATTTCATGGGCTTTTTGTTCAGGAGTCAAAGCATGAATGCATGGTGGGCAGAAGTACAGCTAAAAGAGTTTAGATCTGACTAGAGACTCGAAGGAGGAAGAAAACAAAAAAATGTCCAAAGGTGAAGGCAAGTCTGGTGACAGTGAGACTGCAAAGGAGGAGAAAACAGTGGTAAGTTCTGGACTGTAATAAAGAAACTATTTTCTGAGCAGAATCTAAGCATGAACTGTGAAAAAGATTTCAGTATGAGTAAATCTCTTTTTCCATTAGCCTTCCAATACTGGCAGTGTATAATTTTTAATGACATTATTTTGTTTGTGCACCATGAAAAGTTAATGGGAGTCACTATAGAAACCATTGTACCCTTGAATTTTATGCTTTTCAGAATGATAAACTGGAAAATATATGCAGAGCAAACCAGAGTGTAAAACAACCATGTCAGTGGTAAGATCTCTTGTGGTGCTTCTGTGTTTCCCTCTACTTTAGAAGCTGACTGTCTTTGTAAGACAAGATTTTTGACACTGGTATGTTAATTGGCTAAACATATCTATTGGCGTAATTTTATTGCAGTTAATACTTCATCATGCATCCATTATGCTTCAAAATGATAGAATACATGCCCCTGCACAAATCAATGATTGTTAGACCATAAATTTCAATCCACTTAATATGCCACTGTAGTTTGCTGAGAAATTGATGAAAATATCACGATTTAACCATGTTTTTTGTGCCCTTCACTGTCCTGATCTACTTTATGAACAAGTAAAATTCAAATATCAAATATCAAAGAATATAATGGTCCCACATTATCAAACAGGACACAAACACAAATGCATTTTCAGAAGCTCTGTATTTATTGGTCAAATAGGGAGATCTGCCTGTGGATGAGACAGCAATAGGAAAAAGAAAAGGTATCTACCCAACATATCATTCTGTCCTTGATATTAGCTTTCAGTACACCATGTACTGTCTATTGTAGAGAGGAAATCCTCTGTTAATGATTTTAATCCATATAATAGAATTTAGTAGAGAATCTTATCTGGGCTACAGGATTAAAATTATTGAATTAAGCATTATTTCAAAGGATGTAATTCTATAAAGATTTCTCTAATCTGCTTGAAGCAATTTCTATAAAGCCTTGTTTCTCCTGTGCTGTTAATGTCTAGAGTCACTCTTAGGCTGCATTCACAGCAGCAAAATTTTGAGATAAATAGTGCTTGAAGCCTGAATCTTAGGCTTCCCATTTTATAAATATTAACTCTGTTTTATAATTTCAGGGTACTCAAACTGCTACATTACGAATATTATGTTTGTGTTTGTTGTTTTTCAACAATATGTTGTGTCTTAGAAAAGCCCACAGCAAAATAAAGGGAGCTGCAGTGCCCATGTTGATCAAGAGAGGCAACTCTGGAACTGGAGATTCTTAGAAAAGTATCATATCCCAACATTGCAACAAATCAGTCAGACAGTGCTTGGTGATTAACATTATTAGATTGCCCAGAATGTCAGTCCTACAGCTGACTACATGAGATGCATCCATCTTAAGCTGCTAGCATTTTAAGGCTGCAATATACTTTCATAACAAAACCTAAGAAAAGAGACCTTTCATGCTTAGTGCTTAATGGCTGCTGGTAGCTCCACTTCTTTCAGGCCATGAAGAGAGGGTGCTGGGGCTATCCCTGGTCAGTCCTAGGACTGACTGGAGAGCCAGGATTGATGATGCCTTGGATAAAACATCTGTCGATGAGAATAGTCCTACTGATTTCTTACAATTCTGAGTGCTTCTTCCAGTTCTCCTTCTGTGCTGTATAATTTCCTGACCTTGCAGACTCCACTATGTATGGTGCCTACTACCTTTTAATAATTTGCAGGTAAAGTAACAGAACAGTAGTGTTGGAAAAATGATCTGAGCAATACAGTGTTCTACTTACTGGGCCTTATACATCCTTGCCAGTATGTAAAGGAAGCCTCTCCAGGCAATGGATTTCTTTATTCCAAAGTCAGATTATTTACTTTTTATAAAATTTATTTTTGTGTTGTTTTAAAAAATGTTCATTGTTATTTATTGAAAGGATAGTCGGGCAGTCCATCCAGGTCTGAGCTCCTGGCTGGAATGGTTTCTATAAAGAAATTCCTCCTGCCTCCTTGATCTGCCTGGATTTAGTAACAACCGCTTTCTAGTTCTAATAGTCACCTTTGCATTTTTTTAATCATATGAAAATTTTGGTAGAAAGTAGTAATTAAACAGTATTTTTAGACAGCTGTTTTTCTTTTAGATAACATTCATTTCCTACCAGAACAATTGCCCCTCCCCATATCTTCTTGGTTGGCTTGTTGGTAGAGTTTGTTGTTGTTGCTTTTTTAAAATGATAATGCTCTGGGAAATCTAAGAAAAGCTAAACTGATAATTTTACAAGGAAAATAAATGTTTTGACCAAGTTTAGTGATTATGTTAATAAATTTAATTAATAACATTTAGAAGGTACCATTGAGCAAACTCATCAGAAAAAAAAAGGTGTCATCAGATACTTTCTGGAGAAAGTGGAGATAGAATTCAGGTCTCTCCCAGATGTGTTCTCGACTCCCAGAAACTGAGTTTTATAGTTTGAAAGCAGAATAGAAATTAATTCTAATTAATGTGTTAATCTGTGCTGTTTTAAAGCCAGCTTTCTAGTATACATTGTATATGTCATGCTTCCAGTGTGCCAGGTCTGTCATCATTTATTTCCATTCTGTATGATGTTCCTTGTGTGCTTATAACATTCACATTTATTTATTACTCAATTTTTGGCTCAAGACAATTTTCATCATGCTCTTTTCCTTTTGCAGGAAGCTTAACTCCAGTGTTGAACCATCATTTCTGTCTCTAAGTTGATCCATTGAGGTTTCTCAAATAGTTCCTATAGATTTCATCCTTTGTTAAAAAAGACAGCACTATTTTTCATCAAGCTTATGCTGTACAATATCTTGTTTGATTCTAATTTATAATATGAAACACAGATTAATCTTCTTGTCCACAGAGCCTTTTATCATATAAAAAGTGTTGCTTGCCTCTAAGCCATTTATTTTTCTGAGTTTGCTCAATAGTACCATCTAAACTTTATTAATGTAATTCTCCTGTTGCTGCTTCCTTTTCAGCTTTTAGTTATGACATTGTAGTACATACAATCATCATGCTGCTGGGTAGCTCCTTGGTTGTTACATTTTTAGGAGTTGCATTTTCTTTGTTTTTCACCCTGGCTTTTATCATATTGATTATTTCTATCTGGTATTTAAATATCTTCAGGACATGCTGCTTTGCTTCAAATGAGATTTAAAAACACATTTGACTCCCTAAATCTCAGATCAATTATTTCATATTTAACTTGATTAACAATGCTGAACCTTGAAACTCTTTTCCAGAGCCGGCTGGCACAAAGCTGGAAGCCACTGGCAACTTAAAATAAAGCAAAACTTTGTTCCTCAAAAGTAGGGTCTTTAGGTTCATTTGTTTTTTATCACTATTGATGGAGACCTACATACATGAGCATAAAGAATATGATTGTGCAATCCATCAGATATCAGCCCTTGAAAAGTTTGCAGGGTGCGCAGTTATCGGTGGCCTGGGCCAAAGGTGTTCTGGCAATACAGCTGGACCTCTAAAAGCAGCCAGTTACAATATGTTTAGCAGCAGGGGAAGAAAACAAAGAAAAGGGAGAAATACCCTCTCCTCATTCTGTCACTGTCAGTGCTGGGCAATATGAAACGCTTTTCTTAAATGTTTCTCCCTGAATTTGGTCAGTGCAGGTATTGAGCAACAGGTGGCAACAGGAAAATGAAGCATTTGCATTTGTCTTGCTGTGGAGCAAATGAGTTGGATAGACGCCTTATATGAAGGATGCATCCCCATCTGCTGGACAGCAAGGAGAAAACATGCCTCACTGAATCTGTCCCACTGCAGTTCCCTAAATCCATGCTCATTTACGCAGGGCTTGTGGGAGCAGCAGCATCCTGGTGATTTTACACCTTTTGGTGCTGTCTTTTCATAGTCTGTATAAACAGCGTATTCTATGTGGAGAGGGTCAGTACAATGTTAGCTGTGTCGTGCTGGCACAGTGAGCGATTATAGCTGATGTAGAGTCTGTTTGCTGACATGGGTGAGCATATGTTCAGAAATAAGGAGCTAATCCAAAATGGGAATGTAACAGGATGTGAATTCAGCAAAGCACAGGCACTAGAGATGAGAAGAAAATATTAAATCATCCTCTTTGAGATTTCTTAAAGTCCCTTGTTTCAGGAATTTGTTCCATTTTCAGCTTTGCAGAAGATGCAGCAGCTGTGGAGGACGAGTTGAACAAGAGTCAACAGAGTTTTCTTGCAGCAAAGGCAGCCAGCCACGTCCTGGGCTGTATTAGGGAAAGTATAGCCAGCAGGTCTGGGCAAGTGATCCATTCTCTTTCTGGCACTCATGAGGCTGCATCTTGAGTGCTGTATCCAGTTATGGGCCCTGCAGTACGAGGAAGGCCACCAAGACTGTTTGGGGGCTGGAGAGCATGATATATGAGGAGCGGCTGAGGGAGCTGGGTTTGTTCAGCTTGAAGAAGAGGAGACTTGGCAGCAGGTCAGATTGCTGTCTTCACCTGTCTTGCAGCATGCTTTAGCATGCCCAATATGCAGTTTTGTGCATACTAGAGCTGCCTAATTTGCAGGTGCTGCACCCCATGTTTATCACACAGTGATCACTCATACAGGAACTGAGGCACATGATAGTCACACTTCAAGTTTGAGGCAAAACCAAGGGGGAAAGAACAAACTTTGAGCAAACAAAGTGTATGGGAAATTACCACTAGGAAGTCACAGCATTGCACCTCCAGAGAGATCATGGCAATCTATCTTACAAGGAAGATGAATGCTTAAATTCAGTACCGGTATGTCTGGGACAAGAAGCTGTGGCTATTTCACTACCTTATCCAGCCATTTCAGGACAACTCATTTTATATGTATAACCAGAGATTTTGTACCTAATTCATCATCTCCAGTTCCTGTTCCCAAGACAGGATTGATTGGAAACTGTGCGGAGCAGGGGCACTCTGGTTGAAGAGGTACAAGCTCCTTTTGTGCAGTTGTCCTTCCCTCACCCGTTCTGGTGGAGGTTTTCCACTTAGAAGGGACTGAAAAGCTAAGGTATGGCCAGGAGCAGAAGCGCAGAGACATCCCAGCTGCTGAGTCCCTGTGGCTCAGCAAAGCACCATGTGAATCTGCCAGCCTGGGTCTTGAAGCTTCTTGGCAGGTCTGTCTAGCTGGCGCAGAGCACGCACTGGCGTAGGGAACCAGCCTTCCAGTTGCAGTGATGGCTCCCACAGAGCTAGCTGAAGCGTCTCTGCCTGCCACTTCTGGGGTTTACTCACTGCAGTTACCAGCTTGGATGAGTCTGTACTCATTGTGTACACATGAGTCAAGCCTCGGGTTCGTAGAAGGACTGAATCAAACTTCTTGAAAAATATAACCAAATGTTGAACAATAATCACTGAATAGTAACAGATGTGACTAAACCAATCAAGTGTTCTTGATGTCTTGCCTTGGCATGCAGCAGCTTTTTGGCTAGAATATAGCTAAACACAGTCCTGTATCTTTATTTTATACATCCTGGGAATGTGTTACACACTCTGAAGAGGCCAGGATAAATGCTGATTACAAATGTATTATAAATCCTAACCTGAAAAGAGAAATTGGGTATTGAAAACATGCTACAATATATGCTTTCTGGCACATAAATGTTCAGCTACGTTTTCTTTGTGATAAGGTTCTGTAAAATGCTTTGAAGCTCACATTATGCTACTGTACTTACTAACCAGTGTGCCTTGAAATTACAGTTGGGTACTTTTATTTGTGTGGGCACTTTTTAGAAAGCAGGAGAACAAAGATATTATCTCAGGAAGCACCCTTATGCACTTTGCTGACACATACTGCCTGCTGGGACAATGCTTTTATGGAAACAGGATTTTCATAGACACAAACGGGAAGGTTTCCTTTCAGTTAAGTCCTTTGTGCAGCAGTAGACTGCAAGCAAATTCAGATCGTAACATTAGCACTGAACACTGACATTAAGCTTGGCCTTGGGAGGGCAAGCCCCTCTCCAATGAAATCCATGCCTTTAATGTATACATTCATGTATACATGTAATATATAAGGCAGTTATATGGTTACCTTTTCATATGTATTCAGTGCTAGGTACTTTAGATGGCCATTAAATGCTCAGTGAAGATTACTGACTTTACAATGGAAGTAAATCAAAAAATTCCACTGATATGCAGAATTGAGTAGCCATTTCTAAGCCAGTTTTCATCTGAAAGAAGGACATGGAACGTAAAAATGGCAGCCTGCACACTCCCAATCTTGCTGTTTCTCTAGTTAGGCAAGGGGCATAGGTATATCTATAACACAAATAAAACAAGGTTAATATCTAAGGGGCTTTGTGAATTGACAGCTACTCGGAAAGACAGTAAATACTAAGCTATCAGTACATTGTTGGCTAGTAATGTTTCAAATCAAAAAGCTATTGGAAATACAGATATTTTTGCCCCACTCACTATGCTGGAAGCAGTAAGGAAGACTTAGAGGAGGCAGGAAGAGCAGGAAGAGACATTTTTTATGTCAGAAATAGCAGAAGACCAGCCGTATGCCCATGTCTCATGTAGACTTCAACCATTGTGGGCTACAAAGAACATGTTGAGAGTGTGAGAGGAAATGGCTTGACTCTGCTGGGCTACAGACCTTCGCACTGGGAGCTATGAAGAGGTTACTGAAAATCAGAGCAGTTTGATGGACTTATTCTAGTCTACACAGTGCTTGAAAATCTGGAATGCACAAAAATGAAATTAGAAGACCCCAAATACCTTTACTGGCCTATATACTCTTTACTGGCTGACTGTGTCCTTTTGCATTCATTGATAGGGACTACAGCTAAATCACAAAATCCAGTTAGCCCTTTTTCTAGGGGGAAGATAATAAGTAAGAGAAATAAATACCTTAGCTCTCTATTTTAAAATTTGGAACAAATACAGTAATTCAATAGGTTAATGGAACATCTTTCTGAAAAACTGATTATAGAACACTAGAAAAAAACATCAATATTGTATGATTTAAGCCTAGCTTATTAATCCCAGGAACCTTTTCATAAAGCCCTTATGTAATGATTTCCTGGTTTATTCTTTATTTTTAACAAACTTCTGCATTTAAAACATGTAATTACCAGCTTTGAAATCCATATTTCTTTTGGAATAAGTAAGATCCACAAAGGCCCTTATGTAAAGAACAGACAAAAAGTCGGTTGTTCACTTAATTCCAAGGCATTTCATTTCTGGGCAGAGTATCTTACATGTTTTATAAAGCTGTAGGAAATTTTTTCTACTTTGACAGAGCAGGTATTTGTCTCTAATATTAATGCCATTTCTGGCAACAGGAACTGTACTACACAGTTTCATGCTGAGCTGTTTTTTCCTCCTCTTGCAAATCTCCACTTGTACACTAAGTGATATTATGAGTGTGACAGGGACTGGAAAGACCAGGCAGGTGTGGCGGGTCACTGCGATGCCCAGCAGTGCTGCTCATAGTTCAGATTAAAACGGTGCATGGGCACATTTTCATGGATGGGGCTTCTGAGGCAATAGAAAAAGTCAGTGTTTGACATGCTGCATTAGATATTAGAAAGCTGATGTGAACACTTTGCTTGATGCAGACATTAGTCAGGTCCTTCAGGTTTTGTGTTTGAAAAGTAATTCCTATCTTCCTGTTTAGAGACCATCTATTTTTAGGCGCCCAAGAAATACACAAGTTTTGGAATTCATCTAATAGGCCAGTTTGGGCTGTTACAGCTGATGGATGCTGTTATACCTTAACAAATTTTCTGAAATATATTTATTAATATTATTAAAAAGACAGCTATGGCTATATGGCCGTAGGTACTCCAGCAGGTTTTTAACAATATAATGGACACAGTGATATCCAAGAGGTACTGGATATTAAGCCATCAACAGCCACCAACCCCTGTTTTTCAAGGGCTAGATCAGACAGATACTGTGCGAAGCCTCTCCAAAAGCCCTGTAGCACAAAAGCAGACCCAAGCTGTCTTTCCTAAACCCTAGTTCAGTGGATCACCAAATCTAGAGAGATCCAGAGTCAGAGGGCAGCAGAGCTACATGTCCCAGAGTAAGCAATCTTGGACTCTCTGATGAGGAGAAGTGTCACAGAGGCATCCGCATTGATCACCACCGTTGCAGGATGACACAGGGAAAGAGGCAATTCCTCCAGCAGGCTGGTCCCTCCTCACAGAGGCCGATGACTTAAATCCTGCCAAAGACCAGGCAAAAAACAGGTCTCTGCAGGACCTCCAGTGCTTGTGCCCAGTGTCCCCTGTAAACAGCCCTAGTCACTGACGTTGTGTAGTATCAGTACCTTAAAGGTTTCAAGACAATCTATCTGTAGAATTCTTTTTTTTCCCCTCTGTTGCATTTTTTCTCTATTTGGAAAAAAACGCTTTTTCAAGATTCAAGTTAGGCTCTTCCTGTTTGTATATTTTTACTTCGGCTATTTCTTCCACCTAGAGATGAATATCTTCTCCTTGTTGCTAGGACTTTCCAGACTGATATAACTCCAGGAAACTTAAGCTGTCCTGGATGAATGTGCAAAAATGTGCTTTAATTTCATGGGTCACTTACACTTGTATTCAGGCATAACATGATCAAATACCCATCAGTTCAGAGGCTGACTTTGCCCATCAAAAAATATACAAGTAAAAAATGTTTAATCTTTCTTGCAGCTAGGGACACAGAGGGCTGAAGAAAAAACTGGTTACAGTTGTATTATATTTACTGCACACTGCAGATGCTTTCTGCATATGGGCTGAGTTGTCAGCTGCTGTCACTTACCCTACCTGGAGCGACTTATGCCAGCTGTGAATCCAGTCTCATACCATGTTTATATAAGTTTGGTTTATAGAGAGTTTGGTTTATACAAAGTTAAGATTTTCCAAAATGGAGTTTAACTCTAGACTGATTTTCAGTAAAGTCTGTCTGGAAAACCCCGTTTAATTTCCCTGGTAACCCTTGGGGTCCCAGGATATCTAGAAATGTGCTTATTCAGGTGCTTCAGAGTGCAAGAACACACCACATGGAGGCATAGAAACTCCTGAGTAAGCCCTGGCTGGAGCTGGCGTGTGCAAGCAGGGGCCCGTGGTGCCACACACGTATACTAGTGCAGGCCTGAAAGCAGTGTAAGGTGCAAGCTAATCCTGAAAGCAGTGTAGGCCTGAAAGTGGTGAAAGCCTGAAAGCACTGTCAGCCAGGCAGGGCTGCGCCTGAGCTAGCGGTTACACTGCTCAGCAGTTTGGGCCAGCCTCAGCAACTGCTCGGGGACTCCCTGAATCCTTTGCCTTAGCTCTGGCCCATCACATATCTGTTTTTCTCCACCTGTTCCCCCTCGTTGGTCCCATCGCCCGGGGATGGGAATTCTCTGCTGCTTTCGGTGGCTTAGAAGTTCCCATGAGACTCCAGAAGAGATGCTCTCGATCCCGGGTAATTTTCACCAGGTGTAATTACAAGCTGGCTTCCCTCCATTCCCCCTGAAATTTCACTTTGAAATTCTCTCTTGCTGCTTTCTATTAGAAAAGCCATTTCACTTCACTCGTGGCGATTGCACTTCAGAAGTGAGTAAAATGATTTCTAAATGCATCTGGGAAAGGCTTTCAGCTGAGGGTTACTCTTGCTTTTTCAAGCAGAATGGAATAAAATTGTTGATCAACGAAAGAACTGGGAATTGAAGCTTAATGCAAACACATCTGAGAGGAGTCTTGCTGATAAAAGGAAGGTAAAATAATTCTTTCTTTTTTCAAAATCTGACCTTTCCTCCTGCACGGTAAATCTGATTACAATGACTGCCTGATTTCATTGCAGTACCACTGGGAGCACTCTAAATCCATAAAATAAATTAACATAAACACAAAGCACACATGATAGATATATGGAAAACTATTCCAAGTTCTTCCTTTGCAATATTAATATATTATTTAAAGAAGCTGTGAATGAAGGCTCACAACTCAGGGATAAATATTTTTAGCTATATATGCCTTGTGATAGCAAAGGAATAAACCTTGCCATTTGTTGCTAGGAGGGTATCTTTTTTGCAGAAGACTTAGTAAAACAAGAATTTCTACTCCCTGTCCATTACTGACATTAATTCAGATCCTTTTACACAAGCTTTGTAAAAACACATTTTCCCTATTTCTGTCATCTGCAGTTGAGAGAGCTTTGGATTTATCTTTGCATTTTTTAAATTATAATTTTTTCCTGACAAACTGATTATAAGTCTCTAGATAGATAAGATTGCACAACATGTGTGAAGATGTGTAGCAAACTAGACAGTTAAAAATGGATAATAACAAAAAATGGATATGTATGAAAAAATTCAGATAAATGACCTGTCTGCAAATTACTTGCAATATTATGTTTATCTTTTGATAAACATAAAAGGTGATTTTAGCTTTCAGCTGTTAAGAATGTATTTGTTGATTCTTAAGTCTACCTTCAGGCAAGGCTTGAATTTTAATTGCTGCAACTAGGTGAATGTATAATTAATGCAATATGTAATTAAGGTAATGTCTAATTAATT
The DNA here is from genome assembly GCF_003343035.1 of Apteryx rowi. Lineage (NCBI taxonomy): Eukaryota > Metazoa > Chordata > Aves > Apterygiformes > Apterygidae > Apteryx > Apteryx rowi. The sequence continues at coordinate 274,102 of NW_020450817.1, forward strand.
GTTCTTATAGCTCATTTAGGAAGCCTGTTGTTGATATTAGTTACCTGAATAACAGCTGAGATTGTTACAAATACTTTTTACTACTGGTCGGAATTGCTCATATGATAGATTTAATGAATTTTAATGTTTTATCTCTTCTAATGACATTAGTAATGGATTCTGTAGGGTTCTGTATTAACCAACAAAATGGACATTTAATGAATATAGTCAGGACTGGTTCATGCTCAAGTTAGTTAAATCACATACAAAATATCAGCTTTTGGATCAGTTCATCAGAGGGAATAGAAAGTTGCTCCTTTCTGAACCTTTCATTTCTACTTCAACCCATTGATTATGATTAAATGCAATTTTGAAGTTAATGGAGACATTTCCATACATGTGCTGAATTTAGCTCCTACCACAGAATCACAGAAAGGTTGAGGTTGGAAGGGACCTCTGGAGATCATCTAGTCCAACCCCCCTGCTCAAGCAGGGTCACCTAGAGCACGTTGCACAAGATTGTGTCCAGACAGCTTTTGAATATCTCCAAGGAAGGAGACTCCACAAACTGCCTGGGCAACCTATTTCAGTGCTCAGTCACCCTCACAGTAAAGAATGGAACTGCCTGTGCTTCAGTTTGTACCTGTTGCCTCTCATCCTATCACTGGGCACCACTGAGAAGAGTCTGGCCCCATCCTCTTGACACCCTCCCTTCAGATACTTGTACACGTTGATAAGATCTCCTCTCAGCCTTCTCTTCTCCAGGCTAAACAGGCCCAGCTCTCTCAGCCTTTCCTCATAAGAGAGATGCTCCAGTCCCCTAATCATCTTTGTAGCCCTTCGCTGGACTCTCTCTGGTAGCTCCATGTCTCTCTTGTACCGGGGAGCCCAGAACTGGACGCAGTACTCCAGATGTGGCCTCACCAGGGCTGAGGAGAGGGGGAGAATCACCTCCCTCAACCTGCTGGCAACACTCTTCCTGATGCACCCCAGCATACCATTGGCCTTCTTGGCCACAAGGGCACATTGCTGCCTCATGCTTAACTTGGTGTCCACCAGCACTCCCAGGTCCTTCTCCGCAGAGCTGCTTTCCAGCAGGTCARCCCCCAACCTGTMCTGGTGCATGGGGTTATTCCTCCCCAGGTGCAGGACCCTGCACTTGCCTTTGTTGAACTTCAKGAGGTTCCYCTCCGCCCACCTCTCCAGCCTGTCCAGGTCTCTCTGAATGGCAGCACAGCCCTCTGGTGTATCGGCCACTCCTCCCAGTTTGGTATCATCAGCAACTGTCAACACTATTAAACTCTCCTGGAGAGACGGGGAGATGGAGGAGATGGCATGAGCTAATTAGAAATGCTTGTTATGTATTGTATGTAGAAATGTTTTGTATGTATATATACCACGTGCATACAGTGTCAGTCACTCGGACTCTGATTGAGCAGACCTATCAGACTCCAGTCAGGCTGAAAGTGAATGTTGAACAGCACCTTTTTAGCTCAACATAAGTCATGCTGCGGCTCCTGAACTTGATCTCTGGCTTAGTAAAGATATCAGACTTACTGCTAGATCTTTTCTGGCCATCTTCTTACTGGCAGCTTTCTTACTGCTAGATTCTTAATGATCAGACCAGTTTCTACAGTAAAGTAGAGTTGGTATGGAAAGAAAGAGCCCTATCCTACTTCAAAATACTGGACGCCTAGAGAAGGGAAAAAAATCACTTTACTTCAGTGTTTTTTATCCATTGCTCCAAAATTACCACGTACATTTTAAATTGTATATATATTTTTTAGGAAATGAAAGTACTGAGCTGAAATCTTTGCTTCATATCAGGTATGGGAAGGGGATGGAATTGTTGCAACTCCTGTACTATTGAGTAAATCAGTATATGTGCCTGTATCATATAGTCCACCCTAAAAGTCTCGGAAGTGGAGAACTGTCTTTTTTAGGCAGCCTCAGATAATTGCTGGCTGGCTTTTGCAAGTGAGATAGGTAGCTGAAGTCTAGTTTGGGAATCCCCAAAGGACTCTGGTGGGAGCCTGGCACCCCAGCTTTCTCCAGGTTTGCACATACCACTGGCTAAAATGTAGTGATCTCAGGGCCTGGGATGTACAGTGTAGGGATGCCTCAGCTTGTCTTGCTACCTCTGAATTAAAAAACGCTAACCCCCGCAGACAAAGGGCAGTTATGCCTGCCCAGGTGAATGTCTTTGTGTATGATAATTCAAATGGCAACAGACCTGTCCATTGTAAAACCAGCCAGATAACAATCCTGACCTCTTAACCCATCAAAACCCACTAAGGACTCAACCCACCAAACCCCTTTCCCAAAACCAGCACCATCTTGCCACACTGTTTAGAAGTGTATTGGAGAGGTGAAGGGGGAAAGAAAAGAGGAGTGATACAGGAAGGTCAATAAAAACTTATTTCACAGAGGAGTGTTGAGTACTTTGCAGTCTGGCACTTGATTTTGACATTTAGTTTAGGCATGGCATATAGCATTTCTTTATTTAACTTGCACCCTCTAACAGAACAAGTAAACATACAATTTTGCACAGCTTGCATTTATGACAGGAGAATGCAAGCTGGTTTTGTCATGTTTTTACTGAGTTTTCATTTAGTAATTTCACACATGTACCTGCTGTCTTCTCTCTTTCAGCTCTGTACTGTTTGGGTCAGGTGTTTTCGTTCCCATGACCATCAGCATTTTTGCAGAGGATGGAGAAAGAGCACTACCTGGGAAAATATTTCACAAGTGTGCTTCTACTTTTTTTCTTATTCTCCTGCCAAAACCAAATGTATTAGGTTAATGTGCTCCCACATATCTCCGGCTAACCTTAAAAATTATTTATAGGTTATGAAATATGTCCTGTGTGGATTCTGTGTGAAAAAAAGCAGTTTATATCCACCTGAGTCCATCTTAACATCATCATTACATCCATCTGAACTTCTGCGGCTTAAAATTTATGGTTCAGTTATGCCATGGAAGTACAAACTTCAGCTGAACAAGTTGCTCTGGTGAAGGGCACTCAGCGGCAGATTAATGACCACAGCCTTTCTGAGGACTAAGGGCAACACATTCGTTGCCTCTGTCTCGCTGAACGCGCAGGAGCCCATCCTGACTGACCAGCAGGATTTGTACTTGGCAAGGCAGTGGAGAATAGCTCCTGGTCCAACCCAGCTGATTTCCATATAAATAGTCCAGGCTAATTTAGAGAAGTTGACTCCATCTCATTTGCAAAGCTTTTGTCTTTGAACTCTCCAGTTAAAAGAAAAGGATTTAATATATCAACAGAAGAACAGATACATGTTAACATTTCACAAGGCAATTAAGGGAGCTATCAGGAGGAAGAAATTTTAACAGGAACATTTGGAGGTAATGTATCATTGGAAAAGCTCTTTTGCTAAATATTAGGGATTATTTCCCCAAGGGTAAAAGAGATAATTGGACCACCATATACATGTTACCTAGTGGACAGAAAAAGTGGATTAGCTGATTGCCAACCTGCTAACAGAATCAATGTTATCTTATTCACACATTTGCTGCCTAATTAACATTCTGGGGGAAGAAAAAGGAAACGATGCCATTAAATCGTCCATTTGCTTTCAGATATAGTAACTTCTATGCCATAAAATCTTTATGTATCAGCCATCCATGCTAAACAAGTCTTATCAATGTTCCTCGAGAGCCAAATGTTTTGGGGTTTTATTTCTGCTATAAATCTATTTCTGCTATAAATCTGCAGAGACATTTTTAAACATCATTAAAGCTACCTATTTGTGTAGTCATTTACTATTCTGAACCTGACAGGCTGCTCAGCATGATCATAGTTTATTTGGAAACATTTGGTATCACTTATCACATGGTCATTGGCTTCCTAAGCAAAACTAGCAAATAACATTGCGATGGAGACATTAGTGTTCCTGTATCTAAGGAATTTCCCAGTGGAGTCAAATCCAGAGAATACAAGTTTTGCCTTTAAAAAGAACTCTGAAGAGGTATCTTTTAGCTAGAAAATGAGGGCATGGCTTCTAGAAAGAAGGCTAGGACATGGATTTAGGAGGTATTAGGTACTCTGTGGTAGTTAGTCATGTACATGTGTCTATCTCATGGTAAAGCATAGCTTGCTCTTCAGTGAGAATGAGGGAATTATTTAACATTTACTACAGGGTTAGAGTACACACATGGGCATTTATCACACAGAGACAGTTAATATACCATAAATCCACAATCTAATTTAACTTTGTGGTAGTTGAACATTGCCCTGTTCAACATGCAAAGCTGAACATTATGATGGTTCATATGCATAATCTTACCCTGCAGGTAGAATTCACCTTGCACAGGAACTAGTATAATTCCACTGGATTCAGTTCTGTTGACCTGGTTCACGTTATTAGCATGTGTCAGTCCTCCCAAGTGTCTTCATTCCCTCTAAGGGACACAGCTCTGCAGCCTCTCTGTGTCAGTTGTGGTGGTGTACTGCAGCTGGGCAGGCAGTCAGGGGAGTCAAAGACAGAGCAAGGTGTTGCACAGCTAAGATATGATTTGTAGCTCTAGGAATAAGGTATCATGAGGATAACTGGGGAAGGCACAGTAGTAGAGAAGAGACTATAAAAGCAGTATCAACTTTAGCATTTTGGTTTGGAAGACCAATGACGTTCGGTAGAAAATTCCCTGATGGACCTACCAGCTATGCACTGGTTCAGTTTTCAGAGTGGTTCTGGTGTGAATTCAGCTCCTCTAGGAGAAAACAGTCCTGGAAACTCCACTCCAGGTGCACACCAACCTTTAATAAAGAAACAAGGGTCCAAACAAGCGACTGGTTGGAATATTTGGTCCAGGGCAGCAAACCACATGTAGTCTGATGGTAAACTCCCAGACTGCATATACTGGAGCACTAAGGGCATCAGCACTGACTGCTTCAATCTACCGATCTGCTCCTATTGCACTGAATTACTCGTTAAGGAAGATGTAGCCAGTGAAACCTAGGCGCAGCGTCTGTAAGAACTGGCTTCAGAAGAAGAGCTTTCTTGTGGAGAGAGGGCTATACTGGAGAAAGAGCATAGGATTTCAGTAGAGGGCTCAATAGGCAGGGAGGTCTTAATTCTGGAAGAAGAATGTGGCCTTTGGGTGAAGGAGAAAGGGAGTGAAAATAAGTAAGTGGCTTGTCCAGTACAGGACAAGTACTGGCTGCACAGCCTTTGGCTATGTCTAACCTCTCTGCACATGACTTTGGCCTATCCTCCACTCTGGGCCCTGAGCCACATGCTTTCTAGACACTGCCTGCTCTCTCCTGAATGCCAGCAGGCCAAGCAATCTCTCTGGTGCCCTTGTGTACATATACCAAAGGCAGCAGAATCATGGGGTTTCATTTCTCAATGGATAATATTTTGGCCTGCAGAAACAAAGAAATGGGCAGCCCTCCAGAAATAGAGGGTGAGTTTATTAACTAAAAAGCTGAGGCTGGTCAATGCTTGCCTAGGAGTCCTCCAAGAAGGGCCTCTCCAAGGAGAGGCAAACAGGCAATGCTGACTGCTCAGGAGCGGTATAAGGGCTATAGGCTTGCTGGCGTCTTGGCCTGAGCTGCCATTGTGTTCCTGGTCATAACAGCAGCTCCTAAGTGTTACTCCTAGCCAAATACTAGGTAATAATATATAATAAATTGGTAAGTTATCTCACCAGAATGTTGAAAATTTCCTGCCTTGATTTTGCACATGTAACCTGTCATCAACTATCTTGCAATTTATTGTTAGCCAGAGCAAGAAATATTTAAAAAGTAGCAGTGATTTACACATCTTAATTCATTACACAACTTACACATTCATTACACAACTCACACAGCTTAATTATACAATATAAAACTTGCAGAAATTAGATAATCTTTTATGGATTTTGGTTTCAATGCTTAGGGTAAAAATCAAAAAGCAAATTCCCATTTGCACTGAAAATGACATTTCTATTTTAATATGTATTTGCTGAGGAAGTCAGTACATTTCACAAATATAAAGTTTTAATTATGACTATGTAAAGCCTAGGGCCAGAACCTCCAGAAGAAGTACTCACTCTGCTGGGAAAAAGAGGAGCATGCCTCCAGAGGACATTTCATTTGCCTACTCACATTTCTTCTAGTGATTCCCAGAGATTCAGCATGACATAAACCTGCACTTAGATAGTAAAAGGGAAAATAAGGAAAAGAAGTAGCTCTTACTCTATTGCCAAGCATTTCTTTCCAAGACTGCTCTTGGATCTGCCCTTAGTTCCTATTCTGTGGTTAGTTTAATATGGGACTTTGTTTAAACAAAAGGAACTATGGCAAGAGACCAGGCCTTCCCAGCACTTGAGTAAAAACTGATGATTTGGAACAAATTAAGCAGTGGCAGGCCAAGCCAGCAATTCTTATAAGTAAAGACAGCCTTGCAGAGAAATATTTTGACTGCTGCTGTGGGACATTCTTACTAATTTGTGGGGAAAAAGAGTTAAACAGACTTTTGCAAAGATACTGGAATATGGAGGGAAAAATACATATTTGCATATGTATTTTACTGCTGTTTTTTCCTTGTTGATGACCATGCTCCCTTTCTACAATAAAGAGTTCCTTGTTTTCACGCAGTCTGAGCATACTCACCGGGGATAGCTGGCCTGCTAAGGGAACCTAGACTTGCAGGTTTACACGACAGCAAAGACCCCATGTGCAGTGACTGCAGTCCCTTCTACTGCCACTACCTGTCTAGCTGAAAGGTTATATACAGCATAGTTTCAGTGTTGACAAATACTATTTTGCAACGATTTTGTGCTTTAGGGATGTTTGCTGTATACCAGAGCAATAACAGCAGCTACTCAGAAATTCAGCTCTCGTCACTTTTGGATGTGAAACTCCAAGTATCGCTAAACCTGACAGCTGAAACGCCCTTTCCTTGGTGGAAAGGGAGCGGACAGGGGCTGGCACAAGGCCCCAGGTGCCGCAAGAGCTGCCCGGCAGCACGGGGCCTCGCCGGGGCAGGGCCTGGCCCCTCTTTTACGATGGCGCTAACGTGACACGCTTCCCCACCGGGGCAGCCGCCTGGTTCGAGGGATGCTTCCCAGACCCACCAGCCAGTCCCTGCTGCTCTTCCCACGGTGTCCGGCCCTGCTGCCCTCCCCGCCTCAGCGCGCCGTCATGGCTGCAGCCCTCTTGCCCGCCCTCCGTCCCCGTGGGTGCTGCCGTGGGGCAAGGGGGCTCTCCCATGCCTCCGCCTGTGCTCCTCAGGTGCCTTCAGCCGCCGTAGGGCTCCTGCTGCCCCTCAGGCTGTTCTCATGCTTCAAGCTTCTCTCAGAAGCACCTTTGACTCTTTTTCAGCTCTCGGGGTCAGCTGAAGCTCCCCTTTGCTTGCTGTGATCCTTTTAGTCCTCAGGCTCTTACCTCTGCTGTCCTGGACTATCTCCTTTGCTTTCCGGCTCATTTCTTCTGTACTTGTAGTAACTCCTTCACATCTTTCAGGCCTTTCCAGTAGCAGAATAAATCTGTCAATGTACAGTCAGCAGAACTGTACAAATGGGACAAACACTGTAATACATCGATGTTCCAGATGATTCTGGAGGGATTTTTCTTTTCTCATAATGATCGCTATTCAGAAATATATATTTATTACCAGTACTGTTCAGTCAATCAGCCTGGAAAACCTGGGAGACACATTAGGTGAAACAATTGAATGGTTACTCAGAAATGGGAGAGAAAACACAGCCCATTCTGGCAAATTCAGTTAATATTGAGTAGCTTGGGTATGAAAGACCCCCAAAATCAAGGTCTTGCTTCATGATAGGTAAGTACTGCATATTTACATGACTAGAGCCAATCAACACATGCTGTACTTGGCAGTGCTAATGTAGTATACAGCTTTGTTTTCTGGCTCATTTCTTCTGTACTTGTAGTCACTCCTTTACATCATTTAGGCCTTTCCAATAACAGAATAAATCTGTCCTTGTAAAGTCAGCAGGACTGTACATATAGGACAAATAGTATAGAACTTTCTTAGCCCCCATTCTGGTAAAGCATTTTTCCAGCTTTTCTTGTATGAGAACATATCCGTCAGTTTGAAAAAGAAGTTCCTGAACTGCTCTCAAAAACTCTTTCACTCAGCAACGAAATGCACCCATCTATCTCTTCTGCTGTGCACCCTTGGGCCTGGGTACAGGGCTGTCAACCCAGACTAACAACTCTGGTAAACTGTCACAGCTTCATTGACTTAGTATAAAAGCTACTGGAACAGAAACCAGTAAAATCTTTTGAGCATATTATTTTTTCTTTACAGGCAGGCATTTGCAGTGGAGGATGTAGAGTAGTTTTCTATCTCTTTTTATGTAGGACTTATGTAAGATTTCACTTGTGAATCACGCATTCTTCTTCCATGGATTTATTGTGCATTCAGCACACTCCCTGGATATGTGTTTGGAAAGATTGGTGAATTCTATGAGCTCTGAGATTATACACCAAAATGATTCCTAGTCATCAAAAAAAATTCAATAAACTTCTTTGCTCTGGAGCCCAGCAGGAGGCCCAACAATTTCTTCTTTCACATTAAGCTGGCTCTGACTCTGGGTAAACTCAGTCTTTGAACAAATAGCAATGCAGTGAAGTACGAAGTCAGAAACATCAATAACCACTGCAGGCAACAAGATTGGTGGACTAGCATTTCCTTGAATCTGATCACTAGAGCACTGAGATTCTCATTGGTGTAGCAGAGTCATTCATAATATTTTTCTATTTGTATAACATTGCAAAATAGCTAAGAAATGCTTTAAAACTGTTCAGTGAATAGCAAAATCTGAAAGGTTGTTGCTTGTAAATAATGTACATAGAGTATTCTCCTGTTAGCTGCAGTCTGTTTACAGGCTGAGCGGAACATTGCTCATTAGAAGCCAGAAAACACTGGAAGGTGTCTGAAAAATAATTGTCCTGTGTAAAACTCCCAGTGTGTTCTGTGGCTTGTATTTTAGCAGAATGATTTTAGGAGAAAATTATTCCTTTTTTAAAGCAAAATATTCTGTGATCAATACTCCACAATGTTTCTGCTAGAAAAAAAACAGTGTTTTCTGGTTGGAAAGGAATTCACAGAGCTTTATGGCAGCACCCAGAGACATCCTCACTTGCTTACACTGGAATATAGGACAGTGTCCTATCTAGGGCATATTCTCAGTTCTAGGTTAGACAGTTTATACACAGTCTAAGCAACTTTGGGACAAATTGTTTCACTTCTGTATGCCACAGTGTCTTTATCTGTAAGCAGAGGGCAAGGATGATGCATGTCTTCTAAAGCTTCTTGAACTCTCTGACTGAAAAGTTGAAGTTGGGTGTTCTCTATCCCTCTGATGTAGAGGGAAAAATCTTATTTTTCCTCTGTGCAGCACTGGATGAAGTGCTTACTTCAGTTTTCCCTAAGTTACTGGCTTCAGGAGCATAGGTTCATGCTCTCAAAGACCCACCTCTTGATTAGTGCTCTTTTGGGTGAAAGCGTGAAAGAGCAGTGTGATAAGCTTTCTTAAAGCTCCAGATGAAGCTCAAAGCTACAGTCGCCCAGTGCAGTGACTTACAGACCTGGAGCCTGTGAGTACTATCCCTAGTGTATTTCCAATTATCAGACAACCTCGTGACTGGTAACCATGGCAAGCAAAAGCAACTTTAAGTCTGCCTTGCTTGCATCAGGGTTCAACACCAGCTTTGGAAGACATTGCACTGAAGTTACAAAGGATGTGCAAAACAGCTCTGTGCTATACTGACCACATCCCCAGCACAGGGATAAATGTTGTTCTGTATTTTGGTGCCAAGGAGTCATAGTAAGCACCATGCACAAAAGGACTCTCAAGGTCAGGACCTGATTCACTGTCAATACCAAAATATAAAAAAAAAAAACACCCAGCAGACCTAATTCTGCTGGGAATGGAGCATCTTCACTAAGACACCGAGCATCAGAAAATCCCAGTGGAGTCAGAGAGATGCATAACATATTGCTGTATTGGGCCCAAAGCCTGATAATGGGAAATGAACAGACTTGTTTGTATGGCTTATTTACAAAGCAGAGATGATGAACATTTTCTATGCAATAGATACATATTTACATGTGTATGTAGAATTTGTAAGTATATGGTTGATATATATAAATCTGCATGTGTGCGTGTATGTGCACATTTACTCAATACAGCTAAATGTTAGTAAAATCCATACTAAAAAGTATTGCTGCACTAAAAATTTCCAAAAGAAGCACTTTGGCTGTGAGACAGAAAGTGCTGATGTCCTATTGGGTTTGGGCAGTCTAAAAATAGCTTAGAAGATGCTTCTGACACACTTGTCTCTTCTGTTTGGTTATCAAATGCACTCTGAATAGGAGGAAAAAATGGGTTTCTGTGCTCTCAAGATCCAGTACTTGTCCCAGTGAAGTTAATGGGAAAGTAGCCATTAATCTGAGTGGGACAGCAGGTCCTCAAAGAACATGAGTCATCTGATTTATCAAATTGAAACCATCAGAGCAGAGAATAGGCAGATGGAGTTAATAATGTCATTCAGATTTAAAGAGATATTTTAAAATGGGACTGCATCTTTCCATTATTTTGGTCATTAGTTCAGATAATTTCCTCTGAGTAGGACACAGACATTTTCCTTTCAGTCCTCCAACAAGATGATGTTTGTTATGTGCCTTCATCAGTGATATCCAGCCCACATTAGCCAAGACTAAGTTACACTCACTCTCTGCTTGCTTGCTCTATTAAATGTCGTGTCTGAACCACCGTCCTGCATTTATCAAGTAGATAGTGTGTAAGCATTCGCAACTTTGTGTGCTGTATATCCACAGCTTCCAACTTGTGAAAGATGATGGTGCAGCAATCCTGTAACACAGCAGGGAAAGGTAAGTAAAATGGTAATTCTCTGACTTTAGTTTGTTTCCTGGTTTGTTCCCAGGGATGAGGAACTATATGCTTTTCTTTCTTTTTTTAAGTCAGTCTAGTCTAGTGTGATACTGATTTCTAAAAGAGTACCAGCAGATCCTAATTCAGCAGAATTCAGCAATATCACTGAGAATGACAGTATGTCCACACAGCCTTGATCTTGAATGAATCAGGGGCATGTGCAACTTTACTGGACAATCATTCCTAGGAAACACTCTTATTATATTGGTATGTATATCTGCCCAAAAATCCAGCCCTGCATTTTTTGTGTCATGAAGATCCACTGAATGTAGCTATTTTTAATGTACTACAAACGGAAGTTTGGATCCTTACCTTTTTTTAGACTTAGTGGTATATGCATATATGGGTATATAACTTTAGCTACAGGCCAGCACGGTTGACTTTTTGCTCAATGATGTAAGATACCAAGCGGAGAGCAAACAGGCAACCCCCAAAATTGCTTCATGCATATATAACATTGTCATTTGAGTTATTGCAAACAGGAAGAAATTCAGCACACAGACTTCAGACACTTGAAACTACAGTGGCATAAAGGATTTGCATCTCTTTAAATCTGGCCTCAGAGTCCTATTCTTTCACTGTTTTTATTAATGGGTTCCTGATTTTCTTGAGACAATTTTCCATAATTTTTCTAAATTTTTACAGGCATTTAAGAAGTACTGAACTATAATGGTTTTAATTTGCCTGAAAAACTAGTTCTAACTGCAGAATTGCATGTCCGTGTGAATATAAGATAGTAGTACATTCAACTTACCTCTGAAGTCTTGATGTGCTGTTGATTTCAAATGAATCCGAATGGGTGGCAGTTACTCATCAGGCAGAGCAGAGACCTTGCTTGCGGTCGTTTCATGGGTCAAACTCCACTCTTGGGGTCTCTAGCTAGAGAAAGCTAGTGTACAAGGGGTAGAATTAGGCCCTGACTATGCAAGTGCATATTTGTAGTTTAAAAACTTCACGCTGCTTTAGCAACTACTTAGGAAGTCATGTATGCAGAGGACAGTGACGCCAAACACCCTGGAGTTTGTACTCTAATGGGTTAGAAGAGAGGAGATTGATCTGCAGCCCTTGAGCCACAGGTAGCTTGTAAGCAGCTCAAAACCTTGCCCATCCCAGGGCTATGTCACTTAGAGGGCTCTGCTGGTGTGAGGGCTGCTGGGTACGTCAAAGTCCTGGGCTCTGCAAGGGAACAGTGCAGCAACGGCTATGCAGCAAGCAGCTCCCAGTCGCCCAGGGCAGAGCTTCCCGGGCCCTGTCACTCCCAGCCCACTCATGCACCACTGAGACCTCTGGAAGTTACAGTCACATCCGTCAGCTGTTCCCAGAGCTCCCTCTCAAAGCTGTGGTACATGTCCTGTGCTTTGCTGCCCTTTTGGTACTTGGCTTTTCAGGCCAAAAAGGTTGGGCATAGCTGAAATAATATATGGGGGAATAGTGGTTTTATATGTCCCATCTACTACTACTAATAGAATTCCACTTGCTGTAGGTAGTTAAGCTAGGAAGTAGTACACATTAAAATATTCAGAATAATATGTATTTATTTTCAGTGCTATTTTCATTAAATACTTGTATCATATATCCATGTCTGAGGTAATAAATTAAAAATAAATTCAAGATTTCAGTCCCGTATTTGTGCTGCATATTTTTTCTACCATTATACATAATTTTGAAGCAAACACACATAGTCCATAATTTTGAATGCAGCTAGGAATATTATTTTAACACAATCACTTTTTGTTTCACTATAATTTTGCTGAGAATGGTTATTGCATGATACACTTTTAATAGATGTTTTATTTATACTAGAGTTTTCTATTAAATCACAAATATTGAAGTTACAGGAAGATGGGCATGAAGATGTGCTTTGAGCCAAGGAAGGCAAATATTGAATCAGAGTGATAGCACATACTGCAGGATTACTGTCTGCCTGCGCTAGAATCTGGATCCAGCAAAGCCATTTCAGTATGTGCTTAACTTTAGACATATGAGTTGACTCAGTGACATCCATGGTCTTAAGTGTTTGCTGGATCAGGGACTAGCCAAGTCTGCAGACCTAAATTCATAGACTTTGATAACTGTGTGTTATTTGAAGAGTTTTGCTGGTTTCATATTTTGTAAGGTATTTTGTAACAACCTTTGTAAGATTTTTCATATCAGTGAAGCACCCATGAAAGTTTCTAACCTGGTTCATAAATACACTATGAAAAAATAAGCAGCTACAATGACTCTCGTCTACCCATTTTGTTAAAAGCAACACCTGATTTGAAAAGTTATTAAAGTAATTTTTTCCCATGGTAAAATATATTTAAAAAAATAAACTCTTCATTTCATCATCTTCCATCAAACATATAAGCTTGTTAAAGGGCAGGGTATACCTCAGGTATTCTCATTTATAAATGCAAGAAATTGACGTATATCAATTCTTTTTGCACTTAAATGCTGGTGGTAGTAAGGCCCTTTAAGCTAAGTCTCCATCAAGCTCAACAGTAGTGAGCTAAAGAAACAAACAAAAATTTTGCTTGCATATAACTTTTTCATAATGTTGAATTAAAAAAAATCCCCTCTGCTTAGAAAAAACCTCTTATTTAACTGCTGCCATTACAACAGAAGATACACCTCACCTCCATGTTGTTTCAACTTTGATCAGTGATTCTGAATACAAAGGATTTAAATGCTCACTAAAATTACTGTGGCATGACATCAGACTCTTAATGTTCAGAAGTTGTGCTAATTCCCATTTAAATCAGGAAGCTATAGTTTATAGTTAGAACTAAGGGTTGTCTTGGTGTTGTAGGTGTATGTCCACCAGATTTTCTTTATTCTATTTTGCAAATGACTGACAGTGCTCATGATGTGATTCTGGAAAACTGTTTGGTATTATTACCAAAAGCTATAGTCTGTATGCAAAATTCTCCATGCTCTCATGCAGTGAATTGCATTGCTGGGGGAACCACGGTTCGCACTGCAGTGGTCTGGGGCCTGGCCATGAGGGCGCAGCTGGACAGCTGTGGTCTTCAGTACTCCACAGAGCTCACTATTGCCATTGGTTCATCAAATGTGGCCAACCTTATCTGCTTTGGGGTAGGGATGGAGAGGATTTCCCCTGTGTCAGTGGGTGAGTGGATACCATTGTCTATTACGTTTGAAACTTCTTCCTCGTGATCTTCATACAGTGTATTGATGTGCAGCAACGGGTGGGTTGGGTTGCAGTTCAGTGCAGGTGTTGGTTCTGGCTTGACTTGATTCAAAGTCATACTTGTAGCAGCAGGTGTGGCTATGTGGTTGTGGTTACATGTGACAAAAGCTCCGGCAGCAGGCACAGTTCTGCATGTCTCAGATGAGTATAGGATCTCCTTCGCAGGATGAGGGGTGTCTAAAAGAAAACAAAAAAGCCAGTAAAAAGATGGGTAGTCTTTCACCATCCTTTCCAATCCATCACAGAGTAGCGTCCTGAACCAGTAAGTCATTGGCAGTTTTGCCACTGATTTCAATGGAAGACCCATTGAAAATGGGTCCAGACCCCAAAATGAATTTTCTTGGGGCCTTTGAGAAATCCAACAGGACTGTTTCATAACAATAGGATTGTAAACTCAGGGAAATAGGACAAACAACAAACAGGTTTGGTAAATCTCACTCTCTTTTTATGCATGCTCATGCTTCCATATATGAATGGTATTTTCATAACACGAACAAAAAGCAACTGAAAAGTATTTTTCTTCTCCTCTATGTTCTGGCGGGTGTTTTATAAATGTTATGATTTAATGTTTTGACAAACAATATGAATGCTGAAATCCACAAGATGGAATACAAAAAACTGGTATTTTCAATGGGAAAAAATAGTGGTTACATATTGTAAGCCACTAGTTTTTAGAAAGAACTCAGCAATTTGTAGTTAACTGATGTCTCTTTCTAGAATTTAGAGCTCTACCTTACCTGATGGACTGTAATGTTGGTCTAACTCAAAAGCAAAGCTGAATATTTTTAAAGGGAATGGGGAGTTTAACAGAGCCCCAAAACTACAGTAATTATTTTTTGCTCTTAATGTAAAATATTCAAGCGCTAATTTAGATCAAGGTAATTAAGACCAGAAAACCCCAGTAGTTTTGAGGAGTTGAAATCAGAGCAGGTGACTGGCTACGAAACACTGTAGAATAGCTCACATGCACATTGGGGAATTGGAGGGCTCTAAGGGAGCATAAGGATTTGGAAGTGACAGAAACTTTTATACCTCAAATCACTTCTTTGCTGGGCAGTGGGGTGACGGTAGCTGTCAGTCTGTCGAGGCCCAAAGGGAGGTCTTAGCTTGTAATGAGATGAGAGCCATTGCTTTAAGTATGTACAAAGTTTTCTATAACTTCAACTGCATAGTTCTTCTTTCTTATGTCAGTAGCTTACAATAATAAACAAGAAGATATCTACCTGTCTATCAGTTTATCTTCTGTTCTGTTGCTGTTCTTAGTGCTTACATGGCTTGCCCCATCATCCTAGCATCTCACAATCTTTGATATATTTGGAACACTCCTTTGAGGCAGAAAAGGGATAGGATTTCCAAGACAGGCACAGGGGACTGAGGCACAGAAAGAGTGTCTCCTGTGAGGCCACACAGGAAGTGAATAGCAGAACTCCTGAATCCCAGACCAGCACCCACATTTCGGACCATCCACTCTCTGGTCCATACAGAAGACAAAGGGCAATTTAAAATGTCTCTTGGTTGAAAAACAATATAAATTATCTGAGTTTTAATCCCTCAGGTGACAAACACAGGCCAACCCCTGAGAACTGGTAGTTAAGGAGGATTTTTTTTTACAGGCAGCTTTAACTCTCTTTAGCAGTTTCAGGCAACATTCCTAAGAAGTGGCTATTGCTGGTCAGAGTACTGGGACAAGTGGGATTCCTGGTTTGATCTACCATGGCCTTTTCTATATGGCTTGAAATTAAGGCACATTTGAAATATTCCAGGTGCTGGTAGAGCAGGAAGGGTATCATGGAGGCCAAATCCTCCTTATTTCCTTGGCAAAGGCACAACCACATTCATAATTGTGAAAATCTGTTTACATTTGGAAAATTACCTGCACAAAGAAGGGAGGCTGTTTTCTACAGCTCTACCTGTAATACTGCTTATACTCTATATAAAATGTATTCAGACAGAGAGAAGGAAAGAGAGAACCACTACTTCTGAGGCCTACAAGTCCTAATATTATTAGCTATTCCAAAATCTAGTAAGGTAGGTTCAGATGATAAGCTTTGAGTTCAGATTGCTATGAAAATTATGGTCTGTGGAGGTCATACTGGAGAGACATACTGTACCTTTGAGGGAGGAGGTGACGTGTACTATGACATTCTCTTCCTGGTTTAAAAATCCACCCTCTTGGCTTTTTGACGTAGGCATCGAGGGGATTGCTTGAATCTCTGGCTTGGGTTTTTTACTACTAAGTATATATGGATGAACATCCAAGGAAAAGTGTCGTGTGTGTTTTTTTTCAGTACTTGTACTTGGGATGGCATTTGACTCGGTTTTATGGGCTGATGATTGCTGTGAGGTTTTTGCAGTGGACTCTAACAGAGGAGCTATAAGGCTATCAGTTGCTGTTTTTCTCCGCACAGGTTTAGGCTTTTCAGGTTTATGGTTTTCAACCTTCATAATGGCTAGCTGCTCCTTGAATGGCTGAGGAAGTGGATTGGTAGTTGGGATCCATTTCATCTTCTTTCTTGGTCTCTTAATGATGAGCTGTTCATTAGCATCGATGTCTGCTGGATCAACACTTGGGTCTATTGTTTGGATCCCTGAATCACGCATGGTTGGCGTGGCATCGTGATTGGACTGGGCCAATGCTGCAAGCAGCTGGCGTACCACATTGTCATACATCAGATCACTTTCATTTGTAATGAAATCCAGACGGTTTAATGATTTTATGTGGTCCCGATTTTCATTACAAAACATGGCCAAAATATTGATGTCACAAAATTGGGACTTCTGCCACTGTTTCTTGGTCTTTATTCCAACTTTGTTTAATTTATCAAATATGAAGTTGGACTTGCGAAATATGAAGAGATGGATTAAATTGATGAGGATTATCAAGTTCATAAAGCAGAGGAGAACAATATCTACACCAGCAATAATCCGTTGCAGCTGGACAGATGGCAGTTTACAGTTCACTCTGATGTGCAACTTGGAGCTGCTTGTTTTGTCTGGAGGCTCTCCTAGTGCACACGTAAATTCATTTTGCTTCTGTGTAGCATAGTAGGTGGATAAGTATGTAATTGGTATGATGCTTAAAAAGATGATGAATAAATGTCTTGCAAGATAAAGCTTAGCTAAAAAGTTACTTCGTCCTCTTCTTTCCAGGTATTTCTCAAACAAGTTTTGTTCGGGGCTTTTTTCTTTCTCTGCATTCTCAATAATTTCTCTCTTCTCTCTCTCAGTGATGCCTGGGCCTTTGGACTGGATTTGTTTCTCTATTTTTGGTGCCCGCCCTTCAGCTGCACGGTGGTAACAATTGTCAATCTCCTGAAGCAAAAAATTAAGCTCGGAAGTGAGTCGAGTGGAGGCCAGAAATTCCCAGCCCAGAGCTGGAATGTACATTATCCCAGCAAAAGCCAGCAGTGCATAAGGTAGGAACTTATGCTCAAACAAGGAGGGCCAGTGGCTGGCATCAACTCCTGGCAAAGCATCTTTTAGTTCTGTCCAACAATATCCTCTGGCATACAAGGCTTGATCGCGGGTGAAGTTGTGTGGTGTATAACAGTATATTGGCTCCTCTGTATAACAGAGAGAAAAGTCACTGCTGTGCATTTAATCTACAAAAGGAGCTCTGGAAAATAAACATTTCAAATTACATCAATTTTATTTTTCTGTATCTTTACATGACCACTAAGCCCACAATGTCTACTAGACAGCTCAGTCTACATACAACAGCCTTTGCCTCCAGGCAAAACTATTTACCTGGAAGTTTTATAATGAACCTGAGCTATAAATGTTAGTGAAAATTACGTATTTTGGGTCAGTTACCTCTCCTAGAACAATATCCTAAGAAACTGCAGCCTAACTCTGGGAAGCTAAGAGTCTTAATACTCTTATCCACTATACAATAACTGAGAATGTTATGTTAGAATATGTGCAAACACTGAAAGGCTCATTTAAGTGAAATTTAAGGCCCATTCCAGCTAAATGCTCTTCTAAATAGTTAGTTAGCTATAGCTGCAGGCAATATGTTTAATCCTTATTAACAAAGTCTGCTCATTGGATAAGGTAGAAAAAATTGCAACTTAAAGGCACATATGCATTTAGTCAACTGTATCCCAGCTAACACTTTCACATTCAAAGACAGAATCTGGTCTGTTAACTGTATTTATCACTGTGAATATTTAATTTTACATTTAAATATGTAACACTGTTTTTTACACAGTGTACAATTAAATGATGGAAATTGCTGTCATAAAGTATTATGGATCAAGAAAGTGATCAGACAAAATAATGGAAGGAAAAGCATAGCAAGGATTATTAAATACACAGATAGTGATGCAACTTTTCTCTCAGGACATCTTTAAGCCACAGGCTGCTGGAAGGTGGGAGGGTTTATCAAAGGAAGTAATACCATATGCTTGTCTACTTTTATACTCCTTCCTAAGCATTTGCTATTTGCTGCCATCAGAGACAGGATATTGGGCTAAAAGGATATTTGTCTTGACCCAATAGATAGATTATGTTCCTATGTAATTATGTTTTTCTAGCAGCAGACATGAACATAATGTGGAAAAACTTGTGAAAGCTAGAGTGGTATTAACTGCTCAAATAGCAATGACTATTATCAAAACATGCTTTCCAAACAGGAAGACTGTATTTTAATGGTAGGTAGAACAAAGGGGATAGATTTTACAGTTTTCTGGTATATCTTTAAAAATTTTCCTAATGTGAGATCCACAGGAAGAGGCATGTTCCTTTTTGAATTTAGAATGGCTCAAGAACACCAAGCTTGTTCCAGTTCTGAACGCAGTCTACAATTCAGATCAAGAACAGCTTATTGAAGAAAGTGGTGGTACTGTTCTCTTAATAATACAAATCATTAAGATAAATAATAAAAAGACATTTGAGAAAAATAACTAAAATATTAAAAATTAACAAACAGGCAAAAAATCCCTAATCCTTTTGGCATAATAGAGAACTCCCTACCAGACCAACTGCTTCTCATATTCAAGCAAAACCAAAGCATTTACTAGTGCTTTGGTGAAATGTTAAGGTGTAAACATATTCCCTGATCTGCTTATGTGCTGAGCCACCCACCAGGTCTGCAAAAAAATTGCTTTTCCTTTTGAGCGATTCAGTGAAGATTCTTTTCTAAAGATATAACCAATTTGGACAGAGTTCTTAGAATAAATGATACTATTCAAGACAACATGTAACATAAGCCCCATATATTCTTTAAAATCACTTTTGAAGACTACTTCAAAATGATCTAGCTTTGACCTTTCTCGGAGAAGAGCTTAAAGCACTCTAATGTTACACAACTTCCCATTTAGTCTAATTTTTGTATATTTACAGCCATCTATTACAAGAAAAACACTGATTGTCTTCAGTAATTGCATACTGCCCCATTGCTGGCCATGAAGGGATGCATACAAAAAATTTCAACTCCTACTGTCAAAGAGTTACTGTACAGTTTCCCAGGAGACAGAGTAGATTCCTATGTGAAAATGTTCCCATGGGGAAAAAAGGCAAAGAAGCTTGGAGTGTTTCTGATAAGCAGAAATATTTTGAATTGGGTGTCCTTATGCCTATCGGAGCCTGCCGACATAAAAATAAGTTTCCTGTGGCATACATGGGTTCATTTCTCCTGAATTTCAGCATCAGAAATACTTGGGAAGACTGCATGTAAGCGTTCATACAAAGCATCCACATGGATTATTTTTGGATTCATGTATCAGTTGCTACTACCAAATAAACTGATCAATTCTCTTCACTGAGGCCTGAAAAGCTGAGGTGACTCCTGCAAAAATTTTAAATATATAGCAACAATCAAAAAATTATTTAACTCATAAATAAACAAAGGAAACAGATCAAAATATTTTAACTTAACGTTTATATTTATGTTGGACAGATTGCTTAGATACTAACTGCACTCTGTTCCTTTCCGCTGTTTCCGTGAAAAACACAGCTCTGGTTTGGACTGAACGGGTTAAATAGAGGCTATTTCAAAAATGGGGTTGTCCAGTCCAGTAAAGAAAGCAAATGCCATTTTACAGCAATTTGTTTGCTTTTCCTCTGTTAAGTATTTTCATTAGCTGTTCCCATTACCTGTTAAGTTGTGAGAAATCTGTAATTTATTGGGATGGATAAGCATGGTGTTCCATTCTTATTCGATGTTTTGTTATTTACTCATGCTAGTCTAATGTTTTCTGATACTAGTCTAATGTTTTCTTTGCATATTTATTTACTTTGATGATTCTCTTTATGAGCCATGTAAATACTAAGATTCTTCAGATGAAACTCTATCCACAGTGAAGCCAGTGGAACTTACTGAGATGGGGGCAGGGTTACAAGGCAATTTTATTTAAACAAGTTTCTAAAATGTTTGAGCCAAACTCACTGTCAGTTAATGATGTCACTGATTTTGGTAAAGTTACTTCAGAGGTGAGTTTAGCTTAACCTTCTCAGCACAGGACATGACTCACAAAACAGCATCAGCCTTGGGAAGCTTATTTATCTAGACAACGAAGAGGAAAGGAAGGCCCTTCCAGTAAGTGATTCAAAGAAAGAGCCCAGTTTAGCCATCACCTCTCTCTCTCCACTGACTACAGAGGCTGTCAAGCCAGACTGCCATTTAAACCTGGTTTAAAGATTAAACATAGTTTAAATTGACACTTAAAACATCAAGTTTTTGTGAATATTCCTTCATAGGTGGTGGCAGCATTTTACCATGCATTTAACCAAGCATCTAACACCAAGAAGGTGTGTAATCCTATCATAGGAGGGTATGAACCTGTTTCTCCCCTACTGCAATCTGTGTCAGTCAGGAATAAGTAAAAAAGAAAAGCACTGTGTCAATAATTAATCTTGTTTGTTATGAAAGACAGCAGTAACTTATAGCTGGATCTCAACATGAAGATCTGATGAGGATGGGGGAGTAATTCTTAAGTTTTTCTCACACATACAGCTCTCACTTAGGTGAGGGCCTTACTTAACCCACATTCAGTTTCAAAAAGGCACAGCAGATATATTTTTTTCTTTTACAATGTTCTCTTGATAGGTAAGTAACATCTATGTTGATAGATATGTAACATGAGAGTGTTACAATCATAGCTCTGATGCTGGATCATGCAATACAAAAAAAAATATTTGCTTTTAACTTTATATTCATGAATATAGAGCATTTCTACGGATACTCATATTTGACCCTGAAAATCCTAAAAGCAATTTGAGAACTTTCATATAATCACTCCAGCCACCATGAAATGCAGCTATCCCCCATGCAAGACTGGCAGATTAACTGCATATGGCAGAATTATTCAACTGCATAGGAAAAGACAGTAGAGTAAGATGCTGTAAGGAAAGTTTTTGCAAAGCTTAGGGGACATTATTATGGCTGAGGGGTTTGGTCTCCTTCTGAGTGTTGTCTACATTTGAGCACATAAGTACATCCATCCCGCCACTCTCCTTGAGGACTATATTCTTGTGAGCCCAGACAGAAATTCCTACAGCAAAATGGATAGTAAAGTCATCATTTCCAAAACAATCTTTTGCTAATTCCAAACAATAATGAAAAGAGTGTTCAAGGCACAGATGTATCTGTGACTTGTGCATGCGTGAATCTGCAGCCCAGACAGAAAATAACAAAATACTGCCTAACTAACCTGCCTTTCTTATTGGGGGCTGGAATGCTAAGGAGCCAAACATTTCTGTATTAAATGTAATGGCCTACTGCAAGATTATCAGTGCTGATGTTCAGAGTAAAATTTCATTAAGTTCAAAGTCTGAAAGTCTGCCCTTAGGTCTACCTACACAAATTCACTTACTACATGCCAACAGATCAAGCTCAACACAATTGTTCAGAAAAAAAAATCACTTATAATACCTAAGGCCAAATCCTGCCTTTAGTAATACCTACCTACAGTCACTGTCATTCCCAGGAATGTTCCATTTGAACAATTTTTAAGAGAATAAGTAAGTCTGTGCTAATGCTGTGCAAATAAAACTACTTCATTGGGGGAAAAAATCCTTGATATTAATATATTTTAAAGTATGTTATACTTTATCTGATACTGACTTGGGTATAAAGATGCATACTAGGAAGTTTAGCCTGCCTTTTTAGCTACTGTTAGCCCATCACAGCAGCACTACATCAGATGTTTTCAACAGTTATACATGAATACATTTATCCTGCTCACTGTGCACATGAGTAACTTCTAGAAGTCCTCAACACTAGTCTCATGAATAAAGTATGGAGGAGATCTCACCCAATTTTGGGGGACATACAGACAAGATGAAATAGTCAAAGTAGAATTATTTAGTCAGTGTTTAATATAATTGTGTTACGTCACTTAAAAAGTTAAAATCCTGCGACAGCTAAGCTTTCTCATATGCTCTACCAGAATACATTCTGTGCCATCTCATCCCATCAGTTTAAGAAATACTTAAGTGGAGAAAAAAATGACTTGCAGGAAATATTGTGGCACAAAGGGCACACTTAATGGGAATGAATAGAGGACACGGTTGGGAGAAGATAGCTGAGGTAAGGTCTGTGATGAATGAAGGGGATGTGCTCAAAAAACTCTGGCTTGGAAAGAATCTAAACACACAGTATGGGGGGAAGGAGTGAATGTAAACTATGGAAGCTAGGAGCTGCCCAATCTGCTGACTTTTAGTAAAGGCTCCAGGAAATGTTTGTGGGCTTTCAGCAGGCATATGCTCCCTTGTCTACACTCTGTTCCCATCCCAAGGTCAGTCACCTTCTTTCACTGAGTCTCCAGCCTCGATATACTTCAGCAGAATGAGGGGCTGTGGTGCTGAGGTTTGGGGCTGGAACCCCTGTGAAAGTTCAACTGCAAAAATCAATCTCAGATCTGGAAATGGAGTTAACAACAGAAAAATGTGATAACTGCTGTTTTAGACCATTGCATCAAGTTACACCCCAATGCAGAATCACATTCAGACTGGAAGGAACCTTGGATCCCACCTTCTGCTCAAAGTAGGATGAACACCAAATTCAGATCAGGTTTGTCAGGGCTTTGTCCAGTCTGAAAACTTCCAAAGATGGGGACTGCACAAACTCTCTGGGCAACCTTTCCCAATGCTTGACTGTCCTCAAGATGAATTTTCTTTTTAGGTCACATCTGACAAGGATGGCTCTGATTTATGCAGGAGTCACTTCTTTCACTTCTGAGAAGTGGCCATTCCCAAGAATGAATGCAATGGCCAGTGGCATCAGGAACACTTCAGGTGAAATATAGCTAGAAGGCTAGCATTACAATATAAATGGCTGGAGTTCAGGTCCCAGTATTACATCTCATCCGAAGGAAGAGGTATCAACAGCACAGTCCACCAAGGAGGCTGCATGTGTGTGTGCGTGTGTATTTGCCTATAAAAAAAAAATTAACCTAGCAAAGTAAAAGTGAGCTCGTGTACAGTACATTGAGAAGACACTGCCAAGACATGGTCTAGCTGGTAGATGTGTGTCCTTCTCCTTTACTCTGTCTTTGCAAAAAGTTCAGTTTTTACAGGTCTTCCTGGAAAAGAGGGTGAATTTTATCTAGCATAAACATTCATATATCCTTTTAAATAGAATATAACAATATCAACCTCTTAGAATTCAATAATGTAAAAAAATTAGGCCCTCCTCCTGAAAAAGACTTAAGTGACTTTATACACTGAGCAGTTCCTTTGAAGCCAATGGGATTACTCACAGTGCATAAAATTAAGCATGTGCATTTCTCTTTGAAGGACTGGTGCTATAGGGGGTTCAATTTCAAGCTTCTAAAGTATTATTAGAAGCAGTAGTCAAAAGTTATTTGAATAAATATGGAAAATATATTTAAAAGGCTTTCAGTAGATCTTGAAAAGTAAAAAAAGAATACATTATATAATATATATTATATTATAATATTCCCAATGAAATAAAGTACATTCACCAAAAGCAAACTATAAACCATAATAACGAATTGTGTATGTCTCCTGTGACCTCCAGCTATTAGAATTTACTCTGGAAAAAGAAAGCACACCTCATTAATCTTCTGGCTAAATTCCATGAATTCAGTATTCTTCAGCAATGATTCAATAATGTAGGAGTAACAGAACTATTTTCTAACAGCAAACAGAAAAAAGAAAAAAAAAGGAACCCAGTTTTCAGAAAAAATATTTGAAAAATGAAAAAGCTAAAAATCCTTGTGCAGACTATTCCAAGACAGAAGTACATGTCTCTTGTGGAGATAGCTCTTTAAGATCTGAAAGTAAACAGCCTGACCACTATGGCACTAGACTGGGTGCAGGCAGTAGAGATGGAGCTTAGGTTCTGAAAAACAGGCTGCCAGACTTCCTAGATCTTCCAGTTCCTGAGCAAGCACTTTAACCCTCATGCCCTGACTCTATCAGACAGCCTCATGCAGAACTCCACTGGGGAGGAGATACTGACTCTAGAGACCTCAGTTAAGTGTCTACACAGATTCATCCTGAGTCTAGTGCTTCCCACCAGTTGGCTTTCTGCCCTCTTGAGCAGCACTACTAAATCATCCTCATGAAGGCGCCCAAGCTGCCTATGAAGAAAAGCTAGCATTTCAGTCAAGTCCTCTAAAGCATTCTTTGGAAGGTCCTCTCCACTGACCGTAAGGAGAAATTCAGCACTTAGGTAGGATATCTGAACTTCCCTGCTGATCAGATGCCTACTACTTGGGTGTGGCAGTGCCAAAGTTTGGCACCTACAGCAGGCAGTCGGACTAGAACCACAAGTCAACAGTATGTATGTATGTAAATACTTCTACTAAACTTGCTCGTGTTGAGCAACGAGTGCAGTCAGAAAAAAACAAAGGCATTCAGCTTCCTATAAGACCAAGCCCTCACTGGGCAATAGTAAAGAAGCGTAATTCCCTTAAATATGGGGCACTACCACAAAGACGCTTTCTTTTATTTGGGTGTACGTATATGCAGCGGCTAAAACTGAAATGCAGAGTGTTTGACTCTTGAGCACAAGTTTCTAATAGCCAAGATAAATGAGAAGCTTTCTGAATTCAGCAATAAATGATAGTATTTGACAAGAACAGTCCTATCATACTGCCCTTCCCTACATTGTCACAATTGGGCAAGCAATCAGACATACATACTTCATTCACCTTGGGTACTAAAAAGAATGCACAAAAAAGCAGGTAGCAAAAAGTGTTTATTTTGAGAAACAGATGTAATTTATTTAGTAGTTTTCAGTATTTTTGAAGGGAAAAGAAGAATGTCCTGGATCCTCTTCTCTCTGGAAAAACAGAACAAAAACATTCATGTTATTAAGGTTGAAAATGTAGTCTAAGAAAGTGTAATGTTTTCTAAACAGTAACCAGATTTTCCATCCCAGCCAGAAACTTCCATAAGAATATGTAACTCTCTCCTTTGGGTGTGATTTTAACAAATGCTCACTAATATCCAAATTAGTTCAAAGCCAAAGGAAAAACTCCCTTAATTTAACAGGTTTATTTCAACTACTTTATTTAAAGGGTATTTAAAGGTTAGAATATTAGTATAGCATGAGGATGGATTCCTGAAATTACTTGTGTATATCAACTGTAGTCATACAGTCCTATTTAACTCACTGAGTTTACTCATATGAGTAAGTAAATAAAGCATTCACAGAACTAAGCCTTAAGTTAGCAATCTAATTATTAAGTATTATTACTTTTATCAAAATAAAAAGACAATACCTTTACCTTTGTTAGGGAATATTCTTTCCAAATCTGAATATAGGTTCCATGCCCATGAAGTCCTCCTAAGGTACAAATTTCTCCATGATCAACAAGGTAAGGTATAGCCTTTTTTGCTCACTTTCTGAAACCACTTGTCCTGTTTAAGAAAAAAATCTTAAAAAGAAAGTCCCTAAAAATGAGACAGGAAACCACTGCTGCTTGCAAGTTTTAATGGCCCATATTCAATAAGGCTTAGTCATAATGGATGAAATGTAGATAAGCAGTTTCAATGACTGATAGGTAACTGGTTACCCACATGGGTAATTGCAATGTAAGGACAGCAGTAGATGTCCCCATATTTACAATTTGGGGTTTTTCCCTTGCAGGACTGCTGCTTGAACTGCATGTATTTTGGATCTGCAGAGTCACTAGATTAGTAATGCACTTTCCTAACAGGTACATAAATTTATAGGACTATATTCATTGTATGTAATAGACATTAGCTCTTTTAAAAATAGCTAGTACGCTGAAGTGTCTGCCAGCCTAATTCAGGAAAGAAAGATACCTACTCCTACTTAGTTGATTATGTGGAAGTCTATGGGAGAAGATTATTTCAGAAATGGCAACTGTTATGCAGAAGGTGCAGAAACTCCCAAATGAAATCCCTTAGGCTGCTCCTACAGAGGAATGTTTCCTCAATAATGAGCTAACATCCATCGCGTGATGGCCATGCAATATGGTGGTAACATCATTGGAAAGAGAGTTTATTTATAGTGACTGTGCTGTTGAATCTCGTTACAAGCATTTCTTCCTCTGCTAAACATAGCTCTGCAAGAAAACAGAAAACACCTGGAAGGAAATGACATTGCTTATATTGGTGCCTAAAGGTATGTTTCTGTAATATAACATTACTTTGTATTATGTTAAGATTAGAGGGAAGGTTAGATATGAATTTAAAAGAATGCATTCATCAAAGTCTAATGAGTGAAATTCAGTTATGCAGGTAGCCCTACAAAGAGATCTGCATAATAATTACTTCTACAATGAATAGTCCTAATAAGAGGAGGTAAGTGGAATCTTGGTGATGCACAGATCTTCTTTACAAGGGTAAAAGCAATCTTGTAGGAAAATAAATGTTTTAATGTTATCAAAAGATCAAAACGATATTTTGGGTTAATTCTAAAATTCCCCTCCAGTAATGAAACCTCAAAATAACTACACAGGCATTCAGATAGTGTGATAATGCAGACCAGATTAACACCTAAAACAAACTGCAAAAGCACATAAGTGCCAAAGTGAAATGAATTATGAAAATTCAGTGAAACTAATGATACATAGACAATTGTGGCTTCTTAATCCAAGGGTCAAGTGCAAAATACAAACACAGGAAACAGCAGGTTTGTTCTACTGCATTATTGTTATTTAATGATTAGAAATGATAAAGACGGCTTGTGTTAAGTACCTCTTGGCATATATATACTACCACAAAAACTTCATATTAAAAAAGAAGAAAAATGCAAATAATTAGCTCATTAAATAATTATGTTATTTTAACAGCGTAGTAATTCTGAGTCAGAGATGACTGGTCTTCTGTTCTTTGGAAAACTGGTTCTTCCACGTATAAAAAAAAATGGATTTTGTAAAGTATCAGAGCTGTGCTTGATCTAGCCATGAGCATCAGCCCCCAAGGGTCCCAGGGACTCTGACAGTTCCATTGTGGAAGTTTCCTGCCCTCCTGAAAGAGGTCAAAAATCCTGCAGAAGACAAGGTACCTCAACTCCAAAATGCAAAAATAATTACTTAAGTATATAACTAAAATGCTCTGGAAATAGTCACTGAGCTCCAAGCTGCAAAAATACATTACATATCTCAGCACCTGGCTGCACTGCTGCTCTTGTTAACTTCTTATGAGTCTGTATGATAGGTATGGTGCCAGTCAAAAACAAACCAACCCCCAAACCTTGCTATCATAATGAATTTTGTATTTCCCAGTTCTAATGCAAGAGTATAACATAGGACTGGGACAAAATCCATTATGATGGAAATACCTGCATTCATTTCAGCATTTTTCTTATAATAAAACCTATACCATTATGTGAAACAAAGGGAACCTCTACAAGAATCATGCCAGTCTACTGTGAAATAACCTAGTTTTGTAATTAAATGTGTATACCTACTGAAACTGCTCATTGCAGTCATTTTTAACGCTGACAAAACCCAAGGAACTCCATGATGATATTGATTCTTCTTGAAATATTTCACAGCTCTAAGAAACAATACAAGCTGAGGTTTCTTCTAGAACATGGATGCATAATTTCTATCTAGTTTAGTGACAAAAAAGCCTCAAAATCCTTCTGGATAGCTTTGAAAAAAAGCCTCAAACTTGCTACACAAGGTTTCCTCCTGACTAAGATGAATGAATTAAGCAGTGTTTAAACAAAAATTTTTCTGAACATCTATTCAAATTAAGTTATTTTAAAATATGTGTTAAGATAAACCTCATCCATGTTTTGGATCTCTTCATGTATGTGACACTGGAGAAGATGACGTGTTAATAGTGCAGGCAGGGTCACCAAAGTACATATGAGAAGAAGACGATGTGTATGTATCAATGAAGTTTTTGAGAAATGGAACTCAAGACAGAAAACGTCTGTGGCCTCTAGAAATTACAGTGGAATTATTTCAGATGTGAGGTTCATGCATTTCCTCAAGGTTACCTTTTTATTTAACACTCAACTGGGTAACTGCAAGTCTTTAACTGAGTCAAGCTCCTGACAAGTGTGTGTGTGGGTGTGCGTGTGTGTGGTGTAACTGCCCTTACTCTCTGGGCAAAATTCCATCAGCAGTGCGAACAGACAGTGGCCGAACCACAGCCAGCCTGTGGCTGCTTGTACAATTTCAGTCCTTTTAAACACATGTAATACTGAGAGACTCCTTAAATTCTCATATCACAGGTAATATCACCTCAGAACCAATTTCTGCATCTAACTGTCCTTATGCAAATATAACAGAATCTGGCCTCATACTTTTAGCACTAACAATAATCATTTGGAAAAATGTCATCCTCACTTTCCTACTATAGGCTGCTTTAAGTGCAGTTAGAAAGAAAAAATGGAAAATAAGCTCAAAAGCCATCTAACAGGTAAGTCAGGTAAGTGAGCATATGTAAACGTGCTGCCTACAACTTGAAACAGAAATATGAATTAGAAAAAATTGACTGGAATACAAAATAAAATCATTTTATAATACAGAAATCCTCAACATGTACTGCTTTAAACATACTGTAGGGTGAAATGTATAAAAAGACATTGAACGCACACATATGCTGTACTACACAGTGAAATAAGCATTGCTTATGCACAATGATTACAAATTAGGAAATAAAACATAAAACTTGAACTGACTCATCAGCCATTCAACTTACTGTCTCCTTCCATTACTTCCTCATGAGACTTTTCTAGCAGAAGGGTGTAGAGGGCTGAGCTACGTAACTGCTAGGAGACATAGAAATACAGTATGTATGAGCAACTTTTTGGTATTTTGTAGGAACTATTTTAAAAACGTAGCAAGAAAACCTATGCCAAAGCTTGGCTTTTGACTAAAGTATAAAATCTTGACTGTTTTGCTCTATTTTAATGAAGTATTGGTGTTTAACAGCTTTGAAGGGAAAAGCAAACATGACTGCAATATAGAAAGAACAATTCACTGCAACTAAAAGCACAAGCACAAGGCACTGTACAAGATGGGTACGATTTAGCAATCCCTGTAATTGGTCACATCAATCCCAAAGCTTTTGAAAGTCTGGGTAACAACACACTTCAATCCTGTGAAGACCAAAACATATTCTCCTTTGGGGCCCACCTCTCTTTGGTCCCTTAGCAGAAAACCTCCCACAGACATCACTGATACTGTTGTTTCTGAATGCAGCACAACACTGAGCAATAATATTTAAAACACTTAGTAAAAAAATTAAATGATGCAAACAAACTAAGCTGCTCATAATGAAGACCAAGTATTTTTTACTCTACTGGGTTGTAGAACAGTCTCTTGGAATTTCAGCAAATGTCATGAGAAGTTTCACTATAAAAGGCTGCCACTTGCTGTCAGTAGCATTGTTGCTGGTCATAGAGGATAGAAAGCAGCACTTGCTGATGAAGACAAGCATTAAATATCCAACAATGTCCTACTCATGGCTGTGGTTTGGTGTACTGGTTCCATGGGAAAAATGGGCAGAGCAGATGAAAGGATGAATAAAAACATGGGACACAAAACAGATCCACTTCAAACTAAGAATGAATGTTACAGTCTAATACTCTGCATTCTAGGCCTTTTAGAAAGTAAGTGAAAATGGATATGTGTATCTTAAAATATCTGTCTCTTCTGATCTAGATCCAAACTTCCCCAACAGGACCATCTCTTGATAGAAGATACTGTAACATCAAATCTAAGAACAATTGCTGAACACTGCTACAGACTATGGCTGGACTGGAACTACATATCTTAGAGCCTCAGCTACTAACATCATTAATTAAAGTTTGGTATTTTATCATTTTTCAGTAAATATTAACTTAATATGGAACAAGTCTGCTTTAGCAAGAAGACACTTTAAATAATTTCTTTATAAAGAAATTGGAAAAAAAACAAACCCAAACCCTTTATCACGTGAAAGAAAACAATCCAGCAGGCTCCAACACAGCTAAAATGTAAGAAGAAAAGTGACAATACAAAATCAAAACTCTCCATTGATAGATTATTGGTGGTATTTTACTCTTGAGTTGCACAGGTATAAATAACCATTCAAAGTGCCTAGGAACAACAAGGCTTCTGTATGTAAAATCTTCAGATATGACAAATCAAGCCTCTGAGGAATCAGATACAAGCATGGACCTTTTAAAAGGACCACATATGAATTTGTGTGAATGCTGCAAGCAGATGCTTAAAATTATATACGGTATGACTAGGATCATGCGACTGTTCTGACAGAAATTCAAACATCTGAAAGGGTCCAAACATCCACATATTGGCATTCATATTTAAATAAATAAATTGTTATCTTTAACTTTAAAGTAGTAATTTCTGAAAGAAAACATAACAAAATCAAGCAAATTCCCTTGGGCCTATCAACTATGCACATTGTTGTTCTCAACAAGGACATCCCTACTGGAGAGGTTTCTTTGAGCCTATACTGGCTGTTGTAGGCATTCTTCTAATCCGAACTTGGAGCCCTATGATTTTGGAAAGTCGATTCCATTTAAATACTGTCCATCCACTGAATCAGAGAATCATGTATCCAAACCTTTCCTCTTTAAAGTAAAGGCCAACATACACTAGCCCTTAAACACAAGATGTCCTAGCTTTGTATGACGTCTGTCCAGGGGGTTGGGGGGGTGAGTTTTAGAAAGGGAGACAGCATCTTTCTTCTCTTGTGGGTGCTCCTTTGGGATATAGACTTTCTCTGTGTGAGGAAGCTGACTATTGTTCCCAAATGACTCTATGAATATCTTATGCCCAGTATAAATATGGCACATGGAAATATTTTATTATTTCTAGGAATCACACTGGTTTGCTTGAAAAACATTAAAAGAGAATTGGGAGACTCAGTAATGGTAGTGTAACAGGTTAGCTGAAGGACTTTCTCTTGTGAAAGCAAGTCTAGAGGTGCAAAGAAAGGCAGTATTCATTCCTTTGCAGAAGGGCCTATGCAAGAAGGAACCTCACTTCAGCCATTAGAGTTAAATCCTGGTCCCATTGAAATCAACAGCAAAACTCTTACTGACCCCTATGCATCCTGAATTTCCCTCTCAGGAGCAAGTGATGTATATGACTTACACTTTCCCTCTGCAGAGAGATGAATTTCACCCCCAATGCACTGTCATCTAGTAGTGAAGTTTGGAAAGAAGATTTCAGCTCCTGATAAACTTTTGATTACATTACGGATTCTCTCATCCGGCAAAAGTGAACCAAGGATGACAGTCTGCTTTTTTTACATCAAGTCAGACCATAAGGATACATGTAATGGAAGAAAAGTCCGATACCTAATTTAAAGTCTTTTGTAATGTATGAAGTTCAGCTAGATTATGATTTATTCAGGAAATCAACATTTGCTTCAGATCAGTACCTGCTAAACAAATAGGTCTTGCCTTTTATGTTACTAAAATTACTGAAACAAAAAATCATGGTTTAATTTCTCAAAGGTGATGTAAAGATCAGAACACTTAAATATGAGCACAAATGAATCACTTACATGAATAGCAAATGTGTTACCTAAACAAGCACTTTGCCGATGGAATTAAAACAATGTAATTAAATAACTTTATCTTCACCCACAGGGGAACTCTATAGTATATAGTATAATTATATATATATATATACAATATATATAGTATATAATAAGTTATACAATAGACATAATAATCTTTATGACTGTTAATGGATTATCATCTTTTAAATAAATATGTCTACCATAATACATTCTTTCTTTTTCTTGTGTTCTGAGACTGAACTGTGATTTCATATATGTTTCATAATAGTCTCTAGGCCAGAAGGCTTAGCGTTGCACTGGGATACCCAGGCTTACTGTGATAGGGTTCCTTCTGCACACTACCAGTGCAAGACGCACAAGCTGCTCAGTCAAGTAGATTTTACTACACTTGTTCTACTGCTTTGTACAGGTGATTTTGACTACTCTTTAAACTCAGCTTGATCTTACTACATAAACGCCAAGGTAGATTAGAAGTATAGAGGGCTTTATGTCTTCTACACACTAATCATGCAGACGCTTGATGCTAAGTTAAGGATAGTGAGAAACCACTGCTTTTTGATCACTACATTAATGTCTTGAATGCACACACATTATTCTAAGAGCTTTACCAACGAAGTTTACTTAATATGGGATAGAACCCAGAAAGGGGTATTGTTTTCAGTTTAGTGGCATGGTGGTGGCTTAAATGGCTTGCACTGAATATCATTAATAGAAATAGGAATAAAATAAGCATCAGTTTTTATTTTCTAATCTGAAGCAGTAACTGATGGCACACACACAATTGGGAAGCTACTATGGTATTCACAACCAAAGGAGCAGTAGGAAAAGCACTCAATTTTGCCAGCAAAGTTCACACTTTTCATACGTATTACTTAAATTGCACAGAGGGAGCTGTATCCAAAGCAAGAAAACAAAATTAGATTCTTTAATGATTAGTGGCAGTGCATAGGTGAAACACAACACAAACTGCAGATCAAGAATAAACACGTATTCAGCAGGATTGTTGTTATTACTATACTTAACTGTTTCTGGACAAGTTTAGCTTAGTGAAGAAGTCTGAGTAAATATTATCTTGGTAACAGAGAAATTATGACCTGATTCAGGTCACGTTAAAATTAGTAGGAGTTTTGCTCTTGAACTCAGTGGAAGCAGGATTGAATTCCCTAATCCTGGGCTCTTTGACTTCACCTCAAAAAGGAATTTGCATAGTTTCATCAGTCCCTTACAGTGTTTGTATTACATTCTCTTGTCCGCTCCATTTTTCTCTTGTAGAGTATCTTTTTTTCCTTTTTGTCATATTTATTTTCTAACTGTAGATTATCTGAACAACCACATGACACCATATGAGAGAAAAATGTTGTCCTGCAGTTTTCCAAAGGCAGCTTTCCAAAAGCTTTAATGCTTTGTCCTGTCAGGACATCACAGGTTACTGCTTCATAATTCTAGGGTCAAATTAGCATACAAAGTCTGTGACTAGGCTTAAATGATTTTGCTTTTGGTACTTCTGAAAAACAAATTTGGTACATTTAAGGTCACAACTGTTATCCTAGACAGCAGTATTCCACAGCATAAAATAAACCCGATTGCAGGAATATGGGCAGATGCAAGTAGTGAGTAAAATCAGTAGACTTGCATATACCTGTGTGGGCCATAGTTGAGACTTGCGGAGGGACATCTATTCTATAAAACTCAGTCTCGGACCTGCAGTTTCCTCCACAACCTGCTCTCTGAGAATTTGTTCATATGGAGCACATTACTGCTATCTACACAAGCAGTGAGTCCTGAAAGCATTTCTGTTAGGAAATCCACACTATGGAAAGGCACATACATGAAGGGGGGCCCTTTCTTGTGCCCAAGGTTATCATTAGAGATTCAAACCTGCAAATCTCATACAGTATGATGGCACATACATAAGTATACACCCACATGACCTTCTGAAGGATTGCCTTTTTATTACAGTTTACTTCTCCACACACCAAACAGAAGAAGGCAGCCAAACACTTCTGCATTCTACACTGAAGATCTGTAAAAGTGACTCTGCATTCTGACTTTCAGTCACTATAAGGAGACAGCTTTCAGAGGTTCAACAAGCTCAGCACCCCCTGAAAATCTGCCCTCTTTAAGTCATCTCCAGATGACCACTCACAAAACAGGTTCTTACCACTAACTGTTGCTGAAGATCTTGAGCTGTAAATGTTAAGTTTAAAAAATGAGGTACATATTTAAAATATTTTAATTACAATTAAGAAAAATTTCCACCAAGACTCTATGCATAAGCAGATATTCCTCCAGGTAGTGTAATCACATCTCATAACGAAAACAAGGATACGCAAGTATTAGAAGTTGATCCCAAAGCATGGAAAACAAGGGTCTGATTTTGATATGCTTAGTCCAGCAGAATTCTTACTAAATACTGCCAGTTCCCACTAACCATATAGGCTACAGACTGCAAGGTCAATCCTGTATATTTAAGTGCTAGTAATTTCACAAGGACCTTCAGTATGGAGCTTTAGGGCACCTTGTGGCAATCCAATAAATGCAGTCACAATCTAGTAGCTCCATTCATCAGGCTGATACTTCACAAACTACACACTATTCATACCCTGTGCTAATGACCTGAAAGTAGACCTAACAATTTACTGGGTCACTCATTTTCAAAAGTTCATCAAGACTTAAAACTTCCTTCCTAGACTGGAAGGCCTCTACACTGGCTGTGACAGGCAATCAGAGTGGGCTTTTTTAAGTGTAAAAAAGCCTGTATGCAATATGTAGGCCTTTAACTGGGACAAATACCAGTGATTTCCATTATCCCAATATGACAAAATATGTATGTGCCTGTATGTAATCATTGCATCAGTCTGTATAAAAGCATCCATCTTTACCTAGCAGGCTAGTTAAACACACATGTTGTGCATGCCCGAATTAACATTAGGAAAAATGCTTAAAATCAGCCATGGCTCAGCTCTGGATCCATCTAAGATCCACCTGATAAAGTACATAAATTCATACAGGGCCACTCACACTGGCTGCCAGCTGTCACAGGAAAGTGAAAACTCCCTCTGCTCCACAGAGCTCCCTGCAGCGATTCTGGGCTGCCCGCCGAGCAAAAGGGGCCGCGGATCCCCGTCGCTAAAGGCAGTGCTGCGAGGACGAGGCGTCACGGCGCTGGGGGCCGTTAGGATGTGGCCCCCCGTGGCGGGGCCGCCCCGCCCGTGAAGACGGCCGTTAGGGAGTGTCACCGCCCCGCCCGCCCGCGCGCGGCCGCTGAGGGGCGGTGCCGCCGCACGGGGCCGGGCAGGGCCTGGCGGCGGCCCGCTGCCCTTACCAGCGAAGTTCTTGGTGAAGACGAGGGTGACGAGCAGGATGGGGATGAGGACGGTGCCGATGGTGACCACGCGGTCGAACGGCAGCTCCAGCTTCAGCTGGAGGAGCAGAGCCGCCAGCGCGCCCGCCTTGTCATCCTGCTGCCCCGGCAGGATGAGCTCCTTCAGCTTCTCGCCCGCCAGCAGCGCGGTGGCCATGTCGGGGTGGTTATCGATGATGTGTTGCATAAGCGGCGGCGGGCGGCCTCAGGCCGCCGGGCCTCCCCGGGGTGGGCGGCTTGCTGCGGGCACCGGCCGCCCGGCCTGCGGGGACAACACCGACAATAGTAATGGCAGGGCCGCGGCCGGCGGCGAGCCCGCGGAGGTGCCGTCGAGCTGGTCTGCGGCAGCGGCACCATCTTTAGGTCGCCGGGATGCTGCCCCTGCTGAGACTGCAGTTATCCCCGGCATCCTGCACGGTCCTGCGCGCAGCTCTGCTGCCGACAGCTGCCTTCCGAGGGCATGCCCCGACCCTCCCCCGCCTCCCCGCTGCCCTCGGGAGAGCAGTTGCAAACAGGCCGAAATAATGATGCAGTCAGAGGAGTGCAGGAGGAAATCGTGCGGGCAAATGCAACCGGAGTCAGGCAGCGGCAGCTGTGCGATAAAATGCAGCCTCTAAAGAGCTCTGCAAAGAAATGTCATGAGAGGCGGGCAATAAAAGGAATTAACCAGTGACAGCTATGCAATTAAATGCAGCCTCCGCTTTACAATTCATGCTATATAATAGGAGTGAAACAGTCATGCAGTAAAGAAAAACTGGAGCTGCCTCTGGTAAAGTGCTGCAGACAAGGAAGAGGGCATTTACCTGGCAACTTTGGTTTCCTCGGTTCCCAGGGGATGGTGAACAAAACGATGACTTGTAAATAACAGCGGAAGCTGCAAAAAAAACTTACACTGTACCTCCCTGCCGGAAAAAGGTCCCTGCACCTCCCCAAGTAATAAAATAGCTCCGGGTTCGGGGCGGGAGGCGAATGATGTACTGATGCTTGTTATTGCAGCGGGTGGCTGGCGCTTGCATGGAAATGTCTGTCTGCACCGAGCAGCAGTAACGTGCAGAGCAATTCAAGAAGGGGCTTGCAGCAGCAGCCGTGAGGAGGAGGAGGCGAGAGCAGCACCGGAATGAACTGCCTGAACGCAGAGGTCCTTTAAGGTTTTGGGGAGAACATCTGGAGCCTGCTCAGCTGGAAGCAGCAGCAGGGCGGCTGGGCGGTGCGCGGCCGGCCGGAGGCATCGGTGCAGGCACGATACACAGAGCGGCTGCAGCGCGGGGCGCGCAACACGTTTCGGCGGCGGCTCGCGGCAGCCCGGGCGGCGGCAGCGGCGGCAGCGGCAGCGGCAGCGTCCCTGCAGGAGCCGCCGCGCGGCCGCACTGCGCATGCGCTGGTGCCGCTCTGGGGGCGCGCGGGCGCCGGGTCCTGGCGGGGGCGGGCGGCCCCGGCGTGAGGGGGGGGGGTGTCACGGCGGCCTGTGGTGGGTCTCTGTGGGGAGAGGGGCGCTGAGGCGGGCGAGGAGGCGGAGGGACGGGGCCATGGTTGGGGGAGGGGAGGGGGCTCTGCGGGTGCCTGGAGGAGCCGGGAGGGGCGGGCGGTGACCCCGGCAGGAGAAGCCCGCGGCTCCCGTCTCCTTCCCCAGGCTGCCGCGTTGCGCGCAGGGGAGCCCGGGCCCCGGTGCGGCGGGGTCTCTCCAGCGCGGGGGCTAGGCTGAGTGGGGTGGTGGTCGGGGAAGAGCGGAGACCTCCGGCCGAGCACACTGTTCCCTGAAGGGACGGCTGGTGGACGCTGTGGGGATTAGGTGCTCCTATCAGAAACCTTTCCAGCTGCTCGCTTTTTAAAGCTTATGTAGGGTTAGTTACACCTGATTTAATAGCCTAAGGGTTAGAGAGCTTGTCTAGAAATCAGGAGGACAGCTCTCAGCTTACCTCGGCCTAAAGGGAGTCAGACCTGTATCTTCACAGAGGCTGACCTGTCTGTCTCTGGAATAGGCAAAGTATCTATTATCCCTCTCAGCAAAAGCTGGACCACAGTGCATCGAAGGACATGCATGCTGCATCATAGCCAGCAGCAATGGCAGTCAGACAGAAGATCCAGGTCCCAGTTCCTTATTGCCAAGTTGTTTATAGACTATATTTAGCAGTACTTAGGTGAAAATGGGAGATACTCCTAAACAAATATCTCTGACATTTTTCTCAAAGGTCTTTGGTTGTCATCTGCAACGCAGCATGACTAAGGCAGAGATTTTCATCCTTGCCTTGAAATCTCCCTTTCGCCAGTGAAAATACTATGATCCTGCTTGTTATTCAAGTTTAACTGTTGCATGCAAACTTCAAATCATACTCCTCTGTAGGGGTGCTTCCATCCAGACAGGGATGTAATGAGCAAGGCAAGAGGGATGTCCTGCTGACAAGAGCCCTGATGAAGAAGCAGCCCAGGCAGCAGACACAGAGCTGTCATTGCCACTTGCTCCTCAATAACACTGAGAGAGGGAAGGTAGGATAGACTAAATCTGAAAGCTGTCACCATCACTTGCTTTGCTTTCCCTCCTCCTCACCTGCCATAGACTTTGTGGCAACAGTGACCAGAGGTGGCTGTAAGGACATAGTGACTGGCTGCAGAACTGAGATTCTGCTGCCTGAGGGAACTGGTAGGTAACCAACATGCAGTCTCTGCCTCGTGAGCTGAAGGAAGGCTCAGAAGACAGGGAGAAAAGGGCTGCTCTTGTCACCTGCATGTCCAAGGCATAGCATAGCAGAGATTCTTCATCACCAGCTGTATCCTGGCAGCAGAGTAGGCAGGGCTCGGTAGGAGGCTGAGCAGTGAGGAGTTTGGTGCAGTGAACTCAGAGAGAGAGTCCACTCCGTGTCATTGCCACATATGGAGGGTGAGGGGGGCTGGCTCAGGCTCTCTCAAGCCTCTTGGCAGACCTTGCAAACACTACCAAATCCCTCTATAGTGTCTGCACCCTGATCCTTCTTACCTGGGGTGCAGGATGGATGTGCCAGATTCCCTTGTGATGACTTTATCTGGGCTACGTATAAATCTTACTGGTTCTCTCAGATGCAGGTTTTCCTTTCTAAAAACAAACATATTTCTTATGCCTTTGTCACAGCTGCTGCCAGAGGGAGGATCTTGAGCAAGGTGGACTGATGCCCTAAGCCAGTACAGCTGATCTGCAAAGCTTTTGTTCAGACTTTCAGCATCTTAATCATTTCATCGTGCTTTTCTTTGCTGTTGACAGTCTTGCCCTACACATTGAGAATGTTGCTGAAAAGACAATTTTTTTAATCCTCGCTTTGTCGTCTCCTTTTTGAATCCTCTCCTTTGCTCGTCCAGTTACCTCATTAAAAACAAGCTGCATGCTTTTTGCTCTCACCAGCCTTTGTGGTATTTCTCCTCCTGTCTTCCCCTGCCCAAGCCTTTATCACTTGTCCACTATCTAGAGGTTGACTCTCTTTTCCTGTGAGGAAGTAATGCCAACCTCCAGTACCCACTTCTGGGAAGCTCAGTGTGAACATCTGTGAAGTTTAAGAACATAAGGACAGCTGTGCTGTCATCTATTATATCCTCCTCCTAAATTGCATCTAGTTCCACTACCAAAGAAAAATAACCATAAATCAGTCACTCAATTTTAAAAATAAATATGACATCTGTGAGTAACTTGAATATATCTTTTTGAAGCTTTCTTCATTATTTGATTTAGTCATATCGATTTTATAATCTTGCTTGGAGAATTTATGTCTCTATAGCAAGCCAAAGAGACAGTCAAGATGGAACAGTACTGTGAAACCAAACATGTGGGTAAATAGAAACCCGTAGAAGGGAAATTACTGTCATAATATATAGTCCAACACCAAAGCCAAGTTTCTTGGCAATGACATGCAGGAATGTATGCTACTGGATAATCTAGACAATAATCAGGCTGTGATAATAATCCTGTGCTAATAAATATTTCACAAGCTGCTGTTAGGGTCAGAATTTGATTTATAGATCAAAGTGGGAAACCATGTGAATGAATTCTAATTAATTCTAACAAAAGATAAAAAAAGGACTATTATTTGATAAACACACTTTGATAAATGATTTGGTATTGTCATTTAAAAATATATTGCTTCTTGAAGGTAAAATGTTAGTTTTGTAGGAGGTGAGCCTGTGTGTCTTGCTTTCTGGAAGGAAGGTCAAGAAACCCTAACCAATACAAAAGAGTATAACCATGCACATAACCATGCAGAGTGGTTTTATTCAAATCATAGGTATTCATACTGCATATTGGAATATATAACTCAGCTTTACAGCTTAATTGCTATTTTGCTAAATTCAATGCTTTGTCATTTTAAAAGTTACACAGTAAAAATGCAGGTTAATATTTCTATTGTCTATTAAATACATATGGAAATGAAAAATATATAATAACTTTGTAAATTTATGCATTTATATATATATAAGTGAACCTTTTCACTTAAACTTCATGTTAAGATGGATTAAAATGGGTCAATACATACTTTTGGAGATACACTTTAAATTTTATTTTCTGAAAGTTCTGAAATTTAAAAGCAGTGAGTAAAAGTGAGAGATTGATTGCAAATTCTGTAGCCTCCAGAATATATGTTTTAAGGAGAGGGTACACTACCTCTAGACAAAGGGTGAGATTTCTCTCTTCAAACCTGAAGGTCTACATCTGAGCTAGATGTTGCAGAATGCTGTTTCTGAATAGTTCGAGAGGAGAAGTAAGTAATTTAATGGTGCATTTCATCTGACCAGATTCAGATGTCCTCTTCAGGATGAGATGAATGATCTCCTTGTTGTAGGTGTCCACATTTACACACGGATCCTACCCCCCCTCTGTGATATAAATTGTATCTTGATCCAGCTCAGCCATTTCCCCACGGGTAATTGCCTGCAGTCACTAAAAATCACTTTGTAGTCACTTTAGAAGTACTGCCTTTTTTTCTGGTTGTTGTAACATCAATCACACTACCATACGTACCTCATGCAGGGCCCCAGGACGTCATTAGGGAGAGGAAGAAACTTCCCTGTTAAGGCTGGGATGAGCAGAAGGGTTGGGAAGTGGCTATGGGGTGTTTTCTTATCTCCAGTCAAGGCTGTGACTCTAATTTTTGTAGACTTAACCCTGCCAGCCCACCTCTGGAATTGCATAGCTCACTGGGCAGCAGCGTGGGAGCAGTGTGGCCTCGATGCTGACCAGTCACTGCTGTGGCTGCACCGATGCTCCTGCTGGGCAGGGTGCTCAGTCAGTGCAACCGCAGCTCTGTAGGTACTGCTCTGTGTTTGCATAAGCAGCGGTCATGCTTTTGGTTGTGGTGTAGATGTACCCCGTCAGACGAGACTGCGTATGTTGGCAATGGGAACTGGTGGTTGGCAGTGACTGTGGCAGTGGGTTTAAGCAGTGAGGTGAGGGTTTGGGAAGGAAAATGAAGTGAGATGCCAGATGACAGAGGGAAGTGGTAAGTGGCAGTGCAGCCTGGCTGTTGCTGTTGGCATTGAGATGAGGCTTTGGCAGGAAAAGGAGGCTCTGTGCTCCCTGTCAAGAAAATGTGACTCTTAGCAGTAAGATGTGATTCTGTTGCTGACAGAGCTGAAGTATTTTTTGCAGCAGTGCACTTGCTAATGGACCTCAACTTCTGAGGATTATGTCCTTCATCCTTGCAGTCCCACAGTTCCCTGGGGAATCCTGTTCAACTGGGCCTTAAAAGTTACTCTTCACTGTGCTGTATGTTATTTCTCAAGCAGAAGTGAGTGATCAAAAGCAAATTTTGATCCATTCTATTCAGATGAAATAAGAAGGCATGAAGAGATCATACAACCAGCCTCATTAAAATGTCTGGTGAAGGAGTACCGATTTCAGGTCCCTATCCCTTTCCTATCTACTGAGTGTTGGGAAAATATTCAAACAAAAAAGAATCATGCAGGTGACAGGAAATCGTGCTGACCCTGCAGGCCTGGCAGGTGACACCAGAGCACTGGGCTGGCTGGCTGCTCTGTCTCTCCTGCTGCTTCAACTTCAGTTTCTCTCTTCTGCACAGAGGATTTCTCTAGGGAAGGCACCTGATCCCTGCCTTTGCATTGCTGCAGGCAGAAATCATCTCGCCTGGGTTCTCCCTCACTGCCTACATCTTTTGCCTTTTCATCTGCTGGCCTGTCAGCAGTGCAGGTCGAAAAGGACCTGTTTCTGCCTTCCTCTTTGCCTCCTTTCTTTCTTGTGTCCTCTTGTGCTAAGAAAGGCCTGTGATGAGGCTTTAAAGCAGCAAGACGTTCTCTTAGCTACTTCTGCACTGTCTCCTTGTCATGTGAAGGGATCCACTTGGGTGGAAGCACTGGCACATGCAGGAGCACACTGTGAGCAAGAGGTCCCGCTGCAGCATTGGGCTTCATGACTAGCTAAAGCCTCTGATGGGAACCAGGAGGGTGATGGAAACTATTCAAGGGCAAAGATACTGTGTGAGCACAAAATGGGTTATTCTGTTGCTCTGGTATGCAAGCTGTCTGTGCATGAGATGAGAAACTATTTGTGCTGAATTAGGGTTAGGGGAATCAAGGCTAAAGTAGGATAATTCTGGCCAAATAGCATGTGATACAGATGAAATGTAACCAGCATGAACCAAAGGGTTAGAAGGGAGTCTTGGGACACAAGGCTGCCCTCATCTAGATAACTGTATCAGTCATACAATGTTGGGTCGAAACTGCCTAGGTAACAGTGTTAGAAACACCAAATTTGGGTATGGATGTAGCAGAATTGGGATCAATGAGGAAAAAATAAGTAGGTGCAGATCATTTATCTGGTAGGAGTCTGGGCAGAGAAAAGGAGGTTCAGGGGTGGTGAAAAGGTGAGTTCATGAAAATAAGGTATAATCAGGTGGAGAACAAAGAAGGATCCTTCTGACAGTAGGAGTGTGGATGGCTAGGCCCAAACCCCCCAGGTTGCTGGAGGGAACCAACCCCCTTGGGACACCCACTGGACTCTCATCAGGTTTATGTCCAAAAGACTTGGTGCAGAAGGGTGGAATAAGAAGGGATAGGCTTTTACCCTAATACTAAGTAGAGAAGGGAAGGCAGTAGAACTGTAACTTAATGGAGTTTGCATGTGATTTATAAGACTTTATAGTAATATAATGGTGAATTAATACTACTAGTAATAATATGCAATAGAATTGTAACTCAATGTTGTTTGTAGTGATATGGTTGTGAATGAATACTACTAACAACAGTGGTTTATTTATTAGCCAGTTAAGGTATTACTAGTCTCTTAGTGTTGTGTTGCTTAATCAATAAACATCATAACTGTCTCAACTGGTTATGTCTCAAGTCTCCAATCTAAACGGGAAGAGTCAGACTAAGGCAGTAACACATACACTATGATCACTATTTTTAAAGCTGTTTTACAGGCAAAAAGCTACAAATACTTCATTTCTCAGAGACTTCCCAACTGGTTATCAACAGCAACCAAGAAGATGAA
Organism: Apteryx rowi; assembly: GCF_003343035.1. NCBI lineage: Eukaryota > Metazoa > Chordata > Aves > Apterygiformes > Apterygidae > Apteryx > Apteryx rowi. Next base: position 316,972 of record NW_020450817.1, read on the forward strand.
ACCAGGAATACATTTATGTTCTGTGATATGGGACTTCATGCAATGTTGACTTAGTGTTTTTATTCCCATGTTTTTATGGAGTTGATCACTGTGAAGTTAAAAGTGCTTCCCATGGTGCTAGCCAAAAGGCTGCATAGAGTCCAGCTGTGGATGTTGTGTGGAGGCTCAATACTGCAGCTGAAGACAGTGAGACAAGATGCTGAAATGATTCGGTTGTAGAGACCACAGCTATATACAGATTGCTCATGTCAGGAAATGTTCAAAGTATTACAAAGTTTGGGCACGTTAATGCATGTAACTTGGAAATGAAATTACCAATGTGAGACTGAAGATAGGTTTAGACAGAGCCACTGAAGTATAGAAAATAATAGCAAGAAAAAAAAAAGCATTTAAAAATTTTATTCTAATTTAATTTGGCAGGAGACTGCCAAAGGAGACTAAATACACAAATGTAAAATGTGAGATCTTAGTTGATAGTGTCTTTATACTTGTTTCTCTTTGTTGCCAGAAGATAGGATGTTTCTTCTTCTTTCTTCTTCTGCCTGAAAATTTCAAATTCTGAAAAGAAATTAAAGCACATGCTTAACTGTTTTGCTCAATAGGTATTGAAATCAGCAATATTCATTCAAATTCCAGTCTGAAGTTTGCAAAGTAAAGACTTCATCCTGCCAGGCAATGGTATTAAATATCCCATGGAAAGCCGTCATAATTCCAGTGCAGTGAAGCAAGGAGCATTTAAAGTTGAAGTAAACTCATAATGCAAATGAATAAAGACATACAGACGAGATGGTGATGGCTTTTTTCATTAAACCCTAAGTGGGGGTAAGAGACTTGATCCCTGCTGCTGTCCTGCTAGTTCAAGCATCCCTGGCTGAAATAATACATAAACATCCGTTGGAGCAAGAAGCAAAACTGTCCAGGGCTCATAAATCCCTGGGAGCCCCCATCTCACTGTGCTACATACAGTTCCCCTTTTGCTTATCCTCTCTCTATGGCCCTGTTAATCTTACACTCTTTGCTGTACATTGGCTCAGTTTCAGCAGGAGGGATAGAGAACAACACTGTTCTAGCCTATTTTGTAGCATGATTAGGCATTTTATTGAGAAGTACAGATTCAAATCCTTCAGGCTGAAGAAGGCCTAAAACTCAAATTTCCCACTTCCCAGATAAGTGCTCTAACCCCTGGGATATCATGTTGTGTCCTCTGGTACAGGATGTCAGAAAGACATTAAAGAAAAAGAAAAGGCAAATATTTACGTTGTGATCTTACAGTTGCTCGGGGCATTCAGTTATGCTTGACTGTTGTCTTGCTATTTTTGTACATCAACCTTCAAACAAATGGTGTATTAAAAATGAGGATAGTGTTAACCCTTGTCATGCAGAAATAGTACTGGGAGATTCCTTTTCTTACATATTTTCTGAGCAATTATAGCTGAATGGCTTTTGCAAGGAGCTCTGAGATCTGAAAAACAAGCTGTGCTGCCAAGAGCCTGAGCACACTGCTGTTACCGGGAAGGGAGCATAGGAAGAGGGTTGCAGAAGATACTGCTGCAGAGGCAAAAGGGAGAGGCCAGGTTCAAGGAGGTACAGAAGCACAGGAGGAACAGAGCAGAGCATTTTGCACAGGTTCATAGAACAAGAAGAGGGAGGGCAGAGTAAAGCTAACGGATGGTGATGCTGGTTCACAGCAACCCTACAGCAATTCAAACAACTTCCAGCATATATTTTCTTGAGGGCCTGCAATTCTGAGTATGCAGCCCCACCTCTTCCCCCCATGGGTCAGACTTATGTATGTTGTTCTGTGCTTTTCAGTGCAAAGGTTCCTCTGCAAGTGCTTAACAGAGGGTTAATGTAGCCTATCCATTCCTGCTACCACAGTGTGAAGACAATTCCAGTGAGATGGACAGCTCAGGCAAGCGAATGGGGGAAACAGTTCTCATCCAGGTAGTCTCTAGCTGGCTCTGTATCGCATGTCCAAGTAAAGATGTGAAAGGGAAATGAAATGAGGAGAGGCAAGGAGATAAGTGAAATTACCTACATGTTTCATGAGTTTTTTTCTTGCACACTGCACTTTTTTTGATAGGGACCATTAACTTATTATCAATCAGCTGCTCTGACTGCATAGCTATTTTCCCCCCCTTGGCTACATTGGCAAGATTAATATAGGTCATTGTTTGTGTTTAACACTTGATATTGTCCATTTAATTGTACGGAAATGAGAAGCAGCAGCTATGCCAACATTTTATTATTAAAGTATCTGAAAACAGTGAGTAATCTACAGAGTTCAATTATAAGCAGCCCCATGTCCTCAAGCCAGCAATCGCAGAGATTTACATTTTAATTGATATTTTATTCAGTAAAGGAAAATAAAAGCACTCAGCTACCTCAGTCCTTACAATTAATTAGGTACAAAAAGTACTCCATAAAGATTAGCAGTGACCTCATCCCAGGAGCTTAAAAAGAAAAAAAAAAGACCCCCAAAAGGCAAAACAAGTACTTTAGAATCTGCAGCCTATGGGTATAGTATGCCTAACAGCAGTTCACAAGCCACAAAGCAGCACACACATTTGCAATCAATTACTCATTAAAATTGTCATGCGTGACATGGCATGAACTTGAGCACATATGGCATCCCTAATTTTACTTGCCTGCTTTAACCTTAAGTGTATTGTTCTTACAAGGGAGCATTCTTTGGTTAATGGATCCTTCAGTATCTAGGTTATGCTCCATGCAAAATACTCACCTCTAGTTTTCCAGATACAGACCATGACAAAACAAGTCACAGCTCATTATGCAATCTTTGCATCCAGGTTATTCTTCAAGCCAGTGCCATTTTGCCTTTGTGTTCCAGATGCTCAGGCCTGCTCCACCCTGAAACTGCTAAGGGAACTGGAACTGCAAAGCGAAATTGCCGAGAGCCTGTTTCTGTATTTGAATAGATTTCTTCAGTCATGTACCATGGCCCTGGAAGACTGGAGTACCTCCCTTATAGACATCAGTGAGGGTATGCCTCTTTTTGTGGACATTGTGGAGCCATTATTGGTCATCCCATGTCAGCAAGGCAGTATAATCCCACCTACCATGCTGTGCCTTGTTCCGCTGCTCCTTAAATGTTGATGGATGAGAAAGCAGTGGATGCATGACAGCATTCATCTTTGCCAGATTTATCATATGCTCTGTGTTCAGTCTCCATACTCAATGCCTTCCCATAATTCTGAATTGTCTCTCTGATCTAGTGTCCCAAACCGCAACTGCCAGTAAATACAGAATAAGGCAGGCCTAGCAAAGCCATATGCCTTGGCGGACTAACACAGCTTCTGCCCTTGAGCCTGTTAAGAAAAGGCAAGTCTCACAATGCACCACAGGAAAGAGTCCTCCTGGGAACAGCTCTGCATTGTCAGGGAGAGGGTGGGATGTGCCCCTACCAATTGTCATAAGGGCTGTTAGGTATGGCATGAGCACTGATAACCATTGGTTAGAGCCTGTTAGGCCAGACAGTGCGTGTGGGAGTGAAGGGGGCTCACCTGCCTTAAGCTTGGCATCCACATGTGCAAACGTGTGTATACTTCCCTTATGGACCTGCCTCATAAGGTCAAGAACTGGTTGTTGTACATTGAGTTATAGGGGTTGGACAGCTTTTGTCACATCCTTTGGTAGGTGCTGTATTATTATTTATAGGTGCTGTAATATGAATTACTGTGGGCGTCAGCTTACCCTCAGAGATGTTCCAGTGCAAACTGAACCAGATACTGCAAGGGCTCAGTGTCCAGAAGATTTCAGCTGATGACCTTCTTCGTTGTTAGAAGAAAATATCACAGAAAAGGTAATGCAGAACCATAATATAATCTTCAATGACTTTTGCTGTCTGATGTTTGCAAATGAGCATGTACAAATGGAGTTTTGGTATTTATTTCCAGATGTGGGCAAATTTTCTCATGGATGTCAAAACATATGTTCCTGGAACAATGAGACTAGAGGAAAGCTTCTAATAAAACCAGTACTTTAATATTAGCTTAGCTAATATTACAGCCATTTTTAATAATAATATAGCAACAAAGATAATAAGAATGACTTAAAATAGAATCTGTACTATTTTCATTATTCAAGAACTTGTGATCATCTTTTCCCCTTTAAACTATCCAAATTAGCTTTGACTGTATCCTTTACATGAGTATTTTGGATTAATTTCAGCTGAGAGAGTTAGAAGTGGCTAAAGAAAAGAGAAGGGAAACATTCATGCAACATTTCTTGAAAAAAATGGAATCCAAATATTTGTGAGAAATAGAGTCAGTTCTCAACAGGAATGATCGAGGTCAGAAATTCCTGTGCTCAGATATTGTCTTAGGTAGCACAATGAAAAAAAGTTTTTACCCCATCAGAATCAGCTTGAGCCTGGAAGTAGTAAGCACAGTCTGCATTGCATCCTACGGTAAGACTGCTGTGTTCCTGTTTGTGATTTCCTTGACAGAAGCAGATGACATCTGTCACACATGGGACCCCTCACAACTTCTGCATGCATGCCACACCTATTGCCTGTACATGCCTGCTCCTGTATGTCCCAAAGACACCAGGTTTGCTATGTACTACCAGGCTGTGTGTGCACTGCTGGGTAGTGTTTGCATCTACAAAGTCATGGTGTCCCCATTACAGAGCTGATCTACACATGCACAATAGTCCTGTGTCCAGGATTTCCAGCACCTTGGCTGGAACCTTTACTCCAGCGAAACTGCCCAGCACCTGAAAATAATGGGCAAACACTGAAAGTCCTTCCAGTTCACCCGGTAGCCCTGTCCATGAGGTTTATTAGCTCAGGTGCAGTGCAGGATAAAGGCAAGAAACCTGCCGGGGCGGGGGAAGTATTGAAACTGCTTCCCCAGCAATCTGAAGTGCTGGGCAATGCCATGCAAGGTCATTAGTGTGACTGTAGTTTTTGCTGTCTGCATGTGTATTATCTAGATTTTACTGCTATCTGGAGCATCCTAACCTCTGATGTCCTGGAACTAAGTGGAACTACAGTTCAAAACCTGAATAGTAAATACACTTTCTCAAATTTATGTTCTCTGAGCAGTTCTATTGACTTAAGTTTAAAAAGAAGCATAAACAAATTTGGGGTCTTAAATTGTCACAAAACAAACTAAGCTGATAAGTTTAAAGTAAAGTATAAAATTGCAAATGTATCAGAAACAAATCCTCCCAGATACATTGTAAAGAATTTCTGCTTCCTTCAGACAGTTCATACAAGTTTTAATTTTTGGCTTTATTTTATTTGGTTTATTTCAGAACATTATTGAAGAAACATTCTTCTCTTCACTGTGCTAATGGGAGAGTATAGAGAAGTGATAGCACAAGAGGCAATGGACACAAGTAGGAATGACAGCAATTCTAATTAGATCTAAGAAAAAAGAATTTACCATAAGGGTGGTGAAACACTGAAACAGGTTGGCCAGAGAAGCTGTGGAGTGCCCGTCCCTGCATATATTCAAAACCCGACTGGACATGCCCTTGAGCAACCTGACCTGGTTGGATCTGCTCTGCGCAGGATGTTGGACTAGACAATCTCCAGAGGTCCCTTCCAACCCAAAAACTATTCTGTGACCTTGTGTTATACAGATAGCATTCACCTCCCTGTTACATCTGGAAAGATGCCCAAACCCAGAAAGCAAATATGCCTTTCAGAGCTACTGTGAAGTGCTGGTTAGCTGCTGCAAATCATGTCCTTCCACTGATGGCTGCAAACATTTTCCTTTGTAAGTGGTGTCACCCCCAAGAGCTATTCGGGTAAGATTTCATGCAACACTCATCTCCTGAAGAGCTGGATTCTCATCTATAAATACAATTTTACTGGTTTTCTTGTCCTTTAAATGTAGTTCCGTAGCCTTGGGCAGATCATTTTAACTTCATGTAGTTGTTAGTTTTGGCAAACCTGCATATGCTGATGAGCATGTTCCTCGTCCTGTAAACACTGAGGCACTTTCTTAATTTAGTTGTCTGACACAGTCAGTTGTATGGAAAACAGTGGAAATATTCACATTAGTAAGGTTAAGCCATTGCACATGTGCTTGCAAATGGTCTACATCTGCACAGTTTTTAGCACAAGCTGGCTCCAGTGTGGCTGAGCTCTCTTGAGAGACTATTGTATACTGTACTTTATTCTAGGTGTAAATAATGTGGAAGTATCCAATATTAACTTGATTGTTCTGAGCTATTTATTCTGAATATAGAACATAATGGTTGAATTGTTTCTGATCATGCTGAATTTGTGTTATAAAATACTAGTGATTCTGCTGAAGTAAAAGAGTAAAGCAAAGCTAAAATCGTTGATTAAAACACTTTTGTTTACAGGAATAAGGACTTCAGAGAAATCCTTTACAAAGACTTGGAACAAATGAAACCTTAACAACCAACAGACCAAATAGTGGGCAAGGAGAGTAAATTTGTCAGTCATTATGCAGAAAATAGTGTTATACTGAATTTGCATTTTCTTTGGGAAGTAGGAAGATAAATTTATATATTGCAGTAATAGGGAAATGTTTTGTATTCCATCATTATCTATTGGCGCTTGCTAAAAATAACTAGTCATGTGAAAAAAAGACAAATCAAGAGAACCAGTTAATTTGTAGCCAGTTTATTAAGGAGTTAATTAAAAATAATCTGAATAATTTTGAACAGCTGCTTGAATCCTGAGGAAGTTCTCTAAGTCTGCAAAAAATATACTGTTTTGCCCATAATTAAAACAGGTGACTGCAAAGACATAGGGAGCTGCAGGCCGTGTAGTCTGCCCTAAGGAAAAACTGTAGAGAGCATGCTGTAGACAGTATCATAATTAATGTCAGTCAACAAGATCAGGGCATACAGCCCCAGGGTGAAGGTGTGGAGGGCACAAATGCAAGGGCTGAGGCTTCTCCCTAACCCTTCTAACATCAGATCATCTAATGTTTTCTGCTGCCAGAAATCATGTGCTTTCCACTGCCAGAAATCACGTGCTTTCCAGCTCTGCATAGTGCTGTAATTTCTCTATAGCTTTTTATAACTGATATATTTTGTTGAGAAGCTAAAGAGAAGACCAGGTGTTATACTAGGAATCCAGAAATCCACACCTGAAGCAAAATTCGTGAAATACATTTGAATAAAATTACAAATTTTGTTGATAAACTCTGAAATAATTACTTGATGCAATACTTTTTGAAGGCATAAGATATTATAAAGATCATATACCCATATGAACTTTCAGTACAGAAAATTACAGAGTAAAAATAACGTGTTTCATGCAGATTCACAAGCTGCTAAATAAACAGCACAGATATTTGATGGAAAAAGCTTATAGAGTCAGGTTATTCAGTGAAGCTCCTGCTGGAGAAGGATTAAATTAAATTAAATACATAATGATGTTTTCACATTAGAAGAAAAAAGTCCAAAGCAAGACAAATAATAATGCCTGCAAAAATTCTGATGCTGCTCTTAGGGCATTCAGCTTAGTATTTGTGGGCTGTAGTTGTTCCTCATGATCCCAAAGCCACAAAATGTAAATTAGTCTTTGCAATATTAAACTGTAATATATTTTCTTATCTGGAGGTATAATACACATTTTTTCATTAGTAAAATACAAGAAACTGGAAAAAAATTATTAAAGGAATGTCAAAGTAACAACAATCTTTACCAGTTATCCTGTTCAAATCAGCCAAAAACCTGACATAATAGATGAAGGAAGAAACCTGATGCTTATGTAAACCTCGGTCTACATCACCTAATAGAAACTAGGAGTAATTCTACCAAGTCTTAGATACATAGCATGAAACTGGTGGCAGTTGGAGTTAAGTCACTATACAATTTCTTTAAATGCAATGAATTTGATCAGATTGATGCACTGCAGAGGGCATGAAGTCATTTCTTACTTTGCTGTAAAGGGAGGCATATGTCTCCCCAGGCACTGCTGACGCAGATGTCAGTGAGCTGGAAAAATTGCTTAGGTACCTGTCTTATTCTGTCTGTGGTAATGGAATTTCTCAGGTGTTAATGCATTATTAAACTGTATACATCTACCACAAAACACCTGGACAGCTGTTCAAAAATTTGTATTAAATCTGTAATATTCTGATTAAAAGGGGAGAGATTCTATGATAAGCTGACGAAAAACCATCCTTTAAAGGTTTTCAGTCCCGATACGGGGAAATTCATACTGATGTGAAGACAACGCACTTCCTGAAAAATTTACTTGTACCTTTTTTATTATATTACTTCATGTTCCAAAGCCTATAATGGGATTCCTTCCTTTGCTGTCAGTGGAGAGTGGATGAGGTCCTTTTACAGAGCTTGCATCTGCACTATGCAAAGCAATTGCTGTTTGTCAAAGTACACTTTTCAAAGCATCAAAGATACTTAATAAGAATATGACCTTCCAGATGCAAACAGTGCATAGAACTAACAAAAAGGATATGTAGATACTGAAATCCTTCCAAGATTTCTAACTCTTTAAAAATTAATGTTTGGGATAACCTTTAACTGGAAAACTGGGATGGCTTCATTCTTCATGTTCTAAACCTGTTTCTGCAGTTCCCAACCTTTAAAGTGAATTAGGTAGACTGAGTGCCCCACAGGTCTGACTGCATGCAAATTGTGGTTTTGATCTCCCTTTTTGCATACCACTAATTGCCTACATTTGCATTCAGACACTTAGGAGACTGAGAGAATTTCTTCTTCAAACATCAGCAAGTGTTCTGCATACATCCCTAAACTACTGCACAAAGGGGAGATGGGGGAAGAAAACATTTAAAGTCTTGAAACCAGTAATTCTGTGGTCTCCCTTTGCTTCTCAAAAACATGTTCAGAAGTATGTTAAGTCAATGAGGTTAGTCACAAGCTTCTATTAGGTTATTCTTTGGGGATGGAGTGCTCTGCACTGTCCAGAACCCCCCGAATTTCAATGGCTTTGCTCACATGAGCAAATTATACTTTTTTGTTTCTAGGCCTTGTTTTCAGATTACATTGAGTAATCCCAAGTTCTTGTTTTGTCATTCAGCTGCAGGCTTGTTGACACAAATTTTATTTGGAATTTTATCTGAATACAGATACCTGCTAAATCAGGCTTGTAGATTACAAAGTATGGCTTACTTTGGCTTTCCAGCCACAAGCCCAGTGTGAATACGCACATTATGAAGATGTGGAAATAGCAAATTCTTTCTACATTAGGAGTCCAGTGAGCTACTAAAATCGACATTTTCAAAACACAGTTGCTCCAGGATCACAAACATAATTTTACTTTGTAGGAAATAATGATGAGTTTGATGTACTGGGAGCTGTAACAGAATGAAGGAGTGGAGAGTGTACTTTTAAAGCACTTTATCATCTTCAAAAGAGATATTTAAAATGAACCTACAATGTGAGATAACAGTTTATTTCCAGCTAGTTCTTTAAATAATTTATTTTTAAAAGGCCTGAGGCATCATTTATACAAGGAACAAGAAAATATTTGAAACCACACTAATGTGCAGTTCTGACCACTGTCACCAAACTGTTTGCTATCACTCTTCAGTGATGGTATATGCAGGGCCAATTCTTGGTCAATATGCATTAATCTTCCTCAGTATGTTATGACTAAAGATAGCACTATGCTCTTGCATGGCTATGCAGAGTGATAGAAACACGCGGATGCAAGAATGAAAAACAAAAGGGAGAGGCATCATGAACTGTTAAAACTTCCCCCCACTCTGAGGAAATGTTAATTTATTTTATTTCAGGATATCTCTAAAAGCAGATATACAGGACAATAAAGATTGACTTTTGAGTCTGGACCTAATCTTGCTGACTTCAAGCCCAAATCATTTCTTCCCCAGGCAAAACTGCAGTTTAATCTGGATAAAGATTACACAATAATTTACACATGGCAGCATTAATCTGCTTGTAATAATCTTATTTTTATTTCTATTCTTAAAAATTATGAAAACATTAATTCAGCTCTCCTACTATCTTCCGTTTCTTCCCAGGTGTATTTCTATGATGACTCACTTTTTTTTTTTTTTAAAAAAGATCTGCTCTTTAAATTTACTCTTACTAGATTTTTCCACAGTGGTAGTGTGGTAACAATGACTCCACACACAAATGAGGTTAATGTATAGGGCACTGCCATAAAAGGCTACATATGCTCAGAACACACAATAATTTTAAGACTGAATTTCAAAACATTCTTAAATATAAAGGAATAATATTACAGTTGCTATTTTCAGTGCAAATGAGACAGTAACATTCGCCTGAAATATATTTCGGAAGACTTATCATTACCTAGTTAGTATCTATACAACACACTGAAAATAAAAGTTTGATAGTATTATACTGAATGAAGAAATCTGGCCTGCGCATTAACAAATTCTTGTCCTTTAATGTTGTATCATTACCAGTTTCTTATTATCTTTGCTCTTTGGGGAAAAAAATCCAACTTTCTTTTGATTTTGCTGTTTCATTATACTGTCAAAAAAAAGGCAAAAAAGCTGTGTTAAAAATGTGTATGGCTTAAGTAAAACTGATGAACAGCCTCAAAGTTATTTGCTCGTTATTTACTATCCTATTACAGCAGTTCCTTGCTCCTTGGATCTCAAGTTGAAAATCGCCACATTTGACAAACATCAGGTGTTCAACCAGGCAACTCTAGCACAACCTCCAGACTCTGGCAATTTTTTGGATAGGTTAAATGAATTCCATCACCTGCCAGCTTGAAGTATGCTTTACTGCAGCATGCACTGAACTACCCCGGCTCTATCCCCACCAGTATGACTATTGCTTTCTTCACAGCTGGTGGGGCTGACGGCAGAGGTAGCATGCTGTGAAAAATACACTTTTTGAGGATAGAGATACACATCAGTAAGGTTAGGGGGCTGATAATTACAATTGCTGTTCCTTTGTATAGCGAAGACCTGAACAGTCTTCAGACAGCTCTCCCCAAAATGGCAACAATAGAGGTTAAAATGCCTTCTGGTCACTGTCCTATTCCATACAAGGAATGTCTTCATTTTGGCCACTCTACAGGGAACGTTTACCCTGGATTTCTTCTTCCGCCTCATGTATCCCATCTGTGCTGTTTGCTCATTAATTTAAGGGAAGCCAAAAGGGAAATTTTTGCTCTCCTTCTGTCCTCACTATTCTTTCCTCTTTGTTGCCCCAGGGTATGGCTATTAGCAACAGAACAGAAAACACCGCATTAGGTCCCTTGACTTCCCTTTCAGCAAACCACCAAGAGCTGCCTGCACATGTATGTTCATGTTACGCCCCCAGGGGATCTGCATGGGTGCATCCCGGGCACACGCAGGCCGGGGCTGAGCCTCCTGTGCTCAGGGCAGCCCCACTGGCTCCAGGGGCGCAGCGCCTGCCTGCCTCAGCACCAGCCCCAGGGCGGTGGGAGGGTGAGCAATCCTGCTGTCCACCACCGGCAGAAATCACAACCATTGCTGCATTAGGGCTTGTCCTCTGGAGCGCATTTCTGTCTTTCTGCCCATCTGATACATGCAGGTGCTTATCCTTCACAGTCTTAAGGGCAACTTTGCTTCCTGTTTGCCACTTACTTGTGGCAGCTCTTTCTGGCTGCTATGACCCCTCTAAGCACACTCAAATATTCTGACAGTGATGACTGGCCAGGCTGATAGGGACTGGGCTCTTCTACCCGTTATTCATACAGGGACGCATTTTGTTGCTTCTCAGACATAATATTAGGAATACACTGATCTTCTGTGAGAACACATGCTTTTGCTAAGTATCAATGTACTGAAAAGTGCATCAAGGGAGAGCTTTCCATTCACAAAAAGCAGTCAAAGAGCCCACCTTTTACTGAACCAAAGCATTTACTGGAACCTTAATGTATTCCACTAAAGACATATGCCCAAGTGTGTTAAAATCTGACACACAGAGCACCTTTCATGGACTCCCCCCTGCATTATCAACTGCGTGATTTTATGAAAGAGCTGAAAAGCCACAAACTGACAAGTGCTACCTGCCCTGTCCCCCTGCCCACCAGCTAGAATAGCAGCTACATCTTCCGATACCTATGTGCAAATACAACACTACTTCTGGGCTTTTATCGTTTATACTGTGTGTACTCCAAGATGTAAAAAAAAAGAAAAGCTTGTTTAAGATTGTAAACAAATTCTATCATATTACAGGATGTCAAAGACAAATGAAAAATGACCCAAATCATATCCTTGACAAAGCTCCAAGCTTGGGAGCATTATTTCACATTAGAAAGGCTATACATCTAAACAGCTGATGATCTCCCCTATTTTTATTCCACACCACAAATATTTTATTCTAAAGTGTTCATTCATTTTAAAGTGATCGAAGATAATTCAGAGAAGTCTCTTGGACTCGCAGTATGGATTTCATTATTTGGGAAGTGCTATCATAGTGAGTAGCTCCCTGCAGTTCACAATAAACCAAGTTCCTTGATACAAGCTCTTTGCAAATGTATGAGTAAACCTAGTAAGACTGTCCTTAAAGAGACCTTACTTTATTTTCCATGCAGTCACTGTTATCAATTGCACGTTAATTTTTCAATCACTTGTTAATGATATCTGAGGTTAAAATGTACTGAGCTTTTCCATCAGAATCATGACTCATATTTTTTCTTCTACCACTAATGCAGCTTTTCAGTAGGTAAAGATCACTTAAACATTTAATTTTGCAATATTGTATTCTTCATAGAAGTAAAACAGTTTTATCTCCACATCAGCAACTTCTACTTCCTGAGCAAGATCAGAAAAAATAAATTCCAATTTTGTCATTTTGCCAAACAGTGTCCATATCACTTCTTAGCTGTACTGCTTTTCATTAATTTCTAGGAAAAGAACTGCTTCCTGTGCTTCTAGGAAAGACAATACAGCAGTTAAGGCATGTTTTCTCTCACCTACCTTCAGTTATCTAGAACTTAGTTGGTTTGTTTCAGTTAGTGCCTAGGCACCTTCCACAGTCAGCGGAGATAGATGAGCACCTTTGGAGATTCATTCACATATTCTAGACACATTTTAGGATGAAGTAAAACACCATCCATTAGTTAGAAAACACTCACCATTAGTTAGAAAGCTAGTCTGGACAATCTAGCCCAAACACTGTTTTCAGGCATTTAAATTTGCAGATGTATATGTACCAGATGACAGATGAGGATCTTCTGTTTAGTTCTAGCACTTCCATACAGTCTAGACCTTCCAGTTGGGCAAGAGGAAGAGAAGTCGCACGAGCAGAGTATTAAACAGAATTAAGGTTAGAAAAAGTGACTCATTCTGTTTTTTGGGAGGCTTTTTGTTGTTGCTGTTGTTTTTTAAAGAAAAAAATCATTTCTCCATTTTCCCTTTGATGACTATATTTTTTCATTATCAATCATCTTTTCTGGCTCCTGATTTTTATTTCCTTATCATTAGTATTCCTTAAAAGAACTATTAAAAGAACTATTATATTCAGTTGTGCCTTTTGGTCAAATTCCAAGCCTTTTCAAATTCAACATTTTCACAATACTTTGTCCTCTGCTTGTATACAGTTGTTCATTCCACTGTTTCTTCTATAGCACATCACTTCCTCACTGACTGCACTTTTGTGAGACACTGCAATTAAAGCTTTTCCTTTTGCCCTTATAGAGCAATTCTTAAGAAACTGATTTTGAATTGTCTTAAAAGAGGTATTAAAATGTAACAACATTAAAGCTGTAATGAAATTTAAACGGTTTAAAAGGATTATTTTACACTCCTAATCTTTACCATGTGCTGAAAGAACACCCTACCCTCCTAGCTTACAGGCTTATTCTATGTTCCTTATCATTACTATTGGAAAAAAAAGCCAACTGTTTAAATAATCATAGTATATAAATTTTAGCCAGTCTGGTAAAACTGAGACAAATGAGTTGTTCTGATTCTGTGAATGAAAGTTAATGCTCCCTTTTTTGGTTGCAAAAAAAAATATTCCTTTTTAAAAGAGTCTGTTTCTTATTAAGATTTAGAATACCCATTCTTCTCTTATCTGAGCTTCAGAATATGCAGCACAGTGCTCCTGACACCTTAAAGCTATTTTATTTAAAGAAGAAAAGTGTATTAAATGTTTATAACATTATAAAGTCAAGGTTCTGGAAGATGGTAAATACCAGATGTAGTCATCTGCATACTGTGAATTCTATTCCTTATCCATTTCATCCAGTGTCCTTACTGGTATAGGGTTCTATGGGAAAAAATGAGATCACACAAAATGGGTAATTCAAATTGCAATTACAACCTGAATTTTCTTTGGCAGTTTTGTTTTTTTTCTTCCTCCTTTCAAGTGTAGATTGACCAGTTTTCAGGAGGGTGAAGGGTAGAAAGGATGAACAGGGCTCCAGACCCCCCATTATCTGGTAGAATACACATAACATAGCTGTGAAACCTGTCCAGTGTGGCATCCAGCCATGCACATGTGTCTTGGCCTACTGAGCTGCCTTAACTGGAATCATTAGGCTCATGTCAGAGGTCCACAGATTGACCTTCAGTACATTGCTATGTAGTTGTTAGGGATTTAACTTTTGTTTGATAAGCACAACTACAGTTGTTATGAAAAAAAGGCACAACTAGCAGAAACAGCAGAATGAAACTTTAGTAAAAATATTTGCCCAGCAACTCCTATACCAATCAATGAGCAATAGCTCGCAGCAGTCCACCAACCTGTAAACATCGGTCTGGAAGATGTTCTCCACCTCATAAAACTCATCCACTTCTGCCCGAAGAAGGGGGTAGCCTGACTCTACCTTCAGGGATGCCTGGGACCAAGCTCACACAGCCAGAACCACCACACTTCACACCCTATTCCTCCTAACTACTGACCGCTGCCACCCCTGTCAGCAAGGAAAGGAGAAGTAGCAATAACCATGTTTCTGCAACTTTGTCATATTCTATGCATTAATAATCACTCTTTCACAGAGGCAAAAAATATCCAGACTCCTTCACACAGATCCAACCCTTGCATAGTAATTAATGCATATGTTTGGTCTGCCCCAGTGTGAACAGATGAATGGTAGCACTTTCATGAGAACTTAAAAACATTTAAAATATTCAGTGGAAGACTATAATAAGCAATATTAGGGATTGACTGCTACCCTGATAAAGCTCTCATATTTTAAATTACTACTAGAAGTGCATGCTTTTTATTTGTAATCTAAATGGAGACAGTAATAGGCTAAGGAATTATTTTCAAAAGCAAAGACCATTCATTAAGCGAACTCTTGTAGCCTTGCTGTAGAATTTAACTGTTGGGCTACTAGTAAAGTTGCAACAGCTACAAAGTAGAACATACCCCTCAAAACTTCGCTAGTGTTTCAAACATACTGAGGAATCAACAAGAACCCGTTCAAGATTTAGTACGTGCATGCTTTGATTATCCAGAAAACCTCTGTTTTTCTCTACTTCTCATATGTCTTGACTGGTCTCTCAAAGGTATTTTTTTTAATCTCAACTCATAACTGCTTATGTTAAACGGCTCTGGAATTGGCTGCTTTACAGACTGCCTCTCTAGCAGTCTCTTGCTTTTCTTAATCTAGTGATGTTTAATTCAATATTCTTTGCAGGATAGGGCAGGAGAGAAATCTGTAAGTGTTCCAATGCTATCTGATGTATCACATATGTACCATCATACTATCTGATGCATCTATATCATAGATGTACCTATAATTTGCTCTTCAAGACATGTTAGAACCCCTCTGGCTTCTACATTTTTTTAATAAGGAAAGGGATTAATAAATTAGAAACAGCCACACAGCAAAGACTTTTTTTATTTTTGAAAAAAGACTGTTCTTGTAAGCAGAACTGAATAACTGGAATATGGTTTTCATGAATACGGAAAGACTTTATCAGATACAATATTTATGGTACCAGTGCAGCATGTAGGACTGCACTGTATGTGCGTGTTAGATTGACTCTTTAAGTGACCTGTGGTCATTACTACTCTTAAATGCAGTGGCTGATCTGTCTCTTTTTTGCAGATCCCAAAAGAAATTAATTATGTAAATCTTTGGCACAATAAATATGGAAAGAAGGATATGAAAAATTATTTTAACCAAGAGTGAAAAACTCAAACTGTTTTCTCCCCTTTTTCCTCATTCCATCTTAACAGGCCAAATGTCTACATGATAAAGGAGCACCAGAGCACTGATGCTAAAGCCTCTGGAACAATCTACCTGCACCTCAGACTGCCAAAAGAAACTACTGTAAACACTGCTTAATACTGTACAATTCAGAAGGCTAGGTCTTTTTTTCAAAAAAGATTTTCCATAGTGGCAACTTACTAGAGTAGGTGGGTAGGCAGAAAGAGATGAGAAACAATGCCAGAGAGGGGGGAAGACAAAGTTACAAGATCGTGCAGTACATCATCTCAGTCACTAATGGGAAGCAGCATGTAGTGATTTGAAAAAAAGAGAAGAAAGTAGTTTTAAATGTGTAACAATAAAAGCAGGAATAGAAACCCCCATTCTCCCCATCTTCAACAAAACAGAGCTGTGCAAAGTAACCTTGCACTATCTCAATGAGGCTTAAGCACTTTTCCAGAAGTACTTTTCAGATTGTCAGTGGTCCTTCTTTGTAATTCAGGGAAAAGGTATTAAACTTTTTAGTTCTGGAAGGTGTTATAGTATGAATAGTTACTGGGAGAAAATAAATGAATTCCTCCACCTTTCATAATGTACATGTTCCACAGAAGATTCCCCCCCCCCCCAAAAGCATGTACCAGATTTATTTCTATGAAAATTAGTAATATGGTTTAAAGTTTGCATAAAGTTGGTGGTTCCTAAACACAGTGGCTAATTGCCCAACTTACTTCTAAAGCATTGTGTGGAAAGACTTAGTCAAGGAGAGGACAACAACAAAAATACTCAGTTTAAGGGGACAGCACATTGCAGAATGAACCTGGTAATTCCTGGGTTAGCAGAACTCCTGCTATTTTTAATTATGTAAAATTAATTGCACTAATAGAGCAAACCAAGTAAAACAAGATACTTTATTCTACCATGTATCTGTGCAAACCCAGAACTTTTTTTTTTTTAAACCCCACTATTTGAGGCATTGCTTTGACATACACCATAGTGGATTCTGGATGGCAGTTTAGAAAAAAAGAGAATCCCGTGTGATCTAAGCTATACATTTATATATGTAAAGGCCTTAGAGTGGGGAAAGTAGAGTTTTTAACACAGTTGGCTTAAGATACTCAACATTAGCCAAGTGGAAGTCTTCATGAATCATTCTACTTTGCATTGTGGATATATGATTGTAACAACCTATAACAAAATTACAAGACATGTATATTCTTGGGACAGTTCTGTTTTAGGAGATGTTACATAGTCTGAGAAAATTAAGAATCTGAAAAAATTATAAAATAAGTTAACATAAAAGGTCTTCAATATTCTTCTTTTAAGAAGCTTGAAGGACTAAGGCATACAGTTCTATCCAGAAGCATCAAATATTCACAAACTTTTTAAACAGTAAAGCAAGAATTATTGCTATTATTTTATACTATCAAATTTCAACTCTTTCATTTCTAAAGAAAAGATAAAAATCCTGTTTGTATAAACTTCAAACAACTTCAAAACACGTGCCTTTTCCTGAGGCCAAAAGTTGCTGGATTTGCTGAAGACCAAATTCCTGTCAGGTATTCTTCATTTCTAAACAGATGAGAACTGAATGCATTTTGAACACTGAAAAAATCAGTCACATCTGTGAATTAAAGCGAATAAAGTAAACATCAATTTTTATTACCTTTCCATGAACAAGAACAACAATTTAGATAAAAAAATAGTTTATCTAGAAGATCACACCCATTTAGCAACCTATTATGTGTTGCTAGAAGGGACACGTCTAAATCAATTTTCAGATAGTTTCTTTGACTATAGCAATGCCACCTTAAACATTTCACCTGCAAAAAAACCCTAGAAGCCAAATCAGTATGTTCCCCAAATACACAATTCATCATTTCGGGATATGCAAAAGACCAAAGTCAACAACACACAGTATTTAATGCTCAGACTCTTCATATGGGATGGGGGAGAATACAGTTATACTACTATTTAAGAACACACACACACACACAAAATCTTGTTCGTATTGTAGCACAGATTTTTGTATTTAGCATTCTTTCACAAGATGCTAGCTTTAGAAGTATAACACACTGCTCCATATCTAATATGGTTAAAGTGAAAAACAGACACTCACTGATGCAGGCATTCCAGCTCAGAAGGCAGGTCACAACCTATATAAACTCTGTTCTTTAAACTGTACTCTAACAGTGCACAAAAACAGGGATCCTACAAGAAAAGATGAATGTTTAATTCAACTCATGCTACTTTGCATAATCAATTTTCAAACAGATTAATGGGGCACAAGAATGGAGGAAATTTAAAAGGACCTTTTTCAGAAATAGAACTCTGCAAATGGTGCAAGCATGAAGGTACATGAGAGGAAGATAAATATAGTTGCTTTAAGTTACATGTGCTGCGTGTGGGTGGGGGAAGAAAACTTTCTTTTCAGACTATTTCTGGAATACTGCTTTCCTCCTTCATATCCGGAAGGACAGAAAGAACAGCTTATCAGAAGAGCCCGTCTTATTTCTGTGGAAGACCAGAGGTAACCCCAATTCATTTTTCAGGGGGATCAGAAGCCTAAAGCCTAGATCATAGAAGTAAGATTTATTTAAACCCTGCATTAGGTGTGAGAAATGCAGTCTGGTACTTTGGTACTCCTGCCTAGTCTCTTAGATGTTTAAACTTTCATTGGTAAAGCACTTCAGGTGATTAGGTTTCTGTTAGCTGTATGCGTTCAGCAGCACATCATCTTGGTTAAGATTCTGGCACCATAATCCTAGTTAGGATTCCTAACTAGGATTCCTACATTCCTACAGCTAAATCACTTAAATATGATGGAATTGGACCTCTTCGCTCATGGACAGCAGTAAGTCTAGCACAAAAGCCACAGGCCTTGCAGCTTCATCCAAAATCACACCTAAAATTACAATGCTGATAACTATATTAGATGATGGCTCACATAGTGAGAACGTCTGTCCCAGTGTTCTGCTCAAGGCTCTATCACATTGTCTTCTTGTTTGTCCAGTGATTGCTTGCTACAAAGTGTATGTGGAAATCCTAACAGCAGAAAGCAAACCCCTGGACTTTCAGTGCTTTTTGACTACCTTAATATCTAGTGTAGATTTCATATTCTTTTTCAGGCCCCATAACTAAGATATCCACACACCCCGACGTACTTCGAGAATGACGAGTATACCTACCTTGATTAACTGTTAGATACAAGTATGAAACATGTAGCTTAAAATGCCTTTACCCTAAGAAAGGCTACCTACAGGCTCAAGAAGGAGACCACCAACCTGGCAAGCTGTAACAGAGAGCAATCACTTCTATCTTCCTTCATTTTAAAAATGAGGTAACTACATTCTGTGAAGGAGTCTAATCTAGTACTAGGAGTCTAAGCTAGCACTGCATAAGGATATTCAGAACATACTTATTGGACTTAGAATGGCGGAGAACTGCAACACTGAGGTTCTGACCTTTACTAGACAGAAACAGGAGGTAGGTGCTCACATGCACAAATCAGCATTGAAATTTTCTTTGTGCCTGGAATTCTACTGTATGGGTGCCTAAACCGTCCATATTCAGAGAAGCCTATGGAGATCACATACTCCCAAATGCAGAGTTAGAACAGTATAGCACTTCTGAAAACATATAAAAGATGCTCCATCACATCAAATAAACCCCAAATCAACCATTTACCGTGGCAAATACCATATAAGCTCAAAGATCCAAAAGCTACTTACTTTTACAAGAACATGAGGATTTCCCACCACAATCAGCAAAGCTTTTGCTCTGGTAACTGCTACATTAAATCGCTTCGGGTTAGAGAGAAAGCCCAAACAGTACTTCTCATCACCAAATGAGCCTTCATTAGATCGTACCTAAAATTAATTATGGATAATTTTAGAAGTGGAATAATGAGAAAGCAACTCACCTATCCATAGTGTAGTTTTAACATTATTTGATTACTGCAGCAAACCATTGCTAAGTGCGAGCAACAGGCATGTTCAGCTTCATAATCCAACTTTCAAGTAGCTAACTGCATTCCCACCATTGATCTTCCCATAAAAGGTCTATTCTCCAACAGTCTGCTAATGCAACTTCAGCCATTTCAGGAGAAGTGTTCCTTGGCTCTACTGTAGCATCAGGACTGTCCACTGCAATTTAAAAATACAAGATATCAACACTGCTTCCTAATGAGAAGAAACAGACACTGAATCTATCTTTTCCATAGAAGTAATGCTAGAGTTGCTGGTTCTGTAGGTCCTACAGCTGAATTAGAATTCACAGAATGTCTTTTTACAAGCCTTCTCCAATAGTCTGGTGCCTTGACTCAGCTTAGAAGAAACTGCCACTGCACGTTGAAATTTATAACTGTTCATTTATTTCCTCCATATTTGAGGCCATCTTTGAGGTAAGAAGCTTTCCATCACATAAATAATGAATTCTTGTGGATGGGACCATAGTATGCATCTAGAACTATTTTAAGAGACAATG
This sequence comes from Apteryx rowi, assembly GCF_003343035.1. Taxonomy (NCBI): domain Eukaryota; kingdom Metazoa; phylum Chordata; class Aves; order Apterygiformes; family Apterygidae; genus Apteryx; species Apteryx rowi. The sequence goes on from NW_020450817.1 coordinate 337,526, forward strand.
CTGGATTGGAAGGCTGTGGTATAACGCATGATGAACAAAGTAAGCATGGTACCACTGCCTTCAGGAGGAAAAGGAAACACCACCAACACCAAACACATACCACCACCAAACACACAAAAAAGCCATCCTGCTTTGTGGACTCTTGGCTGTTTTCATAGGTACTTCATCCTCCTATCTCCTGGAAATGCTAAGCTCTCCTCTTAAAAGAAGTCTAATATTGGTCACATCTTCAGCTACACATTCTCAGTCTACATTTCCTCCTTTGATCAGTTTGCCTTATATCCCATTTCCCAGATTTAAACTGACTATGTCCGCACTGTATATTTTTGAACAGCTCTGAAGGATCCAGGGTCACAAACCCCTCAGGAACTCCACATTCCTGACTCTTAAATCTCTTACTTTATTTAGATGCTGATTGCATCAAAAACATGTCAGCAAAGGCAGATTTTTTGTATTCTGAACTGAATTTCACACTTTAGAAATACAGCTAGGCAGGGCTTATAATGCCTACCAAAAGAAAGTCTAAAAAAACAAAAATACACTGAACATTAGGCAGTGATACCAGTTTAAAGTAGTAAGTTAGCATTGCTTTAATGTTTCCCAGGCCACTGTCTCTTCTGCTGATCCAGCACAGCTCTTTACTCCTATCCAGGAGTTCAGTGTATCTATATGCACATATGTAATGGAGCATATTTGACTGGATGTTGTTCCAGAAAATCAAGGATCAGCATCCCATATTCCAGGAGAAAGCAGCTGCTTGCAAAAGTGTCTCCACTCCACTCAGAATTCTCCTTATCAGCATACACAAAAATCTGCTGTCAACAGCCCTGGCCAATAATCTTACATGCCTGAGAAGACAAAGGACAAGAAAAAGTTGCTGTAGTTCTTCCACTTATGGCGCTTTCATGAAAATCCAAATGCCAAGGATATGTGCATGTACCAGAGTAATACCTAGTATTTAGAAAGAGGGGCTGACAAGAGGTATTGATGAAGAGTCATCTGAAGAGCACATATAAAACAGCATGAGTGGAGCACATAAGCTATTTTTTGGATATCACAAGGCATCACCTGCATCTGATCAAAACCAAGGTATGGTAATCACTGATGAGTGGAGCTCAACCCCTCACAGAGTCTTTTGAAGCCCAAAGTATCAGCTGCTACAAACAGATTTCTACACTCTAGTCAACAGCCTGAAAACTATGACTTCTTCCATGTCTTTCATCTGCAGATAACATTCACTGAGATATTTCCAAAAACCAGACATCTGCTAAAGTACATTGGTCATCTGTTTGCAAAGGAGTAGTGAGAGGCAAGGGCTGCCAGCATCCAAATAATAACAGCAACTCCCAGTACTCAAAAACGCATTCCTCTTTCTTTTTTCCCTTCTCAAATGACAGGGGATGAGTTCAACACGAATCTCCAAACATCACTGCCCCAAACTTTAAGATGTCATTGCATCTTCCCATGTTTGCAGAACACTCTCTTCAGTCAGCACCGTTCTCAAAGATCCATATATTGCAAGGAGTGAAAAACAACACTTCTGCATTTTCATGGTTATTTAAAAATTTCTAGTGATGTTAATTTGTGCCTCTATACCTTCATATTTACATACATTTAGTCCACCTAATACAGCTCTGAATCAAGGAGATGATGTGTTGTTAAAATGATGGCCCATGACCATTGTGCTGCTGAAGTGCCACTATAGCACATTAACCGCATGGAAGTTTTTTTCCCCGACACTTTCTTCAAGGCAGTTGCTAGCTTGAGATTCAAACAACTAGCAACCTAGAAGAGATGTTCACCAGTATCCCTCTAACACAATCAGCAGAACACCTCAACAATGCATCATCAGGATGATCCTGAAGGACTGTCAGGCGCTCTCGTACTAATGCAAATAAATGGCAATAAAGGACTATTCAGCTTCTAGGCACAGTCAGCATTGGTGACTGGGAAACTGCCAACTGTATACAATTAAGTGATGATACTCAAACTGAGAGGAAAGAATATAAGAATCTACAGCAACTTCAGTAAGTCAAATAGTAATTACTTTTGATTATTACGATTTATGCCGTTTTCTCTGCAGTATTTAAAATGCAGACAGTTTCCACTCTCCCTATGTTCTCTTAAGTAAAAGGTACATTACCTGCATGAAACTCTGGCTGTAAAATAAATTTAGTGTAAATATCTACAAAGGTTTACAAAATTTACCTCAAAATTAGCGATGTTGTGATGTTACCATATGCCTAAAAGTAAGCAAGTATTTTTTCAAATACTGTGATAGACTACTGAAAAAAATACAGGCTTTTTTTAAAGCTCCACATCAAAAAAAGCACCATAAAGAGTTAGAGACTAACAAAAACTCTGCAGAACCACAATAGAATACATACCGTTGATAAGATGATAACCAAGTACTCCTGCCCTTGGAACTCTTCTACTGAGCCAACTTTAACATCTTCCAAATCAATACTTCTCAGAAGAAATCTTATTTTTTCCGCCTACCAAAAATATGTTTGAAGGAACTTATTTTTACATTTGAGGGTGGATTACTTCAAAAGTGAAAACATACTTTAGGTACAAATATGTGGTTTAACATAGATATGTCACAGGCAATGCCTGCACCAAAGTTAGCCAAAGTTATCCAACATCAACTATTAAGTCTTTTTTTAAAATGAAGCACAAAGTTTACCTGAGAAATACCACATTTATTACAAGACTTAAAAGGTGAAGTACCGAACGCCATCATTTAAATAGAAATCAACACAGTTTTTTGTTAATAATCCAGATTTTAGAGAAAACTTAGACCCTAGAGATTATACACATAAATTCTTCTAATGTGCAGTGTGTCCAAAACCATGCCTTACCACGGATATGGTAAGGCAAGTACCTTTCCCCAAACCCTCAAGAGGACTGTGGAGAGATTCTACCTTTGCTTTCCAGCTTCATGAGGTGAGATGGGAACCTTAAGCACTCTCCAGAAAAGGGAATGAGCATGAGTCATCTGCATTCCAGTATACAAGAGGATGCTTGCGATCAGCATATTACCAGCATATTACCAGTCTCTGCCTGGAGACTGTACTTTAAATGTTCTAAGAAATCTACTATCACGTCTGGGAAGGCCAAGGACTACAGAGAATGACTACTGTCAGATCTGTGTTCCCATAATACAATGCAACGTTTCGAAGCAGACATTACTATCCTTTGCCCTGCATCAGAGGCAGATGAAGAACTTTATTTTATTTAAGGGTATGAACTGTTTTAGTGAGTGCAAGACATTCAGTCACACAAATACTATATAAATGTTTGAAAAATAAATAGTAAACTATAAACAGGGGCAGGTGTATATGTCAAAGAATGGAGTCAACATGGACAGAGCTCTAATTTGCAAGTAAGATTTCTTCAAAATGGACTGGTATTTTCCATATGCCTCATGGTGTCTCCCCCAATCCACAGCATGCAAGGCCACAGATACCAAATAGTGAACACCAAGAAAAACAATATCCACCCTGTTGAGAGCTTGCTATGGAAATGTAAGGAGATTCAGCTCTATTTTAAAAGTGAAAGCACACATCACATACTTCACAGACTTGAATATAAACAATTCTAAAAATCAAGCATTGCATTTGAAGTTGACATTCAACATTGTTTACAGGCTCAAATAGCAGCCCAAGCTTCTAGCCTAACCTGTGGACAGCTAGGAAGTCCTAATTCCTTTAGCTTCCTCAAAGTCACAAAGTGACATGTCCTCTACTTTACTACATTTCCTTTTCATTCCACTGCTCAGTATAGAGTGACTGATAGAATTGGATCACTAATTAGATATATTCTATTTGTATCAACTGTTGGATGCTAAATTGAGTTACACTCTTTACTCCCAATTACTGAAAAGTTTATTTCTGTCTCCAAAACTGCAAGCAGATCTCCCACTAATCACTTCCTGGTTTTTAAAATCAAGAAAAGCAGAATACCATTACTGTTATCTTTCTCTTAGAGTTTAGAGTTCAATGAAAACACCATTACTGGATTGATAAAACACTATGTAATATGACATACAGTGAAGTTTGAGATATGCCTCCCTGCTTTAACGAACCACAGCAACTACGCAAAGCCACAGGATAAAAATACAGCTTAACTTTTAAGCTTTTAAAAACCAGGTATACCTGCTTACGATATGGCGTAATCACTCCAATATCAATCACTGGCACTGCACTGTTTTCATTTTTAGTAAGGTGGCAACAGTACCGCATTACTTGAACTGCTTCAGTTGGATTAAACCACGAGGGACTGTGACCTTCACGTGTTTCATTGCCCTGCATTAGTGGACAGGAAATTAGAAGATGAAGACCAGGTATGGCAAGTGACAACATAATTATACATCCTTCACGCCATAAAGATAGGTTTGGTAATGGAGCTCAATGCTGTGATGTAACGTTACACACAATTTCTCTGCTATATATTCTTTCCAATAAACATGCCTCACCTAACATTCTCCACTGTTTTTTGGCTGAAGAATTTAAGATGACAGTGCTCTAAATGTGTGATGTGGGAATTAAATGTCTACTCAGAAAAACAGGGGTTAGCAGCCTTGTACCTTGCTTCTGTGCAAGGCAGAAGAGTCCAGAAACAAGCCTCTCCAAGCAGAGGGTAGGTCGGATTTTGTTTTACTAGCTTCTTGGAAGACTAAAGAAATTATTTCAAACTAGTATTTTTTCCTGCTTGCTTTCAGGCTTAATCCTCTAACTGCTATAATCCTCTAGTTTTAGTGGCCTACATTCTAATGTGGCAAACTCATATCAAAAGGCAATATAAAGACAGCTGCCTGTAGCTCCATCTTGATTAGATATTAATCTTGATTAAGAACTTAAATTTATAATCAAAATGTCTCTAACGATACACTACAAGGGGCAGATGCTCAAGTTCTTCGCATATATTTGTTGTTAAAAAAAACCAAACACACCCCAAACCCCCAAAACCCAGAAAAACAAAAAACCAAAAACCCACCCCAAAACCCACAGATGATCAAGAAGTCATACTTCTTGCAAAAAGTAGTTTATTTTTTTTCTTTTATATTCTTTATGAAATTTACTCTAAAGAAAACCCTCGTCTACATCATCAGCAAATTTCTATCAGGTCTCATTATTCATACCTTAACTAATTAAACATTTTACATACCCGTATTCCATGAAAAATTAATGGAAATCCCTTCCTGGGCAATTTTCCCCAATGCAACAAAGTTGTTACGACACCAGCGTCTGCACAAACTTCTAGCTCTTTATGATAAAACAATTTAGATGGTAAGGTAAGCAATGCAGAGTGTGACCTGTAATTCTTCACAAGTTTTGTGATCTGCAAAGACAAAACCCAAAATCCGTAACTGAAACGCGCAATTATTCATCCAGCTTCACAGTACATGGCTCTAATAGAGACACTATCTTACCATCCTCCACTATTTAGTTTTTTTTTTTAAAAAGCTGCCAGAGAATTGTATTGAAAGCATAATCGCAGCTGTGATCTTCTACAAGCAAACACTACATCACTCCTAGCATCACTTTCTCAAAAAAAAAAAAAAAAAGAGAGAGAGAGCGTGAGAATAAATCTGAAAGATGAAGTAGCCATTCTCCTATTTCTTAGATATTTTATCTATAAGCCCATCCTTTTTTTTAATGCAAATCAGATTCTTTCCATTGGGTTTCTAATGAAGTAACCTGTTTTGGGGGGGGGGGGGGAAATCTTGACAGGCAGGGAGGTTGCATGCAGAGGAAACCTCGGCCTATAGTGTGCAGCATAGGCCTCAGACAGTACAGAGCACATCTGATTGCCCCTACAACCAGGGTCTTATATTTGTAGTCTGGTGGGGAAGCTAAAGCTTGAGCAGTTATCAGAAGCTGGCCTTGGAAAACAGAATTTTTTTATTTGTCTTTAAATGAAAGAATGGCATTAAGGATTTTACTAAGCATCCCAGTCAATAATAATTAGCTCCACAAAATTATGTCTGGTAAAAAGACTGACGTATGACACAAGTCCAACAAGATCCTTAAAGCTTTCACTTCCTGCTCTCTAAGTCTCAAAAAAGCTAGTTCTTCTTCAGTATTGTATAAGGAACACAAGAATGGAAGTTTGCTACAATAAAATTTTAGGAGGAGACATGACAAGTTTTTCAGACCCTCCTCCTCTCCTAAGCCTGCCACCAGATTTCCTCCTTTGCCCACCTGGCCACCCTTTGCTTTCAATTTTAGTTTAATACTTCAAACTATAGTACTGCAAGAATGGAAAGGCATCTTAGTACAGGTAAATCTAACTTTATCCCTGTATTTCAGATTCAGACAAGAACTTAAGGCAGCTGAAACATCTATGCTTGCTCATGAGTTATGCTACCCCTGGCACGTCACAGGTACTTTAGGTACTTTATCATACAAGAGTACTGGGAGGTTGTAATGACAAATTATGACTGGTCTTCCTAATATTTAGCTCAAACAAAGAGAAAAACAGTACTATTAATATTCCACATGGGTAAAGGAAGAAATTTGCAATGTGCATGTGTAGAGTTGGACAATTAAATCTTGGATGAAGACAAAACAGTGCTCTTGCCCCTAGCTTTTCACTCTTTTCCCTCATATCAGCCTTTAGAGCTAAGCAGGGGCCCAAAATAAGACCAGGCTAGATCATCTGTCAGGTAAGGGGAAATGGTTCTGGAGAGTCACAATAGATCCATTTAAGAGAATCTTCAATTCAAATTTATACTTCAGAATGGCATTAAGGGATTACTTTGGTCAAAGTTATAATCAACAGGTTACCAGATCAAGGTTTCTAAATATACTTGTGCTCACTAAAATGTGTTAACCCTATAATCCTGAACAGATTTCACTAATGTTAATTAGCTTCTAAAATCTTCTGATATTTCAGTTGATGTTCCGGGCTGCTAGATATAGTTTCAACTCAGAGGTAGAAGAAATATTTTTGTGGCATAGAAAGATATAAAACTATGTATCAGTTATTTCCAGCTATTCTGCAAACACTGTTTTCTCACGCTTGTATGGGGGAAAAAAAAAAAAAAAAGATTCAGAAAGCAATCCTTCAGAGAAAAATATAAATACAGATAAAGAAATGAGAAATGGATAAGTGTACTTTTTTTTTCTTGCTTTCTGAAATATGATTTTTGCAAAATTATCTTTGTATCTTTAAGGAACAGGTTTTGCTTGTCTTTTTATGTTAAAGGTGGAAGTTGTGCTGCTTCTTCTGTGGAGAATTAAGTTACAAAGTTATGGTAAGCCCAGACAATGGAGATGCAAGGGAATTTTACAGTTATGCTTTGTGTCATATTTGGCTTATTTTGCCTAAAAATAGAGAACCCCTTCAAAGAAGGGTTTTAACATGCTAAAGGGGTAAGCATCCTTGCCATTCAGAGTATATACTTGAAATATTCAAGTCTTCCTGAAAAAACAATGCTCAAACTAGACTTACTACTATGCATAAGGGAGCAAAAAGGTGGTAAGGAAACTGATAACAGGAACCACAGTTTCTCCTGTGATTAATCCGAGAAAATAAAATTGTTTTTTTACTCACCAACAAAGGATTGTATGATCCACAGACGCTAAAAGCATCCTCATCTCTCAGATACATAGATCGTGACATCAGCCTTTCCAGCAAGGATATATTCAATCCAAAAGCCGCTGCAACTTTAGATTTTATTACTGGCCCTAACTGCTTTGGATCTCCAACAAGAACTATCTGTATATGCAGTTAAGAAAATCTTGTATTAAAACAGTGATTAAAAGTCTAGTTACACACTTCAGAATTTAAAAGCCAATTTGTATTAAGTTTTCTGCTTTCCTCCAAAATGTTTTTGTGAGGAAGGTCTAGGCCCAGAATAGCAACATATTATTGTATTAAGCTCTAAAAATAGCATATTTTTATTTTTACACATTCCATGCTCTGAATCCTGTACTACCAAAGTAGGCTTTTTAAGATGTAAGTCAACTATTTTTAAGTGTGGGAAATGGACACTGTGTCCAAAATTTAAAATTAAGTTAGTAAAATCATGTATTAATAAGATTACAAGCATTCAGCATTTCTTACTCATTACCAGGAAATAGCAGTTTGCATTGCAGATTATGAAGTGATTAGAAGTCACGTGACATCATTCACAATGATAAAAAAGAAAAAGCCAAAACTTTCATGCTTTCAGAAGATGATGCTAAGAGAAATACCTGTCCATTAGCTTCTGAAATCAACCCAAGAGGAATCAGGCTCTCTGGTTCACTTGCTTGCCCTGCCTCATCCAAAATCACATGTGTGAAGTGTCCAAGCCTAGAGTTAAATAACATGACCCAAACAGGGCTGTTTTCAGATTAGTTCATTCTGCCACCCTGTGGTTGGCCTCAGCGATTATGTAAACTTCTTGGCTCAAGTGTACCAGGCAACTCCACATACACATCAAAGGTATTTCAACATAAAAGGTAGAAGAAGCAACCTACTATGTTTAAGCCCTCATCTGTGATTTCTCTTACGTAGTCTGCTATACACAACCACTGCTTATCTTAATAACCTTGCTATAAACAAAGGTTTAATGACATTTAGAAGATTCTTCCTTGTTCTCAATTTCCTCTGGCTATTTAATTGGAATAATGCGCTTGGTTTGGCATGCACAATCCCTTTAGGCTCTGTTATTGCAAAACAACTTGAGCGAGTTAGATTTCAGAAGTGTCATTTTACACAGTTAAAAGCAGAATCACACAGGAATCTTTAGTTAATAATACTTTACACAATTTATTTTTATAGCTAGTAAAGGTGACTTGATGAAAAGCTAACTACAATATGGTCTTAGTATGAACTCCCAAAATGCTTTTGGGCCAACATGATTGCAAACAGCAACATAATTGTCTAGGATCCTGCTCATAGTAGAGGGAAAATTACTGTATCAAGAACTTTTAATGTTATTCAAGATAGTTCTTAAATTTACTATAGAGGAAGTCTCAGCTGAAACATTACTAAAAAACAAGAATTATGATAGGAAACTGTTGAGACTCAGCAATGTCTAAATAGAGGTACATGCAATAAATTAAAACAGCTTAAGTTACAGTATGGAGGAAATCTAAGCTGGATATTACAAAATCCAAAGTTTATCTCAGTGATATTCATATCTGTAGTACTGTACCGTATTCCCGTTTGATAGAACAGTCCTGCACTGCTGCATGTGGTAATTATTATCCTGAACCATAATGCTTTCCAAATATCATCACCATCTTTGCAGTAAGGCTTCACTATGTCATCAATTTGCTGCAGAAACAGAAAAGAGTATTTTGTAAAACAAGATGCCACTCAAACTAAACATTTTAATACGAATCAAAAAATGACCACTAAAAACTTCATTTTAGAAACTAAGGAATGCTTAGATTTGGACCCATTCATTCACTGAAATGAATTCTTCACAAATTTGCCTGAATAAAATAGTACCTATGCAAGGCACACTTCCTTTATTTTAAGGACAAAATTGAACATATATGTATAAATACACAAACATACACTCTGGATACAAAGATGACAGTTGTACTTGTTCACTTTTCTATGTAAGCAGTCTTAATTTGGAGAGGTAAAGGCTTGACGTGAATAACAGATTTTGGGATTGTTTCATGATTGAAAGAATCTTATCACATTAAAAATCCCCACTGACACATCATGTGCTACCTAGTAGAGTTATGTGCTACAGGAAATAGGCTCAGATTCTATGCTCGTACAATTGTTTTAAGAGCTATGACAAACATTTTCCAGTGAATTACTCTGGATCCTGAACAAGGATAATCAGCCTAAGAAACAGCAGTGGTATGTTATTAAAACAGTATTTTAAGATCAACATGTGAAAATGGAAATATTAACTGGTGGATATCTATATACTTACCTCTGGAGACCTGCAGCTAGCATTAACTCGGACCATGGTTCCTGGTTTTAACAGATTGCTTTCATGCAGCCGCATGCAAATCAGATCTGTTGCAGTATTTGACGGTGCACAGACCAAAATTCGACTGTCTGGTAAAGTATAATGTATCTACATTCAAGAAGAAAGACATTTAAAGAAAAGGTATTTGGATAAGTAGCAATAGCTCAAACATAGGCCCATGTCATTTTATAGCCACTGAATATAAAATTCAGAAGAGTTTTGTATACACATGATATTCATCCACTCCTCTGCAGTTCAAGAACACCAGTCTTGAGAGTCAAGACTGTTCAGTATTCACAAGCTGAGTGCACTGAATTTGAAATTAATTTACAGTCATCATATTAAAGTATATTTGTGCTTCATAAACCTATTATGCAGTATTGGAACCACTGGTTAGATACTATTTACTAAAGCTTTAAAGATATAAAAATATGAAGCCTTGAAAATAAGTCATTTAGGAATTTGTTAACAAATTCATATCTAGATCTTTCCTCTTTCACTGAATTATAAAGAAAGATTTTTGAAAGGAACATTTCAAAGACTCTTGGTATTTGGAAGCAAAACAATTGTACTTGCAGAATTACTGTGTTCTAATATTGAAAAGATGAGAGATGACTGATTTGTCATCCACTATTACCTGTAAAATAGCTTCAATTATTGTTAACGTTTTTCCTGTTCCTGGTGGTCCAAAGAGGACATAAGGAGTTGGACGACATTCACCAGCCAGTATCCTTTTCACTGCCAGTTTCTGGTGCTCATTCAGCAAAGGATTGAAAAAGTTGCCTGCTGTCTGTTTAAGTGTCACACTTTCACTGACTGTAATCCAGTAAGATAAGCATACATTAAAACTACACAAAAATATTTTTTAACATACATACATTAATGCAATTTCAAGTTCACATCATGATTTAAAGAACAGAAGTTCATTTTTCAAGTGGTAACAGTTAATGAAGCCCTCAGAAACTCTCATTTCATAAAACAGCATGTAGAAAATGGCCAATAAGATTTCAAAAGTGCATTGCATCTTTTATAAAATCGAAGGCCAGAAAAGGACTACGATTATCCACTCTAACATCCTATAAAAACTGTATTGAATAATTTAAGCGTTAAACCCACATTTGTTTTTCCTAGAACAGCTAAAAAAGTTGCTAAAAAGCAACTTTTCAGGGATAATACCAGTACTGGTGACAAGTGGTAAATGATATGACAACTGCTCCTGTCTGATTTAGATGGGCTTTCTAGGACAGTACCTTACCAACCCTTCTATAGAAGTGCCTCTAGGTATTCCCTATTCATTTAGGGATCCTATTGCTATAATGTGATAAAATCACTCTTTCTATTAAATTAAGTATACTGGTATTTCAAGTCATACTTTCCAGATAAGCATAGGAATGACCTGTACTTTCTGAAACTTTTGTCAAGTTTTTAATATCTTTATGAAATGTCTATCCCAAAGATGAGACACCATCCCAGTAACAAATAAGATACTTTGTGTGAAGATTACAGTTTTCCAGTAAAGTACTGATTGGGAAATGATAATTTACTGACCACAAAATATTACACTAGCTACTTGTTGAACTGAAGATGTTTCTAAGTAGGAAATTTCCTGCCACTACTATTCTACAGTTTCTTAAAAAGACAGAGCTGGAGGGCATCTAAAAAGCACCTAATCAGCCCTGATTTACCAAAGTAACTGCAATCCTGAGCTTGTTATACTTCAATATAAAGAAGTATTAAAATATACCAGGTTGACTTGTTGGGGGAGGAACTGTCACCACATCTGGTATGTTCATCTCCCTTGATGCCATGCATTTTGTCTGTTTGTTCTGTAGATTTTTGACCTGAAAACATCACCAAGCTAAGGTAAATGCATTTATAATCTTAAGGTGACATGCAACTATCTTCACTAATACTTTCAAAGTTGTTGGGTTTTTATTTTTCCAATAGTGCTATCTCATTAAATATGGTATCTACTGGGAAGAGAGGAAGATGGAACAGAGAAGGAAAAGATGCTAAGAGTTCCCAATTTATATTTAAAGTTTCTGAAACAGGTTCAGGACTTGATATCTCAGTTTTCTTAATAATACTGATCCTAATCCAGTGAAGTGACAAGTGGTGGTGGTTGATTACTCCTTCTTGTACAGGACACAGGTGTGTGCTTGCTTGCTGGCCAAACATACCATCCAGGAATGTCTGCTGCTTGCCCAGAGCCATGTCTTGGAAAGACTGCAAGGGTCAGTTGGCCTTCTGATTGCTCCCCTTTGATGCTTATCCATGTGGGTATTAATGACACCTTGAGTAAATCAAAGTTTCAGGGTATGATATAGCTCTAGGGCAAGCATGAGGGGTCCAGGTGATGCTCTCCTCTGTTCTCTGTGGAAACAGAAAGGCCCCAGTAGGAGCAGGCATCTTGCATAACAACTCCTCGCTGTGCCACTTCTATTTACCAGCATGGCTCTGGGTCTACATGAAGGAGCTCCTTGACGGGACATTTTGCATTGCAAAACCAGAGATGTGGCTGAGCTGTTATCAGAGGAAGATTGAACAGTGGTTATGTTGTGGTGGGCAGTTGTTACAGACCAGACAAGGAGGACAACATGGATGAGACTTTCCACAAACAACTAGCATAGTCTTCTGATCACAGGTCATGGTGTCCATGGGAGATTCCAATCATTTCCACACCTGTTGCAAGTAACCCAGGATATTTCTAGACCGAGTTGGTGACAGCTTCCTAACATAAATGGCAGAGGCACTGATCAGGAATAATGCTCTAGTTGACCTGCTGCTCACACATAGGAAACAGCAAATGTGTTCATATATAGCAGCTTGGGTTGCAGAGATTGCAAGGTGACTGGGTTCAGGATATGCAGGAAGCCTAAGAAGCTGCAGAGTCAGAACACTGGACTTTCAAGGACAGACTTTGGTTTCTTTAGGGAATCGCTAAGCCAAGTCTTCTGGGAAGCTACCATGGAGGGGAAAAAGGTGCCCAGGAAAGCTAGATGATTTTGTTCGTTTAAAATCTGCTTATTGAGACTCGGACAAGCCACCCTGTTGCACAAGATAATTATGAATTTCAGCAGAAGGCCTACTTAGCTAAGCATGGAGCTGCTTGAATTCCTAAAGCAGCTATCAGAAGTGAAAACAAGGACAAGCAACAAAGTACAAAAGCACATGGGGACAAAATCAGACAGGTCAAAGATATCAAAGTCCAACTAAAGCTAAAATTAGGCAGAAACAGAGCAAGAAGGATTTCTGCAAATGTTGTGCTGAAAAAATGTAAAGAAAACATAGGTCTGTAAACTCATGGGAGAAGACAGCTTATTGATGGATGGTACGGACAAGGCTGGATAATTTGATGTGCTTTCTGCCTCACAAGCAGGCCTCTAGACTCCTGTGCAAACCACCTTCGAAAAGAAAGGGACTAGTAACAGAAAGGGAGGAACAAGCTAGGAACTGCTTGGAGACATAAATGTATTTAAATTCATAGGGTCATCCATGATTTGCCAAGACAATGCTTCTGCTTATTATGCACAAAAAGAAATCATGAGCAGTCAGAGCATGTCTTTGGTGACAGGAAAAAGGCTAACAACACTCCAATTTAAGACAGACAAGAAAGAAGACCTGGTGAACTACAGCCAGTCAGCCTCACTCCAATCCCTGAAAAGACCATGCAGCAAATCCTTTTGGATTCCATGCTCTTCACATAGTTGGAAAAGAAGGTCACCAGGAACAGTCAATGTGGCTATACCAAGGGGCAGATCTTGCGTGACCAGCCTGATTTCCTTCTACGAAGTGACTGATCATGTGGTCAAACAAAAAGCAGTAGTTGTAGTATTCCTTGACTTCACTGACTTTGGGAAAGCTTTTGACATGGTGTACTTACCACAGCATTCTTATCTGTGGGCTGAGGACATACTAGCCCAACAGACCGACTACTAAATGGGTTGAAAATTGACTGAACTTCTGAACCCAAGTAGTTAGATACTCAACTGGAAGTTGGTCACAAACTGAGGATCCCAGGTTTGCTTTTGGGGTCAGTACTATCTTCCCTCAATGAATGGGATAAGACACATACCCTTACCAAGTTTGCAGACAACACAAAACCAGGAGTTGTGCTGAAATGCCACATGGTCTATCAACAATCCAGACAGACCAGGAGAGACTTGACAATTGAGCCAACAGAAAACTCATGAAATTCAATAAGGAGAAGTAAAATGGAATAATTGCACGAATCAATATTGTCTGGGTATCCACTGGCCACACAGTAATCCCCAGGCCCTTTTCAGGGCCTGGGGCTACTCTGGATACTAGGATTGTGTATGTGCCAACAGCATGTTCTTGGTATGAACTGGACAGGTTGGGAGAGCTTGGCTTTTTTAGTTTGGCGAGGAGAAGTTGAAAAGGTAGTCTAATAACCTACAGCAACTTAAATCCAAGTTACAAAAAAATGACAGAACCAAACTCTTCTTAATAGTAGCATATGATATAATAAGGGGCAACATCCACAAGTTTTATCTGGAAAATTCAGACTGGGCATTTGAAGAGGGAGTGGGGGAAGAGAGGAATCAACAGTAAGGAACAGGTTATCCAGGGACTGTGGAATCTCCATCTTTGGAGGTTTCAAAGACTTTGCCAGACAAAAAATAAAAACAAACAAACAACTCCCCCAAACCCTACACAAACACCCCCTCCCACAGCTGACCTGATCTAGTGTTGGTGACAGTCCTGCTTCAAATAGAAGTTGCACTAGGTCACCTTCTGGAGTCCCTTCTAAGGAAGATTTCTAAGATTCCTTTTTACAGTTTAACTAGCAGTTAAGAAGCCTGGATAAATCTCTTTGGAATAGGATGATTACATTTTATCATAAAAATATTTCCTGCCATAGTGATGAAATTTAATGTATTTGTTAAAAAAAAGCTATGAAAACTAGTTTAAAACAAATCTGAAAATTCCAGTTCTAATCCATTAAGATTTTTATAAGCATTTTCCATTTTAGATGGGAGTGTTAGCCTAATAATAATCAGTTATCATAGGCTCCCCTCTTTTCCCCCTAGCAGTAAACAAATACTTCCATCATCAGAAAGCAGAATACAACTTTGACTCTTTGATGCCCTATTACACAAGTCCTTTCTAAAAATAGCTTTACAGTAGGTATCTTACTAATCTGAATGCTCTAAGTACTTTAAGAAACATTTACCTTACTTTCCTGCTTGGAACCTTGTTCAAGGCCATCATCAACAATAGAATATTCCACTTGTGGTGATTGTAAAAGGAGCCTTTCTGGAAATAACACTTTAAATTTAGAGGAAAAAGAGAAAGAAGTCTGAAAGCCACATAAATACTTTATTCATGTTCTGTTAATCATACTGCTGCTGATACATTGGTTTGCTCCAAGTTGCCAAATAGGTTTATGAGAACTAACGTACTAGTGAGAAAGATCTGTGCGACTTTACTATAGTTGAGCAGAATGATCCATATAATTGAATCAATGCATTCTAATACATTTTGAGGTAACAGAAAACACTGGCATTTCACATAATATTGTTACAACAGTATGATTTATACAGTTCTTATTGGTTCAAACTGCTCATAAAAACAGTGTAAAGCCCTCTCCCTTGTGATAGAAAACAGATGAAATCATTCCAGTAACACATACTCTACATCCAATAGTTGCTTTTAAAATCTATTTATCTATATATACATGTATATTAGGAAATTCCTCTAAAAACAGACTAGAATGCATTCTTCTCAGTATGCTTCAGTATCTGAGAAGAATCACTTCTCAGATGCGAAAGCAATGAAAAACAACAGACTCCCCACAACCAAACACCTCTAGACAGTTTAAATCTACTTAAGGATACCTTTTTCACCCAGATACATAGCTTGCTCAACTGCCAACTGGCATCGCCTGCTGGTAATCCTGTTATTAGAATAGTAATTTGTGGATTAGAGTAAAAGCTTAAATTTCCAAAAGCTACAACAGAATACACATACAAGCCATCCAGTATTTTCTATGCACCAGTGCTTATAAAAAAAGAATTTTATATAGGAGTATTTAAGTATTTATTGAGAAATAGGCTGCAAAAATATTAATCAAAAGCTTTGCTATGAATAACATTCTGATGCATTTATCCTCTTTGTCTCAGTGGAGAGCTAGAGAACCATGTACTCCAGAATTAGGTAGTCTTTCAAATAAGTTTCATACAAAGCTAATTTTACAGAGAAGATTAAGCAATTAAATACAGATAACATTCCATAAATGAAATACGATATTGCTGGTATTAAAAAAAGTATAGGTGGTTAACATCAGCAACTTTTTTCATAATCTTGCAGCCATATTGGTATGTTTTTTCTTCTTGGCACCAAAAAACCTAGTTGTGTCCTTCCCATATCTATATCCATTAGAATAAACCACTGAATAGTCATGCATAGTTTAAAAGTAACCTTACTGGAGAAATCATGAAATGCAGCTTTTTGGAAACCTATAAAAATACCTAGAGTGAACAAATTCCACATCCATGGGTTCTGAGTTGTAAACCTGTTCAAAGTCCGGATGAAATTTAAGAGTAACATCTTCATTATGAATCTGTTGCAAGGATTAAAAAAAAAAGTCAGTTTACTGATGAAGGCATTTAGTAGTTTATACATGTATAGAAGTATCTTTGAAAGCATTTAAAAAAACCCCATGAAACTAGATTTACTAACTGTCAACATATTACATTTCTAGATTATTATGGAGTGCTTTCAGAGCAGATAAAAGTTATAATCTACAGAGAAAAGGGAAGCCTATGAAGTCTTCAAAAAAAAAAAAAAACAAAAAACCCCACCCAAACCAAAAACAAAAAAAACCCAACCCCCCAAAAAACAAAACACCAAAAGCCCCCAAAACAAACCCTAGTTCACGATATAATAAAACAATAAAAGTAGAAACCTACTAGCCACTAGAACGTAGATTAAAAAAAAAAAATCTAACTTCATAAACCAAACAAAAACAAACTCCTAAAAACCCTAGTCTGGCCTCCATGAATTGCCAGCTTCCCTTTAGAATCCTGTTGACCACAGTATTTTCAACAGAAGACACAGCTTGCTTACCTCAGTAATATAGGCTACATACTCTATTACATGCTCAGAGTAGATCTGACTTTTCAGTATCACCTTATCACCTAATTATAAACAAAGTTAAAAAGCAACACACGGTTACAAGAAATGGTAAAATTCTCACTGCAACACTTAACAATTTCTTCTTTTGCATGGTTAAACTAGAAATTTGCAGGATGCCAAACGTTAACTTCAGTGAAGTTGCCTTATTCATGAGTATGTCAGCACTTCATTTAGGCCCTAGTTCCGAACTGGAATATGAATTGTGTATAACTTTTTAAAAGGCATCTAGTATTGATGCCATCAAATCTGGAACACTTACCGAAAACAATATCCTATAAATCATAATATTTGAGATTCTGAATTCAATTTCAAATCTTTTCCCTGCTTTTAGTTTTGAAACACCTCTTGCCTTTTAGTTATTACTACATTACACAGCTTAATTTTGTGGAAAGCCCTATCAATTCTTGTACATGAAAAATCTGAAGACATCAGAACAAGCGTAATAACAGACACATGCAGTGCTTCCTCAGAGAGCAAGCCACTGCAAGACAAACAGTGAGACACCAGTAACGTAGTTCACATGTCTGGTAGCTTGGATTAATTTTGTGTTCAAAAGTGTGAAAGACTATTTTAACAAACAACAATGCACTGTAGTTTATACTGCACTTAAGATACTGACAACATGCTATTTGGCTTTATTTCACATTAATTACTACCTATACTCAAGGAAGGTCTGCCTTCTTCCACTCCTGGCACTTCCAACACCAAAGAGTTCCCATTCCTTTTCAAAGTAATCCCACTCATGTTATAATCTTTTATCTCCATTTCTGCATGGATTTCTTCAAGCCACAGGAGAGTAGAAAAGTTTGCTTTATAATTATCTAGATTAAGATGCTGAAAAACAAAACAGCATACACTACAACTGTAGCTTCTACTCAGATACAGGCCCCACTGTTCTAAATGTTCTACAAAACAGCTCTTTAGACAGACTGTGCAGCAACCAGCTTACCAATTAAGGTACCAAAATACAGGTATCTGCATGCTAGCTGAACTTTTAAACTCCCACTGTAGTCAGTGCAGAATTAATATAGACCTTGGAGGTCAGACATAATAGCTAACAGTTAGCTGAAGAGTAAACCAGGTCTCCCGTGACTACCATGGGAGTTTCAACACTTAAATGTAGGGGTCAGTCTGCAAACTGAATTCTGTGCTCAGCAATCGTAGAATACATAAAATCTAAGTATACTGGGGAGACATGGGTGAAGGGACGAAGTCATGTCAGTCTCTGGTCTGCCTCATGCTTATACAATTTATGACAAATCTGAAAGTATCTAAACTTTCTCCCTCAGAGCTTAATGCATCTTGCTGAAGACATTCTCCAACAGCATAAACACAGCTCTATCTAAACAGTGACTGGCAAAGAATGTTTTCTATTAGACATATTCTTGCCCAACTACAAGTAGAATGAGCATTGTTTTCTGTACCAGAACCCTCACCAGCATCAGACGAGACTTTAGGTGTCATGTAAAAAATATCACTATTACTGATAGGCTGTCAGTATAAAATTATTTCAAACAAGTCTTAAAAAACCAGAATCACTGCCCTGCTAACTCACTGCAATCACCTCAGTTCTATTTTTTTGACGAGATGTTTAGAAGACAACATAGCATTTGGCCTTTACCTTTTATTTAGCCTTAGTCCTTAAAAAGTTGGAAAAAAAATAAGAAAAGCAAGTGGCTGCAATGTTTCTTACTAGAAATCACAACATAATGCTTTGGAGAAAGAATCACTAATATTATTATTAGACTTCCAGTTCTCTTGTTATATATTCTGAAATTGCTATACTTGCAGGAAGAACTTGAGCAAGCTGTGGTGAATTACACTTGAGGGTTAAAAAAATAAATAAATTGTTTTTGGGCAACCAGAAAAGAATCCTCTTTTACTTCAAAAAAACAAAAACAAAAAAAACTTAAAAAATTCTGCTTTATTTCCTATGAAACAGAGTTGCTGGACTACTACTATGATAACAAACACTTTCTAATGATGCCTAAATAGTGGTAGTGAGCAGGAATCTTTGTTCAGTTTGCTGTAATATCCCTCTCCAGTATACTTCCAATTCCTTTTTGGTTTTTCACATTTACCCTTTTGCATTCAACATAAACTTGGATTCTGTGACATATTAAAACCCACTTAGGTTAAGGGATACAGATTAAAACCTTAATCTGCTTGGTTATATTATTACTTTAGCTTCCACTACACTTAAAGCTACACATTTTTGCTAAATTAATGCCAGCATGAACGTAAAACCTACATAAAGTATGTTTTCTTATATAAATGTACACTTGCGTACCTCTGCAAGGAGAGGCTGAAAAGTCAGTATGTCTAATTTCTGCTCCACACATTTTCTTAATCCATCTGGTATGGTATAATATGGGAGAAAGCTTGGCAACTGCCTTCTGCGATTTCTAAAACAAAAGAAGTATGCCACATCATTTAGTATTCTCAAATTGTATGTGAAGGACAGCTAATTAGCAAGCCTTATCATCAATGCTATGAAAAAACATGCCAAACCCAGTGATTGCTTCAAAGTGACAATTAGAAACTTGCTACACTGGGAAGAGAATGAAGTGTTGCAGTTACAGATTACTTTAAAACATCACGTACTCTGCTTTTATGTTCTTCTCGTTTAGGGATAATTTTATAACTAAGTAAATACTATATGTATTGTGGAAGTTTACTCACAAAAGGAAGAGTTCTTCTGAAGAAAGATGTTCCTGTTCACACAAACTAATGAATCAGATACAGTTGTAAAGTTGCTTGAGAAGTTACATAAGAAATTACTCTCAGAAAATGATTTCAGATTTTCCATCTTTTTTAATGACACTAACAACTGTTACTTGTAGTGTTGCAGAGTAATCTAGTTCTAAAAAGTTTATCACCACATTATACAGTCTAAAGAGCTCCTATACAAACAGATCTAAAAAGATATTCTTAAGTATACAAAAAAAAACCCAAAAGCTTTCTGTCAGTAAAGTCCACAGTTATTATCTTGCTTACAATGTACATATATAATGCACAAAGACTCCCAGTTTTACATTTCCTTTGTCAGCATTACAGAACAGAGATATTCATTACCATTGTGTTTAGCATTGCTAAGTTATTTTTTTCTCTAATTCACAGTACCTTCTGTATTTAGTTGCAACAACTGTTGTCTTCCTTTGCTGAGGCACTGAAATAATTTTAGGCTTTCTTGGAGAAAATGGTTCCACAGGCGCTATTAGTGATTCTTCTTCATTTGTTACAGTGGTTTCAATATAGCGTCCAATAACAAAATCAGAAAAACCAAGCAACAGGAGTTCTTTATTATATCCGGGATTTCTTCAAGCAAGCAAAAGTTAGGTTCTTAAAACCATGATATTCACACTTCCTTTCCCCCAGCTATAAGTAATTTTAACAAAATTGTAGTTTATCTTTTCAGTAACATAAGAGAACTAATAATTTAGGGCAATTCCTCAACATTCACTCCCCACCTTGAGTGCAGTCTGGCTTTCAGTTATCTTACACAGTGAAAACAAACCTCAAAATCCCAATTTCATCAAAAAACCCTAGATATTAACAAACAATATTTCCTCCTCAACATGCAACGTACAAAAATAATATTTTTTTCCCCACAAGAAACATCTTGTATTTACTGTAACTGAAAAAGGTTAGCCAAGCAGTTCCATTACAGGAACCCACAGTATATTCCTTCACTGCGTGCAGCAGCAGCTTTCCTCCACCTTGCTCAAGGCTACTCAGAACTCAACCTAACTGCAAACACATCTAGTGAAGAAGGAAGAAAGGATCCTTTATCTTCTGAAGAATGATACTTTGTATGTGCAAGCAAGGTTTGGGGAGTGACAAATGGAAAAGATCACAGGTAATTAGTTTCTTCAAATCGGGTTCCAAGGAACTTAAGACCAAAGGTCCTTGCACACACCATCTGCTCTGTAATCCCTTACTGAATTCATCCCAGCACAGCCTAGAGCCAAATTCTCTCCTTAACACTAACAACATAGTCCAATGCTGTCACTAAGTAGCTGGAACAACAATATCCTGAGAGGATTTCAGCTTATTTTCTCTTTTTTGGCAGGAGTATCACTTTCCATGCTAACTAACATGACTTACTCAGGTTAAAGCTAGCCTGATTTTATCTACAGTACACTAGCTCAATACAGAAACTGAACTGTCTACAACTGGTCTAGATTTTCAGGGTCTATGGTCTCCTAAGTGCAGAAGTCAGCAAATACTTGTTAAATCATCATGCTGCATTCTATGGAGTTGTGTGGATGGTTTTGTATTATTAGAAGTCTCTCAGATTTTGTGACATTTACAGTTCTACAGCGAAATTATATGCATGTCTTTCTCCGCAAAGGCAGGCCCTGCCTACAGTTTACCTTTGAAACTGGAGCTAGATAATCCTCCTACATGAATTTCAACCCTCTATGTCACCATTTAAAATGGAGCAGAAGTAATCTGAAAGTTGCTTTGATGAATGGAAAAAATTTGATTTTGCTTTTCCCTGTCCAACCTTTAAATGATGATCATGAGGATCAATGGATGTGGTATGCAGAGTTTGTACAGCTACAGCTCGAAGTACCCCCCAAAGTATGTGAAAGTAAGCTTTCCAGCATGAGGTTCCTTCTTGAATTCCGAAGGAGCTCACACAATTGATGCCAAGCCTTTTTATTTCTTAACTATTTCAAGATGTATTTTGTCCAGCAAAGTACTTTTGTTTTTCAAGGGTTTTCTAAGACTTGAAAGCTATTCCCCTTATGAACAATACTTTGATGGAAGGAAGCTTTTTTCCCCAGCATAGCTAACTGGCATTCAATATCACAGGACAGAGAAGTTAAGAAATTTGGACAGGGACTTGAAGATGATTTCAGGATACGGAGTCTGAAAGAAACATTAGACAACACAAAAATCCACAGCAAATCTACACCAACTATAGTGCTCATGGAGCAACTGCTTTTCCAGATAGAATATAACCACCTGTAGCCATTTTCTTCATCTTATTTCCATTTCTACCGGAGCTATCTACTCCGACAGTATTTCTTCATTTACTATTACCACCATTTTCTTGGGACAAAAATCAGAATCAAGCGTTGAAAATGCTAACTACTTTCAAGCTCTAGTATAGATCTCTATATCATTTGCTAATATATACTGGTTTACTTTATATTACACCAAAGAGGAACTGCGCCACAAATAAGGGAAGTATTAAGTCAGTTTTTATGATTTGATTATGTAAGTCAGAACAAAGAAATACTTACATGGCAGTGCATACCATCACCATGAATGTTTTTCCACCCGGTGGTATGACAATTTCTCCAGTAATACCAGCCTCATTTATCGATTGTTCTTCCACATCTTCTCTTTGCTCATTTACTCCATTATGTAGATTTTCATTTTCTACCAAGGAAAAGTTTTCTTTTTTCCTTGAAAAATTTGGATCCTGAGAATTAATTCCTTCTGTAGTAGACAGATTATGATAGTACTATTATCACAATTGCTATAGCTGGCATAGGCAAGTCTCCTCAAAAAAACCCCTACGGGCCTTCTGAGGAGTTAAACACTCAGAATTCAAACGTTAAAACATCACTCTACCTGGAATGACTTCATTCTTTGTAATAGATGCATTATTCAATGACTCATGTGTTGTTCCTCTGCTGTCACTATATGAATTAATTGTAGCTTTTGAGACATTTTCTTGATTTATTGGAGGAGATGACAGATATGCTGCTGAATTGTTCTGGCATTTTTGAGGAATTTGAAAATGGAATTGCTTGTCTTTTACCCATCCAGCTAATCTGCAGCTGATTAAGGACTGTGGTACACTCCCTTTATTCCTATAAGCAGTTATGTGGTTAATTATATAATTAAATGCATAGTTAATGTTCTTGGGAAGCATAATTCTACCTGAAGTAAAATACAACAGTCTGTAGTAGGTCAGTTCATGGTTATTTCATAATGACTATTTCCTTCAGAAAGAAATTGCTTGGCAAATTTTAACTCATGAGAACTAAAACCTCTGCTAGATGTTAATACTTACAGGTCATATCAACTACCATATAAAATACTGCAAAAGAATCAGCAATAAGTACACAGAAATACTGTGTATTAAAGAAGAAGCTATTGTAACTTAAAATTCATCATAGGCAGCTAACCTTTAGGAAAAAAAATAGCAACAAAATGGAGGCCATTCAGGTCTGACCTCATTTAAGCCTCTATGCCTAGAAGTGGAAAACAAAAAAATTCCATTAAAACAAAACAAGAACAAAAAAATCCCCCCCAAAACACAACCCCCCCCCCCCCCAAGGATACACCAAAATAATTCTCCAGCATCCAAGTTTAAGGGGGGAGAAAACAACAACAACAACCAAAAAATGGTCTGCTTTTAATGTGCAAGTACGCAGCAGTCTCCTTGTCCTAAGATTTGGGTAACACAGCACATCTGTAGCTTAATTTAAACATACCTACACAAATAAAAGCATTTACTTTAGTCCTCATTCCAGAAAGGATTTTTATTAGGATTGAATTGGGAGAACCTCAAAGCACTATCTGCAAGATGTCTGCTCAATAATGTCATTAAGCCCGATATAAAATCCTCTTTAATTCCATTATATTTGAGGGTTACTTGAAGGCTATAAACCACAAGGACCAACTATGGGAGGCTTCTGTATGAGAGACAGTTGTACAGACTATGGCATGGTGGAAAGGAAGAAAGCTTGGAACAACTGAAAGGGCTTACTCTATCCAAATGGTCATGCTTTTAGATTCTCCCTGCTTCAGGGTTCCAAAATTAGTCATTCTTGATACCTCCAACCCTCCTTTGTCTCTCATTAAGTTTTCATAAGGCTCGTCCAGATTCACTCCATTAGAGTGAGACAGTCTGTAAGAAGACAGAATTATATACAGTGATTTTGAAACACAAATAGACTCAGGAAATATCTTCAATTCACCACAAGTTTAGGAATTACTAGACTAAAATATTGTCCCAGTATTTAAGAGGAAGCAGGTGAGAGGGTACACTCAGCTACTTATACTTCCAAAACCATCAAGTTACCTTTACTAGTTTAAGCAGCAATTTAAAAACAAGCGTTTCCACAGCAACTCAATAAACCAGGGCCAAAACTTTGACTACAAGATTAAAATGATTCAGAAGCTAGCTGGTCTTTGTCGAAGAGCTGAGCCAAATGGCAAATGAAGCTAGTAAATCCTGTGGATCTCTCTCAGAGCTGAACCAAAACACAACAACAAAGAGCTAGGTCCTTAGCAAGAGTCCTGCTTAGTACTGGAGCTTAGGAGATAAGATGACTAGACTGGAGAATGCTGGTTAATTTCCTTTTTCTGTGATGTTTAAGCAGGTACCCAAAGCACCTGCTTATCATGTCTTCTGCCTATGGCTACAATCTGAAACAGGAAACCGAGGAACAATAATTGAAAAAAGGTGAAAAACAAGAAGCATCCTTAAACACTACTGCACATACTACTGACAAAAAGAGCCTACCAAACTGAAGTCACACACTCTTCTTTGAGGCAGTGACTGTAGCTAACCTCTCAGTCTCAGCTACCTAAAGAACACTGTTTTAAAAGTGATGTTTTTATCCTACAATTAATAAGCTATTCAGTTAGATAATAGAATGGCACTAAAACACTTCAAAGTATTTTAAAGATCTCTCCAATATTTACATACCCTAAGTACTCCTTGGTTATCTAAGGCAATAAAGTAGAAAATTACTGCTGCTGTTATTTACTATGTCAGAGTTTACTCTGAAAGCCCACTAGATGTCTCCCCCTGCAGTTCACCCTGCCACAGTTTTTGATATGCTAGGAAATATGCTAAATTTGAGAAAACAAGCATAAGGTCTACTTTTATAATTTGGCTTTAGTAATAATTTTCTGTGGCTAGTCCATCAGTGATTAAAAATAGGTCCAACTGGAAAAACTGGTGAACAAATTGCACAGTTGTGTAAAGGAAAAAAAACACCTGAAGCTACAATAAAATTCTGCCACTGCAAGTGACCTTCATTAGTGAATCACTATGTGTAACAACACACTGCTCAAGTGTTGGACTCAAGACGTCTTTTAGAGTCCTGAGAGGCCATTTGATTTCTGACTTGGCAGGAGGCAGAGAAAGGGATAGGCAGCTATACCAAAATGACTCCTGACAAGATTTGTCTGACCAGTTTCTAACCTTCAGAGGTAATTCCATAGCTCCCTTTCAATTCCAACACAACAGAAACTTTCAGTATTTCTCCTTCCTATGAGAAAGAATCAGGTTAGACATTAAACATGCACACTTACATGAAGCCTATTATATGCTACATTATCTTCAGTGAAAACAAAGAGCTCATTCCATTCTTCTTAGCTCCTTCGAAGATCCATGTATTGCCTTTAGCCATCTTTCCTAAAGATGGAACAAGGCAAGTTCCCCCAAAGACTATGGTTTCTAGATATGTGAATGAATGTCCTGCTCTCCTTTAGCCTCTCCCATTGGTCCACACTTTTTTTGAGGGGGGTGGGGGCGGGTCTCCAGTATCAGACTCAGTAATCCTGCCAAAGCCTTATCAGCACTGAGAAAGACAGATTTTACAAATAATAACCCTATATATACACATTTGGGTGGTGTTTTTCACAAAGGACAGACACTTGAACTCACGAGTCACAAACTCCAGATCTTTCCTTCAAAACTGCTACCAAGCAGTTGTTTTCCATTCTACATTTGTGCAGTTGATTATTTCTGCCTGAGCAAATGTTCTGCTTCTTCCCCATACTGAATAATACTTATTTTTTCCAACCTCTTCTGCAGTCTGCCTTGATCCTCCTCAGATCAAATTAGCCATCCAAAGCGCTTGCAGAATCTCTCAATTTGATGATATTTGCAAACCTAGCAAATCTCTATTATTTAAGATCATTAAACTGTTCTGTTTAGGACAGCTCTGAAGAATTACTCAGTGTGTTTCCTCCTGAAGAACTATACTTAAGCAAAATAGATTAAAGGAAACATCCATTTCATAGCAGTTTCACTGCAACAGTTTCATTCAGTTCTCAAGCAGTGAAGTTCTCACTAGTAGAATAACACAGATTAGAGGAAGCACAACAAAGGATCATGGTCTTGGCATTTTTCTAATGAAACTGCAAAATTCCTTCCTTGCCTAGCTGTATCACTGAGCTCCGCTGACACTGGTCTTGCTTTTCTAAGGAGTATGGATGTTCCCACCTCCTCAAAGGAATGGGAAAAAAGCAGGGGTCAAACATATCGCTCTGCGATCTTCCCAATGATATGTCATACCTTCTAGCCAAATAGTGGAGAGTAGTAGACCACAGTATTACTTGTTTAATATGCACTACAAAATTTATCTGTATAATTACAACTCATCTCTAGTTGTTAGTAAGCAGAAAGAGAACAAGAGAATGAATGTTACCCATTCTGGTCGACTGGAGCCAAACAGAGAGCTCTCCAAATATAACATGACTGATTACTTTCCACCACAATCACATTCACTAGATCTTGTACACAAGGTGAATAGCCATCAGGAAGTCTCACTGAATCCAAAGTGAAAAATATACTCTCATCTATTGTACCACTTCTTCCACAGATGCTGGAAATACGAACCTGTAAGAGTTTGTTATTCGGTCTTTCTTGATATCATTACTTAAGCTAACAGGCATACTAGCACTACGTTGTTTTCTGCAGTAGTCATTCTACTATTATGCATTAACAGAACTAAATTTCTAATTTCTAATCTAAATTTCAGTTATTCAAGGGAGATAAATATACAGCTCTAATCTGTAATCATTGTGTTTGTCTTTAGATTAAACAAAAAAAAACAAAAAACAAAAAAAACCCCCACACACCAGAATTTCAGATAAGCATTAGGTTCCACTTAAGCATATGCTACAATACATATATTTGACTTCATTGTGATACCTGTCTTGAAACTTATCTAATTTACATTTCAATTTTAGCAATCACAGTAGGAAGAAAAAATTTTTTATATGCTTGACAAGCAGATATTATCCAATATATAAAACTGTCAAACACAGTAAGTCATAAAAACAATATACGTACACATAGAGGGAACAAATATTTTCAGCAGAATAAGAAAAACAGACAGTTACCTTTTTAAGACAAAATAATTGGATAAATAAAACATAACATTCCACAGTCTTTAAGCACTAATAGTCAATATTAAAAAAAAAATTGAAAATCCATAGCCAAAAACACAGTAAGCATCCAAATTAACAATTGATGACCAGTAAGTGTCAGTTATTCATCCTGCACTAAACAAAACATGCATGCTTTTTCAAATGGCTATGTTATTTTAGAAGTAATCCTATAAATAAATGAGTCAGTATATTTTATCTTTTAATTAAAGGCCTGTTATAAAAGATCTACCAATATCAGCAACTTAAGAACACCCCAAAAAAACCTGCACATCACACAAAACTCTTCTTGCCAAAACAAACACACAAACATCTACCTTGTCCACTCGCTTGTATCTCAAAGGTTTTACAGCAACTGCTTCACTGCTCCACGTTGTTGGGTTAATAAAATATTTAGCTTGCACCCAGTCACCTTTATAAGGTTTGAAACCTATATAAAACAGAACATTTTTCAAGTTTAATTGCTACTGAAGGCATTCACATTACTGCCATATGGAACTAGTTTAAGTTAAAAAGTGACCAGCCAGAACAATGCATTATTCAGATTCACTGAGAGCTTAAACTTCTCTTTTCTATTCTTCTTATCCTCAGTAGGTTATGCCAAAGTACATAAGAGATGCCAGTGGAAAATATAATTGCTTATAGCAGGACCATATGTAAATTATGCTGAGTGAGAATGAATAGGTAACTTTCTTCACCCAAATCCTTACATTTGCTTCACTTGTACACTCTATTAGAACTTTTTGGGGATGCGGACTACACATTTATCACAAGATTTTCTCTCTCTCTCTCTCTTTCTCTCTCTCTCTCTAAACCTTAATCAATCAGATGCTCTCACATTCCACATACCCTTGGCACACAAACAAGAAAACCTCTACATACCTTCACAAACTTCTTCCATTGCAAAAAACGTTTTCTGATTAATACAGCCACCATCCTTTGAGAGAAAGGTAATATTACCAATTAGTAGTTTTGTATTCATTTCAGAAGCATCATAAGTGGGACTGGAGTCTTCCCATGTGTTCTGGACTGCTTCTACCTATTAATACAAAAAAACAACAAAAAGAAACCCAAAAAACCTCCAACATTCAAACAGCTGTTACTGTATATGTTTATTCTATAAAGCACGAAGTTAAACATATTACTATTACAAATACCAGAATTTCAACTGCTTCTGAAAGCCAAGCCCCTTATTAGACAATTCTACACCCACTTTAGCTCTTCATTTTGTAAACAAAGACGCAGGTAGTAAACAGTAAGTAACCTGTTTTAAGAAGTATGCTAAATGCTTCAGCACTGGCAACTACTAGAATTATACGTTGATTTGTCAAGTCTTTCTTATGCTCCCTCTTGCCCTAGGTCTATCCTAAGATTTATCTTAACACTGACAAGAGGAACTTCTCCCCCAAAACACAACAATTTGATTTTGCTCTAGTTCCACTACTGTATCACTACTGCAGAAAACAATGTACATGTTCAAGATACTACTAAGATACTACAAGAGAGCTGCTTCTTATGGGCTCTCCAGATCACCACCTCAGAAGTAAGTTTACTTGCTTAAGCAGCCCTATGCAGAACACAAGCCAGAAGAAACCATTAATGTAATCAAACCCATTTTTCCCAGCTGTGCTGGGGCAAGGATATAGCATCTCTTAATTACTCCATAAACACAGTAAGAATTCCTAGAGTTGTGACTTCTCTTCCCTGCTTTCAAAGGGCCATCACCAACATGGGATCAGGAGTTCCTGCTCTACAAATCAATCACTTTTGTCCTTCAAAGCTTCCTTGCTTTTGGCAATGGTTACTGAAACCAGTAACAACTCCCATTGACACTGGCTAGAAACCTTTGATACTGTCAAGCAAGAATCACTGACTCCAGATTCTTGTTTTCATCTCGTTTCTTCCTTCTTTACAAAGTCCAGGTTGGCCCTGTCAGCAGTTCCTTAATGTCACATCAATTAGTGACTGGAGACTTTTGGTTTTTGTCATTGTCTGAGTTATCCCTTGTCTTTCAGGTCTGAGTCTGTGTGTTTTGTTTTTGGCTTCCCCCTTTACTTATTATCCTTCTTGTATTGAAGAGATCTTTGATCAGATAACCTTAATCAATTAGATGCTCTCACATTCCACATACCCTTATATTCAGAAAACCAAATGTTTACAAATTCACAATCAGAATAAAGAAACTGAGTGGGAAATCAGAATAATGCAGGTAAGAGCAACCAAAAAACCTAACTGGAAGGAAGAAAAAAAAAATATCGTTAACTGCAGTGTTTCCACCTCTACTTCAAGATTAGAACCTTGGAACAAAAAGTATTTTCTCTTCTTAATGCACAGTGTAAAAAAAGTAAAACACTAGCAAAATAATCTATATAGTGTCCTCTTTTACAGATCAATATCTGCATGCAGATGAAAAACAGTCCTTCCATACTTGCACTTTTGATAAATACGAAAATGAGTTTTACACTGTTCATATGATGTGACTGCCCTTGTGCGTTGCACTTCTTGGAAGCACAGCTTTCACTAAGAACACAAGTACATTACAAAGCAAGAAGAGATAGTTTGAACATTAGCTGCTCTATCTTGAACATATGGATCCTGTTCTAGAGGCTAAGGCATTACAGAATAACAGTGAGAGAAGCTCTCTGAACTGCCTAAATTAGCCTATGAGCTGGCTTCTCTTACAATGAAGACTTGCTCGGCAAAGGAACTGTCAATGGATTCTACATACAAGTATTGTCTAAAGCTTTACATAGTGTTTATGCAGGGAAAGCTGTCCTTGGATAGCCACCTTGCATATGTACTGCCACAGCTGATATATGCCCATTGTAGAGGTAATGGCTGGAGTGATGATCATACTCCAGCACAGCCCATTACAGTGACTGTTACACAAGTGAGATGCAACCATGACAGTAGATGTACTATGAATTATTAGTCTAAATCAGTTAATTTCAGAAAGCTTACAAAATACACTGGAACATAAAAAAGCCAGTAGATTGAAGGAAGTGATTATGCCCCTTTACTAAGCACTTGCTTGATCACATAGAGAATACTGTGACCAGGTTTGTCATCCTCTGACCCAAGAAAAACATCAGTCAACTAGAGCAAGTTCAGCAGAGGGCCTCTGCAACAGCCAGGCCAGAACACTTGCCCTGTGAAGAAAGCTGAGGGAGCTGGGCTTGTTCAGCCTGGAGAAGAAGTGATTTCAGGAGGACCAAAGGGAGGCCACTGAGAACACAGAGCCAGGCTCTTCAGAGAGTGGGGCATGGCAGGAGGACAAGAGATAACAGACATAAATTGAAACAAGAGCTTTCAGACTGGATATAAGGAGAAATTTCTTCATCATGAAGAAAGTCAAGCATTGGAAGAAGCTGCCCAGAGAGGTTGTGCAGTCTCCTTCCATTCTTAGAAGGTTTGTCATTGTCTTGGAGGTTTTCAAGACCTGGTTGCAGTATACAAGAGGTGGAAGCATGGACAGGTGATCCAGGAGGAATATAGAAACACTGAGCATGCACGGATGGGGTTAGGAGAGCTAAAGCCACCCAGAGTTGAAACTGACTAGCAGTGAGAAGGGCAACAAGAAAGGCTTCTACAAGTACAGCAGCAGCAAAAGGAAGGATAGGGAAAATGCAGGCCTGCTGCTAAATGGGGCAGAAGACCTTGTGACATAGGACATAGAAAAGGCAGAGGTACTGAAAGCCTTCCTCACCACGATCTTCAGTGGCAAGACTGACCATCTGTCGTGAAAGGAGTGATGCACTTCCCTCGTAAGAGGGAAGCAGCACTACGTTTATTGCAGTAAGACAGTGACTTAACAAAGTTCAATTGTAAATAAGAAAGATTTAACGAGGTTCGATTGGCAAGGTTCACTCAGTTATTTACTGCATGAAGGACAGGGTCAGATGCGTGTGCAACAGAGATCCTCCCATTGAGTCATGAGGTTCAGACTGGACCCCCTTGCTTTCTAAACTCATTTGGAGAGGAGCCTAGGTGCGGCTGGATCCAGTCCTAGTCTCAGACTTGGTCAATGGTTTATGTCTAAGGAATTATGTGTGCAATTAGTCAGAGATATAACTGCAAAGTTTTGCGAAGTTCGCAAAAGTTCAACATGCTATTAATCACTTACTGAGGATCTGTCATGGATAAGGAATCTCTCTCAGCCTCAAGGAGTAACCTTGAGAGGCATTCCTGCTCAAGAGGGTGTTCTGCAGTGCAGCCCACTGCCGTGCAGGAGAGCTCAACGGGCTCTGGGCTGCCCCCTATTTATGGAGGGGGGGGAGATGACTGACTCATAGTCATATTTGCATACTAGACGGGCCTTAGTTGGCGCATGCTCAACTAGCCCCCTACATACATGCTGTTTACAGGGAGGTCAGGTTGAGGGGAAGAGAGCACATCGGGGGGGGGGGGGGAAGAGCACACCGTCAGGAATCCCAAGCCATTGAGAACAAAGGGGAAGTCTGGAGCAATGAAGACTTAACCTGATCCTCCTCCTCCAAGGGTAAGAAACACTTAAACTGGACATACACAAGTTCATGGGCCATGGTGGGATGCATCTGCGAGTGCTGAGGGAGGTGGCCAATGTCATTGCAAGGTCACTTTCGATTATCTTTGAAAGGTCATGGTGATCATGGTCTTCCTGAAGACTGGAAGAGAATAAATGTCACTCCTACCTTCAAGAAGTGCAAGAAGAAGAATTTGGGAAACTACAGGCCAGACAGCGTCACCTCGATCCCTGGGAAGGTGATGGAGCAACTAATACTGGATACTATTTCCAGACACATAAAGAACAAGCAAGTGATCATGAGTAGTCAACATGGATTTACAAAGGGGAAATCATGCTTAGCCAACCTGATAGCCTCCTATGATGAGGAGACTGGCATGGTGGATGAGGGGAGAGCAGTGGATGTTGTTTACACTGACTTCAGTAAGGCTTTTGACACTGTCTCCCATAACATCCTCACAGACAAGCTGATGAAATATGGACTAGATAAGTGCTCAGTGAGGTAGACTGAAGACTGGCTGAACTGCCAAGCTCAGGGGGTTGAGATCAGCAGCATGAAGTCCAGCTAGAGGCCAGCCATTAGTGGTGTGCCTCAGGGATTGACACTCAGTCCAATACTGTTCAATATCTTCATTTATGACCTGAATAAGGGGATCAAATGCACCCTCAGCAAGTTTGCAGACACTGCAGAACTGGGAGAAGCGACTAATACATGAGCTGGTTGTGCTGCTATTCAGAGGGACCTCAACAGGCTTGAGGAATGGGCAGAGAGGAGCCTCATGAAGTTCAACAAAGGGAAGTGCAAGGTCCTGCACCTGGGGAGGAACAACCCCATGCATCAGTACAGGGTGGGGCCCAACCAGCTGGAGAACAGCTTTGCAGAGAAGGACCTGGGAGTCCTGGTGGACAATAAGTTGAACACAGGAACCCTTGTGGCAAAGGCGGCCAACAATATCCTGGGGTGCATTAGGAAGAGCATTGCCAGCAGGTTGAGGGAGGTGATCCTTCCCCTCTCCTCAGCACTGGTGAGGCCACTTCTGGAGTGCTGTGTCCTGTTCTGGCTCCCCAATACAGGATGCATTGATTTACTGGAGCGAGTCTAGTGAAGGGCCACAAAGATGATTAAGGAACTGGAGCATCTCTTATATTAGCAGAAGCCAAGAGAGCTGGAACTGTTTAGTCTGGAGAAGAGAAGGCCAGAAGTCAGGTCAGAGAAGGTCAGTGTTAAGTATCTGATGGAAGGGTGTCAAGGGGACAGGGCCAGATTCTTCTCAGTGGTGCCCAGTGACAGGACAACAGGCAATGAGCACAAACTAAAACACAGCAAGTCCCACTTAAACACAGGAAAACAATTCTTTACTGTGAGGGTGGCTGAACACTGGAACAGGTAGCCCAGAGTGTTTGTGGAGTCTCCATCCTTGGAGATATTCAAAACCCGACTGCACATGGTCCTGGGCAATCTGCTAAAGCTGTCCCTGCCTGAGTCAGGGGTTGAACTGGATGATCTCCAGAGGCCCCTTCCATCCCCAACTACTCTGTGATAACATGCAATTCATAGGAGGAAACTTTTACAGAGAGTAAACTCCTTCATTTCTTTTTCATGCACATGATAATGCAGTCATACTAAAGCCTCGTTGTAGCAGCATGAAGGGAAGACTTACAGTGGCTAGAATGCATTGCACTAAACTATTTGTGTTGTCACTCACAAGGCAGTCTACAGTGGTATTTGGTCATTGCTTACAGAGAATCTGCTGGTTAATACTGCAGCTCTTCAAAAACCAAGCATCAGCAACAGCCGATGTTACCATTTTCATTATTGTCACATAGTCATATATGTGTATGTGAGCTGTATGTACATGTACAGCACGCCTTCCACAGTATCCATCATCTTCTCAATTTTAACTAGATGTTTCATGCAGCAATGACACAAAAGCAGTTACATGCCCTGCACATCACAGATGCATTGCAGAGGCCTCTTCACATACATACAATCCCCTGGATTTCCAAGTGCTCATTCAGTAGTTTACTGTTTTAGCTTGACTTCCAGATACCTGGGAAAAATAGCTGAATCAAGTCCTCAAAGTTTGATGGGGGATAGGGTAGGAGGAGAAAGAGAAGATGCACTGTACAACCTCGGACATGTCAACACCTCCCCTGATATTCCAGGCCTTACTTACAAGCCTCCAAATTCTTTTCAAGAAGTGTGCACACAGAAATCCAATCTAGCTTCATCTGCTCAAGTTTATCAAGAAAAGATAAGAGCCAAGCCCAACAGGACATAAGTATAAGTGAAAAGTAGTCCCATGGTGATAGGTGGAAGAGCATTTTTAAAGATATATCCCTACTTACCATTAAAATGAACAGCATCAGGATTGGTCAACAGACTAATTTTGAAAATTGTACAATCTGAAATAGCTTGTATCACTGGAGTAATGAACTATAATTCACCCTACTAATATACTCTGCTCGATATCAACAAAACTGCAACGCGTGTCAAGATAGTACAAACTCACTTCCATAAAACAGTTGATTATGCCTGGACGCTGCTGACAACTGACTAAAATGTCTCTGACATACCAAAACCAGGACTGGACATGAAAGTGAGGCATGAAGAATTAGAAACACTATATACTAATCAGTACGGGATTTTGATTTTCTTTCCCCAATTTATATGGGATCATTTACCAGTAGAATGTAGTAAAAGAAATATTAATGATGAACTCTTCAATCTGGTAACTTACTCATACTGTAGCAGTGTATTAGAACTTTATTAGCAAGATTACTAGAAACATTAGAATACTTTGCCTAATCATTATTTGAAATTTTAAGCCTGAAGCCATTCTGTTTGATTATATCCTTTACAAACAACATGAGTTGGAAAGATCCTTAATTATAAAATACTTACTAGAAAGTTAAAATGAACTTACAAACTGCAGAGCTATACTGAGATTGGCTCTGAACAGGCAGTTTGAGTCCAGCTACATCTACTTACTTTGGCTCAAGCTTTTTTTTTCCAGGGAGAGTTTATTGCTAAGTACGCTAGTCCAGTGCTGTACTCAAAGCATAATGCAGCTAAGCCCAGTAGACAGAAGCCAAGAAGGAGGGTCTGGTACTACCCAGCAGTTATCAGCTCCTTCTGTGCTAATGTCAGCATTTGAAACCCCAGAGTCATGTTTATGTAATATCCAAACTAAGAAGGGCAGTTTGAGTATGAGAGCTAGACTGAGTAAGAGAAGCTATCACAGGTACCTGAGAGTTCAGGCTATATGATTTAAGAAAATTACAGCAGCCCGAAGTTGAAGCAACAGATAATCAAGCTTGAAGTAGGTTTACAGAAGTGTTGAGTAAAACCAGCACTGAAATCTATACATCTTTTAAACAAGTCTGTTTTCTAGGGCAGAAAAAAAAAGGCAACTAAAGAATGTCGCACAAAGGGTTCTGAAATTTGTCTTCTTATTCATTTCCATAAGCTTGCTTTTCTGCAGCCACTGTTCTTGTTTTCCTATTCATTCACAAAGTAGCTTTATAAAACTATGAATTTAAAAAAAGAATAGTATACATAGATTTGAACTAGGTATGATTAAACAAATTCTGATGCAGTTATCACAAACAATAGTTTCATATTCACCACATCTAGACTCAAATTCAGAGAATAAGTATTAAAGCGGATAACACTGTAAAGGAAACATCTAAAAAAAGCCACCCCAAAAAACACACACAGGAAAACCACCTCACCCCTATTAGGTGAAGGGCTGGCGATTTCTCCTATTTTTGTACCATTCAGAAGTGTAAAACTATAGTAACCTCCAGAATAAAGTCTGAAAGAATTACTTCACAGAGAAAGTGAGACTATCACTTGTCTTCATCTCTTACCCTAATGGCCTTCAAGCCACTTGATATTTTGTCCTCTTCAACAGTGGCAATAACTTTCTGTCCAACAGTCAACAGCACACTGTTCACAACAGCATCATTTGTGAAGATTATCAAGTCATCTATCATCCCATAATCATGGCAAAATCTTGTCACTACTCCTTGTACAGTTTTTAATTCTTTATCACCTGAATCCAGAGAAAAAGTGTTAGCATAAAGACAGATTGCTTATTCACAGAACTACATAAAAAGGAATGCTATTTAAGTGCTATCACTTTGACAGAAGTCATTCACTTGTCAAACTTGAAAAAAAACCCCAACAAATCACAACTAATCAGTTTCACATTTAAGTCTCTTATAAGTTGTTATGGTTTCAACTAATGAAAAAGGCCGGTTAAATCCAAACAATTTTGTTTTTACAATGTTCTTTTTAAGCTACATGAAAACATACCTTTAAAAATTTAAGATTAAAACACCTGCAAGCTAAACAACTTCCCCCCAAAGCTAAGGGCCAACTATTTTCAATAATTTCCACAGCAAAATAAACAATTCTCAGCATTTTTTGCAATACATTTAAGGCTTCTATATTGCAGAAAGTGGGAGAAGTAAACAAGCACTGATGCTACACAAACAGAACTCTTAAAAGTAGTTTATGTGATACCATAGTTAATATGCATCAGAACTGAGAAGTGGTGCTGTTCCTTTACAGATCCACTAGTTTCAAGTCTTACAGATTAAAAATACTATCTACTTATGTATCACATAACTTTCACTCAGCAGCACTGTACTACTATTTCAGGCTTAAAGTTGGACTGAAGTATGTTAATAACTTCCATTGTAAGTATAAACTAACTATACTCAGCAGCACTGTACCACTATTTCAGGCTTAAAGTTGGACTGAAGTATGTTAATAACTTCCATTGTAAGTATAAACTAACTATACTCAAAGTCAAGGCTATTAATACAAGTTGTCTCTCTTGCTTTTAGTACTCCTAAGTAGTTGCTCCTACTTTGAATAATGCACTATTTGTAAGATATCTTTTCATTTATCCTAGTTAGGGTTTGTCTTGCAGCTGACCAAAGAAACCTAGTGTTTGTTTAGGTTGTCTGGAAAGCTCCTCCAAATTACTTAAACCTCCCTACACTCCCCATTTCTCCTAGTCCAATCCAAAAAAGAGCCAGTATTATCCTACAACCTAAACATATTGCCATTATACATGAAAAAAATCCTAACACTGAAAACCATAATTTTTTTTAAAGCTAAAAGACAGTATTTTTCAAAAAAAACCCCTAATAGCACTGTAAGAAACATTGTGAGCCTCCAGCCTTGTAAAAGCCACAACCCTCCATATTTTGATGCAACTAATTCATAAAGGCAGGGGTTAAGAAACACACATTCCTGTGGGAGCTTGTGTAACAATATTCAAAGAATTCTAGTTAACAAAACTTGGTACTTGAAAATTGCCAACAAGTTGATCACAAGTCCTGTGATAAAGTGAACTGTACATGGAAACTTGCTCACAATTATGCAATAAGCAGAACTCATGTCCAGAACAGCCTAAGTGACCTGAGCAAGAGGAAAGTATTTTAAAACAGTTTTTTTAGAATCTGACCTAGGAAAAGAACAAAAACCAATGCCTATTGTTTTCTCATACACATATCTAATTGTAGAGCTGCTTTTTTAAAAGAAAGCTCATGAATAACTTTTGAAAGTACCTTAAATGAGCAACACTTTGAAGCCTCAAAACATCAGAGTTATACCATTTTACAGTGCAATAGAAATGAAGCAAAAGAGACTTATTTGTGAAGACAGGATAAGTGACCCAGCTCTGTCACCCACTATCACAACATTCCTTTTACACCATACTAACCAGTAACAGCAATCAGAACTACTCAGAAGATAAATGAAAAACTTCTTTTAGGAACAGTATCACATGCTTTGAGGTCAAAAAGCAGTCTTCTTTTCCTGTTCGCCTACTCCTTCCTTAAGCAAGGGTAGGCCTAGACCAAGCCCCACAAAGCCAGATCACCAATACCCTCAGCACCAGAGCCACACTCCACCAGCTTGAAGCTGCAACCAGGTCCCACTCCCAGCACCACAGACCCACAACAGGGCCGGAAACTTCTACCTGAGATCGCCCACCTCCCATCTGGGCCTTCCTCGCCACCCGCACGCCTCCAGAAGTAGGAGAGTGCCTTAGACAGCAACCGAAACATCCCGAGGAACGCCAACCCCACAACCAAACCACCACCAACACGCTCCTAACGGCCGCGCTTCGAGCCCCCGCGAGGCCGCCGGCCAATCAGGCGGCTCGCTCCTAGCCACGTGCGCGAGCCCGCCCCTCCCCCCGGGGCCACGGGGCCGAGGCCGGGGAAGCGAGACGTTAACGGCTAGTGTGGCCCCTTTCCCGCCTGCGGCGCGCGGGCGCATTCGGCGGGTTTAGCGGGCCAGGGGCAGGAGCCGAGCAGCTTCGTCCGGCACCAAGCTCGTCGGAGGCCCGGCGCAGGCAGGCCACGCGGCTGAAGGGCGAGTCGGGTGTGATGTGGCGCAGCGGCACCCCCTTCCCCGCCCCCCCGCCGCATCGAGGCCGCGCTCTGGGGGGGCGCGCGCTGCCTCGGGAGCGGCGCCCGCGCCGGTGGCTCCTGGCAGCCTCTGCCCGCTTCTCCCCTCTCGTACCTGGCACTGTTTGGGTGTTCGGTCTGTACTTGGTAAACGTCGTCTGATTCTGTGTGAGCCGATCTGGAGCGAATTAGGCTTTTCCAAAATATTTGTGACATTTAAAAGGCTTCCAAGGCTGTGTTCCTCAGATACTTGGAAAAGTCTAAGTTGCTAGGAAGAGATTTATGTTTAATCTCGGTGTCCCAGCTGTATAGCCCCAAAGAGGAATGAATGTTGGTCAGCAGGAGTGTAACTAGTAAGGAAATTGTTTTACCAGGGAGGGTAGCTACCCACGCAGCAATTCTGCCTGAAGACCCTGTCCCTGAGCTCATAATATATGACAGCCTTCCCAGGCTGGCTGCTCACCTCAAAAATCTTATGAAAGCAAATGGCGTAGGCAGGAAAGACAAGTATTTAATCTGGATGCCCTTTAAAATACTAACATGATGCATTTGTTTATTACATCCATAAAGTTAGAAATATTTTATATTTTTAATAGTAATAATTGGATAGGACAAATACTGACTGAGCCTGTTTGAACTCTTCAGATGGTGATTCCTGCGAAGGGCAGTAAATCCAAAAAAAGTTTGTATTATACGAGGGGGAGGAGACAAATCCCTTTGAAGCTATTGGACCCCCATTTTGCTCTTTGTTTGGTTCATGGCCCCCAGGTGTAAGCTGGGAACAAAAGGGTTTTGAGGAATCAGCTCCAGAAAAACAGAATACTTCAAAGAGCCAAGTTTTTAAGAGCTGAAAATATTAAAGATGGAATACAGGTAATGAATTAAATAGTGTAATATATTGTATGAAAGAATACATTGGTAGTGTAGCTATTAAAAACTCAAGAAGGAAGTGTTGGTCAGCATGGTAAAAATAAATTCACCTGAGCTCAGGTGTTGTGTATTGTTGCATTTAGATACAGGAATATTGGCATGAGCCTGGGTTTAATACCAGGGGAACTGCTCCAGGGCAGTGTGCTTTTTTTTTTATTATTAAGTACTAATATAAACCTTACAAGTACAGTAAGTTTATGTACCTATTTTATCATGTTGTCCCTTGGCAGATCAGATGTAATCTTCAGTTTTTATCTTCTGTGGTTACTGCAGAGGATGCTTGTATGGCCGAGTGCTAGCAAATGACCTAGTGACTGATACAGCTTCTTCAGGCAGCCTGAGCTTGTTCAGTGGCCAGTTCTTGCTTAAAGGTAAGAAGTTCTTCATAGCCTCTCTTCATAGCCTGTTTGATTTGATTTGTCTTCCCTTGACATCTCCTTTTGACCTAACTTAGAATAAAAACACTTCATTTGTAAAGTCTTTTCAGAAGCCTGTAATGTTCTGTTAGCATTACTACATTATTCACTGCATTCTTTGTGTAGGTTTTTTATGTGCTTTTTAGTATTAGAAAGAATCTTTTTACTGTTTGTATAGCACCTAGTGTTATAGGGTCTTGGCTGATGACTTTGGCTTCTGACTACCAAATCTTCCTGTGTAGTTGTGTATGCACAGAAATGATGAAGCCTTTTTAGGATTCAGAAGCATGAAATTAAGGAAACCTAAAATAAGGGCCCCGAAGGAGTTGTTGAGTGGAAACTGAACTGTGTGGTTTGAGTGGTTTCTATTGAAACTGATGGCAAATGCAACGGGTACAATAATCACATGGTAAACCTCTGTGCAAAAGGAAAGTAGCAAATACTGAGAAGTGCAGAGGCAAGGGGGAAGAAGGAATCTCAGCGTAACCAGAGGAAATACTGCAGCACAACTCTTGAGAGAGGGAGCTTTCAGGTACCGTGCCAGCTGAAATGTGTGGACCTGTGAGCAAAGATGCCTCACGGTGTCTGAGCCCTGTTCTGTTCAGGGAAGCAGGACTCTAGATTCCTTTTACTCAAAGAGGTGAAACCAAATAAATACCTGAATATCTCACCAGTTTCTTCTAAAAACTGACCTCCCTCAATTGACTAAAACAGTCATAAGGAATAAAATATGATCCTGTTTTATATCTATTATAATTCACATTAGAGCACACCTAGCATTCACTGAAAAAGATGTGAAGTATTACTTATTTTCCATTAAAATATAATCTCTAAAAGGATACAGATCATGAAGATATTTGGGTTATGTTTTTCCATGAACAAAGAAGATGAGAACGACTTACTTTAAGTTTTGCCAGGATACACAGTTTCTTTTAAATTTTTTTTGCAGTTACAGCTGTATATAATGCATGATTAATTTCTATGCTTCAGTCTATTCAAACAACTGTAACATTTTAATATTTTTTTCAGTATTGGCTGATATTTTGAAAAGAACAAAATCTACAGTCGGTACAAATTGAAAAGTTTCTAGCATACTTTAAAAGGTGATGCTCTTCAGAGGACTGAATATTTGATTGTGTCTTGATTACAACAGCCTTTAAAGTGTATACAAAAGACACTGTCATTGCTGTAGTTGTCAGGATGACAACATCTTCAAGATACAAGCATTCTTTTATTTTTTATTGCCTATTAAGCAGCAGGACTGGTTCCAGTGTACACTGGCCATTGCATGTCGCTGCTGCCTGCTAGATTTTAAATGCATTGTTTAATCATCATGGTGTTCTGTAAATATCAGTACAATTCAAGTGTGCAGGGTTTATCTGAACATTCTAGAAAAGTAGGATTAGTAGAAAAAGATAAATAAGAATTCTACAGTGAAGAAGATAATTTTTTATAGGTATCTAACTTATTTGTTGGGATACTTGAAACTTTTTTATCTATAGTTTAAATATTGCATTTTTAAGTATTTTTTGCTCTTTTGAAACAAGAACCAGATTGTTGAATATCATCAGTGGCTGCTATAATAACTAAAACTGATGAGAAAGATTTTATTTAAATAGC
The DNA here is from genome assembly GCF_003343035.1 of Apteryx rowi. Lineage (NCBI taxonomy): Eukaryota > Metazoa > Chordata > Aves > Apterygiformes > Apterygidae > Apteryx > Apteryx rowi. The sequence continues at coordinate 378,669 of NW_020450817.1, forward strand.
CAATTATAGGATAGCACTCAATTAAAAAAGAGATTTGAAACATTTTTAATTTGTTGGTCTGATTTGGAAGCAGCCTTGTGAGAATGTAGTACAGCCATTTTCTAGTGTATTCTGTTAATTAAAATTCAGGAGGCATTTTCCTGTTCCCTGGCTTAACTGAAGTTTTTGCTGTGCTTTTGTTCAGTATATGAATAGATGTTGTTGGAAGCCAAAGTGTAAGGGAGAACTTTTCAAAGACTGCATGACTCACTGAACGGTGAGAATATCACAAAGTGTACAGGCAGCTGTTTTCACAAGACTATTTTAAAGTGACAGTTAACTTTTCATTTGAAGGTAAGCATGAAGGTTTTTGACTGTTGAAAAATGTGCTATAACTTACCTTAATATAACATATTCCTCAAGGTATTTGAACAGCTTAGCAAGCAGTGAGATGAGTAAAAACAGAGCTAAGTGAACAAGCAAAATGGTTGATACTAGGTGATTTAGAAAAAACAATCTGCTGTAGCTGAGTTACTGTGAGTATATTAGTTTATCTGAGTCATAGTGAAGCGTATCATTGTAGATGTCTGATAACAAGTGTTAAATCAAATACAAGTTAAAATTAAGTACATCTAAAAATCTACTATCCTAACAAGAAAAGAATGCTTTGGTTATAGAGTAATTCTCAAATTAAGCATTTTAGTCATAAGTGCTAACTTTATGTTTTTTTTAAAATATTCCTCCAAAGATTGTTCTTAAATCTTCATCTATTGAAGTATCATAGATAGCAAACTTTAATTTTTTGGTATTCATACTAAATTATTATGAATTGTGGCTATAGGATGTAATATGCTTGTATGCAAGTCAGCTGTTAGTATGCTTAACTATTTTTAAATGTAAATACAGCTCAATACTAATTATTACTTTTATTTACCATGTCCTAAATAGACTTAAAAACCAGTTTAGCACTGATCCAAGTGTGTGAAGAAACTAAATTGTATTTTTGATCTTTCTGCATCATTTGCTTTGCCATTATTATTATCATTTAATTGCCTTTGTGAAGTGTTATGACCAGGGAAGACGGTTACAGAGAAGAATTTAGCTATGACAGGATGCCAACTTTGGAGCGCGGAAAACAAGAGAATGGAAGTTATGTACCTGATATTAAATCTAGTGACCTTCAGCTATCAAAGCGGCTACATCCTTGTTTTAATTATAGAACGTGGATCTTTTCTTTGCTGATGGGAGTGAGTACTTTAAATCATATTAAATTTAAAAATTTCAGTGCCCAGGAATCTGTCCTCTTTCAAATCATTCAGGGAATCACAATTTGACATTGATAGTATTGAATATAAATATTGGTACAGATGGAACATGTTTAGCAAATATAGAATGTAACACTTCTTGGCTAATGGTAATTTTTGGATACTTCTATGCTCCTCAAATAGTCTATCTGAAGGATGAATTTATCTTTACTGTTAATCCTACAGCATAAACGGAGAGTAAATGTAGTAGTGGTAAAATATGACCACATATGTACATATGCACATACAAGCAATGCTTTTTTGTAAAGTAGCCTCATCATATGCCTTCTTTTAACATATTTTTAACTATTAAAGGTAGTTTGCTTGCCCTAATAACATTTTGGCATTAAAACTATGTATGATATTTGATTGCTGCTTCTTCCTCTGTTTGATAGTCATGTGATTCTTTGGTAGAATCTTTATGTAGTGAGTTATATACTTCTGTTTTTTTCATGAACATCATAATGATTTAAATTTTTGTGTCACTACTAGCATCATAGAGCACTATGATCTTGCGTGTGCACCATATGCTTCTTCATATTTTGGCCCACGATAATTAAAGTTTATTATAGCAATTATGACTGTCTTTTTATTTTCCTTTTTCTGTTAGCCTGTGTGTTTTGCAGAGTAATTTCGACCAGAGCTGAAAACGTTTATTTCAGCGTTACTACAGTAATTACTTATTTTTGCATAATGAATGAAAGCAGTGCCTTTCTTTGATGGAAACATCTGAACTCTTTTTCCTTTCTGACAATTTGATTTGCTTGAGAATCTGGAGTTTCCTTTCAGATGTACCATTACATAAAAAGAGCAAAAGAAGAGCTGGCTTTCTTTGCTTTAAATCTTTTCAGAGACTGTCAAATTTAATTGTCAAAAAGGATAACTCTCTTTAATTAGATTTTTCTTGTTTACTAAGTTGTGCATGATTGGACATTACTTGTGATTAATGTTCATTTGCTGAAGTCATGTTTATCAAGAAGCATGAATTTTATGGCTAAATGAAAATGCAATTTTATTAACAAACCAACCTGATAAATTCCAATTTTTTTTTTTTTATCCCAAATATTACAGTGGTTAATCTCTCAACTCATCTGAAACAGTGGTCCATAAAGCAAAGTCTACGTGCTAAGGAACAAAAGTTCCATAGTGAACAAAACTATTACGGTTCAGGGAGCAGTTGCATACCATAGGGTAACATCAAAGTGTCTGCCACTTGTATTCCATAACCAGTTTCAGCACAGACTGTTCTTGTGCAGGAATAGTTCAATATGCTTCAAGCACAATTTCAAGTTGTGTTCTATAAATACCATTATTCCAGGGTGCCAGAATTCTGCGTGTCTGTGTGTGTGTTTATACACGCATATACACTGTCCTAATTTTCTTTCACCTGTCTTTTGCAGAGGACTTTTAAGACCTGCATAATGTTACAACATGAAAAAAGCCTAAATAAAACAAAAGAGCCATTCATTCTCTCATCGTCCTCAACCGCTTCAAAGAAAGTCTACTCAGAGAAAAAACAAGCAAAACAAAAAAATATTAGTAGAATATATTTGTCATTTAATATTGGGAATGTAGCTCTCTGATAATTATGGAATAACAAAATGTTTAGCAAAGGAAGCAGCAGGAGTTCAACGTTTATTGGTGCACCACAGGACCAAAGCCTGAAGGCAGTACGAAGGGAGAAAGGAAGACTGGTGAAGATTCTTCCACCTGTGTATCCTAGTATTATTTTTATTACTGTATTCCAGTTGGTAATTTCCCAGCTGCCCATATGCATAATGAATGTTTGCAGAACCAAGCACAGAATGTGAAGTAGACACTTAGTTGAGGTTTCTGAAACTGGTTCTGAAAGTTCATTTTTTCCACCGAACTGTCTGCGATTACCTTTTTAGCATCTCGTTAGCTATTTGCCAAGTTGGTACACAATACTTAATTCAAATGTACTTTTATTGTTCAATGTTAAGTCTTGGTAACCAGCAAAACATGTTCTTCAGAACTCAACATATTTTGATATTTTGCTTCAAAACTTTTCATGTGAAGACTGCATTATTAATGTTCAACAATAGCTCGATTTGAAAGGAATTATTGATTTCCATCTGACTAGCTGCTCTTTTTGAAGTCATTTTATTCATATTAATTTACATTTTTTGTTGCTTTGCAGACTTGCCTCCTTATTACTTCTGGATTTTCGTTATATCTGGGAAATATTTTTCCATCTGAAATGGATTATTTACGTTGTGCAGCAGGTTCAGTAAGCATTCTTAATTATTTGCTGTAACTGTTTGACAGCAAAAACAGTAGTAAACATTTTTTGTGGATATATTTTCATTCTGTCTGTCTTTTTAATACTAACTTTCTTCATGGAAGATTTAATGAATTTTCATTGTATCGTTAAGGGAATAACAGTTGTCATAGACAGTGGTTTTTTAACCAGATCACAATAGGCAGCCATCTATCAGTTACTTTCAGTAGTTTTTCTGTGCTTGATTGTAAGAAAATTTGCATTGTTATAGATTTGTGGAATTTCTTGGCTAAATACTCTCAGAATGTATTTCAGACATATCTGCTGTTCACGGTATTTTGCCATAATATCCAAGTATTGAACAAAACCTGAAAAAGTTATCTTAAATATTGTAAATATTGTTTTATTAGTACAATATGTATGAAAGATGTCTTACATTTTTCAAAGTCCCATAATTTTTACTATTTATTTAATAGGTCATTTTTGTCTTACTCTATTATATATGCCTAACCCACACTTCAGATCTCTGTGGATAAGATAAATCTCATGTAATTGCTTTGTTTGTGACAAGATTCTGTTTTTTTTTGTTATTTTAGCAACCCTACTTGCAAGTCTGCTTTAGGTTAGGTACAAGAGTGGTACTTTACTTTAAACAAACTACGTCCCAGGAGTTGCTCCATGAGTGGACTGTCGCTTGTGTTTCTGTTAGAGGTGTTATGAATAAAGTTGAAGCAGTTTGTGAAGTTAATATCTTCACTGATCTATTATGCTTTGGACTGTCATTATTCAGATGTCTCTTTTTCTGCCCCAAAATCTTGACTTTTTGAACTTTGCGAATTTTCTGTATTCCTTCAGAATTTCCAAAGATCTGATAGGAGCAGAAGGTTAGGTGACAAATCACTTTTACATTGGGTTTGAATGGGTCGCTGTGGGCAGGACTGAGTTCTACGTGAAGACGTGTACATTTGGGTGTCTGTGAGCAAGGTGTTCCAATTCCCACAAAAGATAAAGGAGTCGATATAGTCAGAAGAGCCTAGAGAGCTGTTTGGCTGACTGACTACTAAGTGTCTAGTTAGGATGGACTGAATTGCTCTCTAGGCTTTTTGACTGTCCTGACTGTGGATAGGATTCAGTTGCCTGATATAGTCATGTTGTGTTTGAGAGACTCCAGGGTATCTAGGACGTATATATTAGTTTTAATGATGTTAAATATAGGTCAGCTGGTGTTGAGGAAGTGCTGCTAAGAATTTTAGATATTTTAGATGTGGATATTAATCTAATTATAGTGGTTCTATTGTTAAGCTGTCAGTGCTTAGATTGCAAAAAGATAATTAGTGAAGAAATGCAGCATTTGTTACAGGATTCGTTCTTTAACATGGAAACATTTTAAATATATTTTTAGTGTATCTTTGTTTTGCTTAAAAGTATGTTGCAACATTATATATTTGTGTAAGGTAGAGTTGGGTCTGTACAGTACAACTTGCTGAAGATCTAGCTCTGGCCCTAAGTATAGAAACACAATTCCCAGTTAAGACAGTGAAGATCCTAGGCACAATTCTTAAAACATAATTTGACTCAACAGATTAGTTTTACAAAGTTCTTCAGAACTGTACCATTGCTGAAATTGGCCAAAATTTAGCTTAAATAACCCTGACGTTGTCTTTTTAAAAGTGTGGAGGCCTAATATGGTCATAGTTGTGTTTTCTTTTCCTGCTTTTGGATTGCAGGCCTCCTAGAGTTAATTAGAACTAACAAAGACATGAAATGCCTCATGAAACGCTTCTTTCCTTTACTCATCACGTTGTGCTAGGTAGCTAGTCAAAACTGAGGGGTATGGAAAGCTCTTTTAAAATGCTCGTAATCTTCAAATGTAGTTACTGAGTTCAAACAGTAGTGACAGCTTTTTCTCAGAATTTCTGATCTTCCACTTAAGTTGTTAAACTACAGTATGTAACCATACCCAATAAAAAGCATATATGGAAATATATAAAAAAATCTTTCTGCAGAATATTCCACTAGTCTTCTCTTAATTTTTCTAGTGTGTTCCTTCAGCTGTTGTGAGCTTTGCTATAGCAAGGAATAAAATTAATGTGGTAAGTGTAAGATTTTTATTGGCAATTATATCTTTTTTCTGTGCTTAAAATGAGAAAGAAACATATTTTGAAATTGTTTTTCAGATACCCAATTTTCAGATTTTGTTTGTCTCTACATTTGCTGTTACAACAACATGTTTAATTTGGTTTGGATGCAAACTTGTTCTCAATCCATCAGCTATAAATGTAAGTCACTAAAATAATTACTAACTAATGCTCCATTTGTCTTTATAGAAAAAGGTGTAGATCATGTGTGGTTACCTTGTTGTTAATACATCAAAGTGAAGAGATTACCTAGCAGTAATTGTCTCTTCTGAGTAAGGCAAGACTGGAAAATTGAGATCAGAGATAAAACCTTATATGGCTAAAAGATGCACAGTGCAGCTAACTTAGAGGAGATTAATATAGAGATGATTTTCCTGCCTTCTCATAGAAGTTGTCTGTCAATCCAAAACATAAATTAGATCATCACATGTGATCCAGTTTGATCAGCTGGCTATTTCTCTTTTTGTTGACTGTAATAACTTTTGTTATTTTTTGGGGTTTTTTTGTTTGTCTTTTTTTTTTAAGGAGCAGGATTGGAAGAGAAAATCAAAAGTAAATTGGTGGCTCATCTGTAGATTAGCCAGTTGTTAGGGTTTAATTGTCCTGAAATAAGAAGGCGTCCCAAACTACGCTACTTCTAGGACATTTCATCTTCGGATTAAGATAATCCTTTCTTGGATATTATTTAATGGATAGTTTTGCTTTGGAGACCACCAATAAAGAAACTTTTGACAAACATTTTTTCCCTTACGTCAGCAACAATGCGAAAAAGACTGTTATGTTATCTGTTGCACACATATTTCATGCTGGGAAAAGTTCTATCTTTTTGAGTCACAACCTTCTAAAATTTGGTTTTGGTAGTCTGAGCCAAACAATAAAACTACAGCTTTGTTTTCAGCTATGATAAAATGTTTTGAGGCCTGTATATAGTCATGCCCCCCTGGGTTATATGTGTTTCTCGGTTTATACAAGCCACAGTTCTTTGCATAGCCTTTGCTAGCTTATTGCTAGTATAGCAGCTTCCTCATGCATTTTTCTCCCTGAGTGTCTTGGGCTGTTAGGACTCAATTAATTATATACCAGACATAGGGATATTGGCTTTATCCCTTTTACCTTTCTTTGCTGGGTAGACAGTTCAAATGTTAGAAACCAGTCCTAGATTTTGAGAGAGAACAGAAGTATGACTGGAGAAGAATCAGTCTCTTTACATTCCCTTCCCCTAGTAAGCATGCACATGATCACAGCGCTGTCAGGACAGTGGATGGCTATGTCTGCCCAGGAAAGATAGGCCCAAGGGAGTCATTTTGCTGCTGCAATGAATTATTTTGTCATGATCCCCTGTGTGACAAAATTAATTTTGCTTATGTTTTGAAGAAGCTTTGAGCTGGCCCTGTATGTAAGAACTTAACTTTAGTTGCCTACTTTTGAAATGTTTTCTCTTCAGAGTAGTTTTTAGATTGCTTGAAGATTTGTATTATTGTATTATTAAATATTAAAAGCTTTTGTATTTTCAAGGCAGACCAAACAAACCTTTTGGAAAAAGAGATTATATTAGGACTAGAAAAGTGTGTCAAACATTAAATTTATAGCAAGATGAATTAAATTCTGTATTTGTCAGATGCTGGTGATCTACAGCAATATCCATGAGACATCTTTGTTTTTTGTGATTTTCATACTTTTCACATGCCTGTTGTATGTCACTACTATGTTCTAGATCACTGGATAAAGATAAGTCAGAATAACCAGGTATGCAAAGCTGGCTTTGAACCCTTTTTGTACCTTTCTATCATAAGAGTAGCTTATGGTGCTGACTTGCTTTCCTTTTTGAAGGATACCATTATACTGGTCTCACTGTTTGGCAGCTCACTTGTACAGCTATTTTCCATTAACCACGTGGTGCAAACAACATGTAGAATACCATCTCTTTAAATGTTCTTTCATCATCAATTTTTTTCCCCTTCCCATGGGAAACTGCATAAGAAAACAATATTGGCTCTGATGTGAAATCATTGCCAGTAATTTAGAAGCAGTAAGGCTCATTTAAAAAAAAAAAAAAGTATTTAAGTAAGGCAATTAATATTTAAAAAAAAACCATACTGTTAGAGAGGACCTGGGTAATTCTTGGTCATCTTTACTCACGTTGATGGATAACTTTATAAAATTTCTTTAAACAGATAAATGGAATTCAAAATATAAGCCACATCCCAGATTGTGACTGTGTTACACAACTCCAGTAGCGTGGAGAAGTTCTGTAGTCAGTGTGCTACCGATGAAACTTTCAAAGTGTAAAGGATGTAACTGCCTGCTGCTGCCGCCGCCCTGTTCCTTTGCAGCTCTCAGACTAAGAAGCCTGCTGGGCAAAAAAGAGCATGCTTGAATTGAACCTCATGCAAGCTGGCTACTGCAGCTAAAAGAGTTCAGACCTTGAAGGGGATTCAGATTAACTCCAAATTAAGTACATGCATTTAATTGTCTCCATGTGAGTTGGGTGTCTGTACTCCTAGTGTAGTCCCATGTCATATGTGCCGTTCATGCATGTTCCTGTGCTTGGGACCCTGAAACCCAAACCTGTGATCTTGTTCACCTCAAAGTAGATGCCTAAGGCAGGATTCAGTGGCCACAGACATCTCTTATCATTTTATGTGGTGTGGCATATTCTTTGTGCCTGCTGCTGCTGCTCTGGACACATGAGGATTTCCCATAAGTCCCATGTCATATGTTCCATTCATGCAAGCATGTGCAATATGCCTGAGTATCTCAAATGGCACTAGAAACCTGTGTTTATAAAACTTAATCCTATCCCTAGAGACTGGTTGACTGAATAGCTTTCAGGGTTCCCTTCAGTGACTGTATTGTCTAGATTTCCATTGACCGGAATGGCAGCTTAGACATCTTGGCTGCATGTAGATACTGTATGTGCCTGATTTAGGTGGTTAACATTAAGTGTCTGCCACCATTAGCTATGCCCTAGCTTATCCTGCCTGGCTCCACCTACTGGTCCAGGAGGGCATCAGTCTCCTGTAGGTCCTCTGTCATCTGTCAGACTCATGGAGATAGCTTAGAACATCTGTAGCGTGTTTCAGATAGTACTAATGTATGTGTTTAAGCAACTAAATTGAACTTGAAATGATTTAATCTTGAACTGAATTCTACTTATCATACAGTTCCAAGGACCACATTTTTAATATGTGGTCCAGGTTCAGAGCAAACTGGATTAAAGTAGTGATGATCCACTACTTTCTCCTCAGTTACACTGCATGTTCATTGTCATGGAGGAGGATTAGGAACACAGTTTACTTGGTTCTCTTTATCCAGAGATAGAATTTATATAAGCAAGTGGTAGTTATAATGAGAATTTTCTTTACTGCTTAGAAATCTAACCTATTTTCCTCTATTACAGATAGTTTAAAAAGGTGCTTACTTCTAGTTTTAGCTGTATTTCTGTTTTAAAAAAAGAAAATTTCCAGAACTGGAGATGATAATTTCACTTTGGTTTAGGGCTGTTGAAGTAATTTTATGAGTGGAAGGTTCTTTCTGATATTCTGGATACATCACATCAGAAAAAAATATTGTAAAGATATCTGGACCTGAACTTGCATGTTTGCTTGGCACTGCACTGTACAGTGTGGGCTTGCTAGCCCACGTCAGAGCCAGCACTACATGTCAAAACACATCCAAATCCTGGGAATTTTCAGGCTAGATTAAGTTGTTCTGCAGGCCACACGTTTGATACCCCTTCTTCTGCCAAATAATGTCTTTATTCTTCAGGCTAGCACTTTCCCTAGAAACTTACCTCTCTGACATTTATTGCTGTTTGTGGCTCTAGCAAAACTGTACAGTCATGTGCTGTTAGATACGTAGTTCTAATTACGAATTCCTGAGAAGGATGAATTCCAGAGCCCCAAAAGGCTCTAAAATCTGCTGCTTATGATCTTTTTCAAAAAACTTGTGCTGTAAGACACATGTCGGAGAGGAACTGAAGATGTGATCTTCCCCAAGCAAGCCTGACATGAGGGAACAATATCATTCTGTTCCAAGTCACTGAGCAATGGCTTGCTATAATTGCATAGGCTCTGCAGGAGATCCAGTCTCCTTAAACTTTTGGTACTTCGCCCAATGGCCTGACCTAACCACTAAATGTCTGCTTGTGCTGCCAGTGGAAAAACATGGTACTTTTGAAGACTTATGGTGGGGAATCCAGTCTGCCTGACTTATGTGGTTCTAGAAAATGATTCAGCCCACTTAAAATAGTTGTATCTTTTTTTGAGACAATAAGGAACTGAAAAGAAATGTTAAGTACTCCATTCACTTGGTCTTCTCTTAAAGATGAGCAATGGCAGGAGGAGTGGCAGGACCCACATTTTTGCACAATAATCTCTACAGATCTGTGAGAGTTGTGAAACTGTATCCAAAGCTTGTTTATCGGCTCTCTCCTAGCACTGTGTTAGTAGAGCACACACCTAGGATTCTCGACCTAGTTCTTCTGATTGTGTTTGACTTCAGCAGTAGCTATTACTTTACACCATTGGGATTGCACTGTAGGGACTGGAAGCCTATGACCCTCCTTCCCTCCCAGCGGATTGCCTTAACTGCTGGGCTTGTTATGCTCCCTCATTTGCCCTCTTTCTGGTCCTCTGAATCGTTCATGATTTACTGCTGTGCTCTGGTTTCGCATGGGATGTTCTGTTGCAAAATACAAGAATACAAAGCGACCACCCCCCTGGTGGATATGTACTCTCCTGGAAGACAGTAATACAGTCTTCTTCAGGCAGGGTATTTCTATAAATGAAATGAATGTCTGTCTCTCAGATTAGGCTTCTGAGTATTTCTGTGCACAACTAAGGGTTGCCCTAGGGATTTACAAAGAACCAAGAAAATAGTTGAGCAATATACCTAATTAATAGAGGTGTCTAAATGTCACAGCTGGATCCCGCCTCCTCTTATATTTTTAATATGGAAGATGTAACTCATTTATGTCTGGGATTCTGCTGACAGATAAATTTCAACTTGATTCTACTTATTCTGCTGGAAATCTTCATGGCAACTACTGTGATCATTTCAGCTAGGTCTACTGAAGACTGCTGTATGAGGAAGAAAGTAGGTATCCTTAAGAATGAAAACATTATTTGATTTTTTTTTGCTTGTTTTTCTAAGTAACCATTAAAAATATTAGATTTCTCCTTTATTCTGTAAGTTGACAAGTTACTGATTACTCCAGTATATAATTTCGTATTTCATGGTAAAATTAGGTTTGTCTGATAAATAAAAGTACCATACTAAACAGTAATACTCTCTTCTTCAGGAGTGCGGTGGGCCTTCTGCAAAGTGCAACTGTTGCAATTATGCAGCACAGGGTTGTGTGAATATCTTATAAACAGTCATGGTAACTGTTTTGTTTGTATCTTGTAGAGCAAAACTTCATGAAATACTAAAATACTGTGACTATGTATGCAAGCAATGTTTTGAACCCTGAGGTGGAGAAAGTATTCTTCACATATGAAGATTTGCTGATATCTGTACAATGAATATTAGTTTCAGGATTTGGGTCTATAAATAAAACTTTCTGTTTATCTTTAGTCAGAAGTGCTCTCCCAAATCCCACACCCTATTTTCCACAACAGTACTTGCTTTACCTAATAGTGAAGCAAATATTTGTGCTATAACATTGTGTGTTCCAGTAGAAATACTGTTTGCTAGACAAAGTCATGTAGAAAGCTGTGTCCTCTTTCAGTTACTGTTTATCCATGCCAGCAAAATCTGGAAGAACTTTGGAAAGCTGAGGGATACCGTGTGTGTTGAGATTTTGCAGGTGGAAAAGGGAGAGAAGATAAACATTTTCATTATTGGATAGTGGTTGTATAACAGCTAAACGGGGACTACCTCATTTGTTTTTAGTCTGATTGATGTGGTCTGACACTGAGGAACACCGTGGTATGTCGCTGTCAGCTCTGATGGGACAACCAGACATTGCATGCAATCAGTAGGAACTATAACAGATTGTACAGGATATTAGAAGAAATGCATTGCTTTGCATACTTTTTCTGATCATGATTTTTTTCCCTCTAGAATAATGCATATGACAATACCACTGTTTTGAGCAATGTCAGCTTTCCAACTCGAATCCTGAAGTCGTACTCTGTAAGAAAAGTATTGTTTTCTTTCATTGAATCAGTTTGTTATCTCATCTTTCATCCTTCCAAGTACTAAACTAATTTTAAGCCAGGAAAAGATCAGTGTAGGTAATAACGGAAAGAACAGACTTAGAGACAGAAATATGAGATATATCCTAAAATATTTCCTTTTATAGTGTTGCAAGATAAATGATAACTGCCATGTACAGGAGGAGAGAGACTACTTAATGACTTGAGGATAAATAGTTTAAACAGTACTGTTTTTCAGTGGAGCTAATAAATACATTTACATTTGCAAAACATTGACTTCATGCATATCTAATATCATAAATGCATTTTTTCTTCTTCCAGTGAGTCTCTTTCTATATGCAGATAGAAAATTTGCTGTTCAAATGCACTGTTAATAATTTGTGTGCTCTACATTGTTTCAGGTAATTGAGGTGATTATTGGAATTTCATCAGTATTTGGTGGAATAATTGCTTTGAATATGGATGTTCTAGTCTCAGGTCCATATCTTTCAGTAACATTCTTTTGGATCTTAGTTGCTGTAAGTAGTGCAAAGTGAACATAATCTTTTAAAAGAATGTCTTTTATTTTATTTTTCTCTAGCATGATGTTTATTTGGCCCTAATATTAATTGACAGTTGCTGCTTAACAAATAAATTAACACTTGATTATGCTTAATATATTATGCAATATTCTTTTCTATTTCAGTTTATAATACTTTGGTCCTTATAACATATTCTGATAAATTTTCAGTCCTCAGTTCAGTAAAATGGAGATGAATAATAAGGGTATTAAAAGTATTAAAAGCAGTCTTTTGTCAAACAAGTCCTAGTTATTAGAATATGTCTGGCTGCAAAATAAAAAGTGATGTTTAGTTACAACATCACGGAATTCTTAGAAAATCACTTTTTGCCCATCGGCCTTAAATGTCTTAAAAGCCTGAGACTGTGATTGCTAATCCTTGTCGCTAATAACAGCCTGTATCTTGAAGCCATGGATTCACAGAGCATGATATGCTGCCCTACTTCCCACAGATGAGACTGGCTGAGAAAGAAGGCAGTGAATACTAGGCTTTGTATGGCTCCTATGCCTGGAAAATCCCTTAACGTGAAGTGGACAAAATAACAGCAGGGTTCTTCAGTGTTCAGAACTCATAAAGTTCAGTTGGGTTTATGAGGGTTTTATGCAGAAACATCAGGTTATGTGGATAATACTCATATCTCAGTGTGCATAGGTTTAATACATGATACTCACTAAATGCAGGTGAAATGGAGATTCATTTTCTCTCCATTTAACTATTTGATTCCTAATACTGTCATAAAAAATCATATATGGTTTTACCTTTTCAGGAAATTCAGGATGTGATCTGTGGCTAGTGGGAATCAGTGTAATTCTGTTGTAATTTGTGTAATTTTCAACTAGGTAAAGATTCATTTTGTTATGCTTTTTTGTCTTATATTTAGTGCTTTCCAAGTGCTATTGCAAGTCATGTAGCTGCTGAATATCCAAGCAAATGTTTGGTAAGTGAGTAAAATCCTTGGATTTTGTCATTAGAGTGGAATAATACTAAAAAAGCCTTTCTCTGATAGTGGGCACTACTCATGTTTGTCCATTTACTTTTAATTACTTTTACAAAATGTAATAGAAATATGTAGCACAAATGTAAGCTGATATTCCTAAAAAGGAATCCAGCAGGTCCTTTGGAGATTTAGTTCCATCAATTCTAGAAAAGAAGTCAAAAGGCTTTCTTTTGTATTGATTCCTTGGTAAAGTTTTATATATTACTATATGGAATGGACGTACCTCATATGGTATATCTGGAAGTGCTTTCATGTTCCTGAGCTGAGGTACCTACCCTTCTAATATAAAGGTGCATGCAAGACTTCCAACATGATATGAGAGTGAGACTGAGGTATGTATCTGCTTTCTTCCTCTCTAGACTTCTTCCCATTCCTTTTCCCTTTCCCTGCTATTATGTGCCATGGTCTTTTGTAAAAGAAGAAAATCAGGTGTGCAAGCTGCAGTGGACCTAGAACATATTCTGACCAGATTCCTGATCTGCATGACTGGCAACCAGGACTAAGAATATTCAATATGGTGCATTTATCCCTTGAGTCCCAGCTGTGTAATTAAGTCTCCATAAGTCAGCTGTTCTCAGTTACAGTCATGCAACCATACTGAAGTCAGTAATGATGCATGACCACAACTGAAGTCAGAATTTTATCCTGTAGAATATTATTTGAATGAAAACTAGGCTGCTATTGTATTGCAATAAATTTGCCTCAAAGCACTCAAATCTATTTGCATAGTTATTTTAGGTTGTAAGCCTGTAATATCTGCAGTTAATTCTCATTATTTCATACAAACTGAAAAATAAATGATCCTTCTGTACTAGCTCTCTGAATTTGGTATTGTTTCCTCTATCTGCATATGAAAGACACTTAAAATCAAGTGAACAAAAAAACCTCATCCTTGTTAAATGAAAAATGAATTACAGAACAACAGTGTTTTGGCTAGGAAACTTAATTTATTGAGAGTTTTGCTTCTGTATCTTCAGTGTGGATAGCTCTTAAGATTTGTCTCGTGTAATCTTAGTTACACGTTTCTGTTATGTTTGCTTCAAGGATGCACAGCTCAGACAAAAAATGTTACTTGTTTTTTTCCTGTTTAACATTTATTATCTTATTTTAATTAGGTTGAGGTCCTGATCGCCATTAGCAGTGTCACCTCTCCATTGTTGTTCACAGCTTCTGCATACTTATCCTTTAGTATCATGCAAGTTGTTGACATCTTTAAAAATTATCCACCTGCTGTTAAAGTATGTATTCTTATGCAATTGCAAAATTAACATCTACCAGTTAAAATAGGATTACAGGGAGCAACTCAAGAATGAATTAGGAAATATAAGAAGACGAGGTATTGCAGTAAAGAGACTGAATAAAATGTTACAGAAATTGTTCAAAAACTCATATTTAACTAAAGATAACATTTTAAAGAATGTTAAATCTGCTGCCACCCTGGAATTCTAGTTTAAAGACAACGGGATATTGTTCTAAAGAATCAGTAAAAATAATGTGTAGTATTTTGGACTGCTTGAGGTTTTTATAAATTTGTAGTATGTAAATTCAAGGTTCTAGCTTTACTTGAAGAATACAGTTTTCTGTTTCTTAGGATGTCTACTAACAGGTGGCATAATGGGATCATAAACTTACACCTGGACTTATTTAAAGCCAGGACTGGGGCAGAGAAGAAAAAAGGTTGCAAAACTTAAGGCATTTCAATGTGAAATATTACCAGTGCATCACTGAAGGGCTTTCTAGGGCTATAGCCTCAAACTGTTTAGAGATTAGAGATGATGTTAATAGGACCATCTACAGAGATTAAAGTAGTGTTAGAAGAAGAGTCTTGACCCAGCCATTTGTACCCACACTCCCTAAGTTCTTCTGTAATTCTAGAACAAGAGAGGGAAACTGTTGATTAAATTGAGGTCTTAGGGACTGGAAGTCCAGCTTTTGAGTATGTGGTCTTGTTCTGATAGTGGACAGTGTTGGAGACAGGCATTGTTGGCCCTCAAGGTGGCCAAGGATTACGTGGTCTCTTGTTGCAAGTGTTGGAGACAGAAGACTGGATTGTCTAGACTATTGGCATGACCCCGTAGAGCATTTCTTCCATTGTTGTGGTACTGTGTGTCTGGGAGCAGCAAGAGCGGGCTGCTCTGCAAAGGAGGATGCGCACAGGAGCTGAAGGTGACAGCAAGGCAAAGAGGGGCAGTGACCTTATTGACAAGAGACACAATCCCATAGTACCTGAAAAAGAAGAATAAAGCAAATTCAGCAACTGTAACCAGGTTCAGCCAACAGGCCAGTGATTGCCAAACAAGTCCATAGTAATGAGGTAGGTGTGAGGTCAGCTAGGAAGTCAAGTCAGCAAGGCAAGGTCAGAGTCAGCACAGAACAAGCCAGGCACAGACATAGCTACAGTGTAGCTCAGGCAGGGACCAACAGCAAGGGCCTTAGCTTAAATGCAGCTCCCAAGCTAAAGGGTGGAGGCCCCAAACAAGGCTTCTAAAAGCTTTCTTATAGTTTAGCTGTTTCCACAGCAGTCTGATTCAGATTTACATAGTTCAGAACTGAACTTAAACATCAGCAGCAAAGCCCCCAGGAAAGGGGGAAGAGGTTGGTGCATTCAGGACCCAGATGCTTTGAGTGTTAGGATATGGAAGAAAAATGCAAATCCAAAATAACAATTCTTTTGGTAGCAAAAGTTTGATTGTGAAAGTATTGATACTACTTTGCCAAAAGGGATACTTTGATCAATGATTCAAATTACAAAATGTAAAATTCGGAATATAGCAGGTCAGACTGCGGTGTTCAAGCATATTGAACAGTACCTTATTCCGTAAATAGGTATCTGATTTCTGTGAGGTTCTGAGGCTCTTACGGAGTTTCTGTGGCATTGGTAGAGCTATAGCAAATCATTCTGGTGCTCAGTGACCTTAATGTTTTCTCAGTTGTTTGGTTCTCGGTGCTGTGACTCTCTCTTCCCAAATGGTAGTCTGCATTCTCTTTCCTGGGGCAGTGCCAGCAGTAACCTGTGAGATTTGAGTGTATTTGAACCAATTTAGGGGCACTTGCCACAGTGGGATATGTAAGGCAGGTTTGCCTCTTAGTCTTTGCTAAGGCTCTGATATCTGATGTATTTGATCTGAGTGAGGCCACTGGAATCTAGCCTGGTCTGAAGCTTTTCCACATCAATTGGATTGTTACCGCATAGTACTGCTGGGCAGAGGAGAAGCCTTTTTAACATGACTATTAAGCAGAGTGACTGAACAACATGAACAATTCTTCCAACTTGTACTAATTAGAAAACAGTTTATATTTTGCAGCTTAATTATAGCAATAGTCAGATGTAATGCGCTGAACTACTTGCACGAAACAGGACAGAAGTATTTTTATTAAAAATGCTTCAGCTAAATTTACTGTAATGTTCTTTTACCATAAATATTAACTAAATATCATGAAGTAGGAGTAGACCTATATGCAAAATTAAAGGAAGAAAATGTTATTTTTGAAATGAAATGTTATTTCATGAAATGAGACTGAACTTTCAGATTAGTCTTGGATCAGTGAAGAAAACCCAAGATGGCAGGTCTAGTCAACTCATCATTTTAGAACCCTAGATTTTCTTGTAAATGGGAGCAGGAGGAAAGACGTATCACTAAGTTGTTCAAAGAGAAGATACAGGCCAAAGCTGTAGTGAGGAGATAGAAAACAGATAATAAAGATTATTACAGCCTTTTGATGTGAAATCTTCTGACATGAAAAGATAACCCAAATTTCTGGTTTAATTCAAACTCAAAATTCAGCCCAGATTTTTTGAAAAGTGCATAGAAGTGTGTAAATATATCAGTGGTACTAATTGAAAGTTGTTCTTTGTTTTCACATACTCTCTAGATTAAAGGAATGTTCCTTTGAACATTGAGAAAACAAGCTGCTTTTCTGTTTTCTTGTTTTCTTAAAGAAAAGGGCAGATACCCAGTTACACCCACCAGACTGTCAAGTAATCTAGGAGGTAGGACACCTGTTGGAGATTCGAGGGACTTCATGTTCTGACCAACAGGCTATTGGTGGTTTTAATGTAGAGATTTCTCTCCTCTTAGAATTATTCTACTTACGTAAAATAAGGTTGGGACTTAAGTGTGGTCTCTTACATTCACAGTGAGCTTTCTGATCATTATGTTAAAAGATGGTTTCTTTGTAACCTAGGGAATGCTTAATTATTTATTCAAAGAGGAGAGACTGAGTCCAACAGGATCCAATGGAATGCAAGAGACCTGGGTTCCAGTACAGTAGGAACTTGAATCTGAGTCTCATGTGTTCTAGGGAGTGTCCTGGTCCTTGAGGTATAGGAATCTCTGTGCTTTGAACAAAATTTTATATATTAGATGATGGTTTCCTCAATTCTGTTCTATTTCTAGAGGAAAAGATCATTTGATAAATTAACATTTGGTTAAAAATTCCCCATCAGTTCTAGTCTGAGCAAAGGCAGGCACAGTTGCAAGTTAACTTTTAACTGAAGCTTCATGTTGAAGTCAGGTTTAAATTATATTTTGAGGTAAAAAATGAAATCTAGATACAAATCTCAAGAATATGGGAGCGGGAAAGGCAAAAAGTATTTTATCTGAGTGGTTAACAAGTATCTGTGTATTTATTTTTAGCAATCTTATGATGTGCTCTTGTTGCTTCTGATGCTGATGCTGCTAATTCAGGCATGCCTTACTATTGGCACTGTCATACAGTGTGTGAATTACAAGACAAAAATGAAATTGCATGATTCATCATGGACAACTTCACAGGTTAAAAAACAGGAATACAGAACAACAGAGGTATATGTTTGTATCCCCTCTAAAATTTTAAAAAAATCTTATTTAAAACACATTTTTTTTTACAATGTTTGGTGTTATTTAATTCAGATCATGATTAAAAGCTGCCCTGTAAAAATGTAAAGATGTTAATGCAGTGATGAATTTGGTAATGAATAGAGTAATATTTTGTTTGTTAAATGTTAACTGCGGCATGACAGACTCAGTATCTGTAAATATGTGACAAGTCCTGTTACGAGAAAAAAACAGTTGTAAGGGTAAAGCTCCCTTTGTTCTGATTATTTGTATTATGGGCTCCCAGTTATGGATGAGGACCATCATTGTACTAAGATAAAGTCATAGTCCTGCCCCACAGATCCATAATAGCTATTTATTTATCAGTATGAGGTTATATAAAAGATGGTGGGACCCACATGCCCATGTTCTGATAACGAGGTAGGCATCTATCAAGAAAGGAATGGACTTAACCTTTTAAATATAAGCAGAAGTTTTGAGCTATGAAATGAGTGCTCAATATTGTACCTTTCCAAGACCTGCTGCGGGGGAGTGAATTTACTAACCCAAGTTAGTTGTGTAAGTTCCCTAAACTATGAATGGAAGAGCTGGGAACCCAGAGTATAAGAACAACAACACTCAGCAAACCGAGTGAGTGGCTGCCTGTGCCAGATAGTGTGAAACAGTGAGCAGAGGAGGGTTGCTGTACTCCCAGGTCTCTCCATGTCCTCATTACACTATTGAAGTTGGTGATCTTAAAGATCAGAACTCATATCCTCCATTTCCTTGCTGCACTTGTATGGTCAAGCTATTCATTCAGATATAGCTTCAGCACATACTTTTTTTTAGAGCCTAGTGGTGCCAGTATTACTGATACTCATATAGTCATTCGGGGCTAGAGTGTGTGTTCAGGGACTGGGGAAACACATCTTCAATGCTTTCTTCAGCCTGTGAAGGTCAGCTACATCCAACTCCTGTCACAGCACTGTAGCCTTTAGTCTTTCCTCATCTCTGCTGTACAGAACAAAATGCTATATTCTTAAAGCCTGGGAGAGAGTAAGTGAGCTGGAAGATTACTGTATGGCCCAGCACTGGAAAGGGAGAGTACTGAATTCAGTTTCTGCTCTGGAAACGACATCTCTATTGAAATGATACTGGGTATAAAGTATTGGGAGCAGGGACTGAAATTCAGTCCAGTCATTTTACTTCTGGTAATGGGAAGTGGAAGCTGTGGATATAAGTCCCTTCAGGCTACTAAGGGTGTTCAGTGTAGGTTGCTGATTTTCTGGATCTGTGTTCTAAGAATTACATTTTATATAAAAGATGGAGCACAGCAGCACTTCCACAGCTACCAGTTTTTGAGTATGGGTGGTGACATGGCTGAATTGTTCTCTTCTGGGGATTTACATAAGTAAAATGCCTGGTTTGTGACTTGCTGGGGAACTAGATGTGAATTAAATGCTAAAATAAGCACTTTGTCCAGAAAGACAACACCTTTTTAGAGTGTTTTGTAACATTTAGACACATAAATAATGTTAGGGGTGAAGACTTCGGTTCCTATGGCTTCTCAGGCATCTGTTGTTCCTAGGCAAGACTCTAGTTTGCTTGCATGTACATAGATAAATCCTACTTCAGTTGCACTGTAGGTGATTTCTGATTTTGGATTTAGGGATTTAGGTGCTAGGGCTTTGAGTCACATTTTCACAAAAATCTTGGAAAAATGTTGTAACGTGTTTAAAATAGGGATTTGGACAAATCTTATTGACCCAAATATCTGAATGCAAATTACATTTTTTATATATATATATATAAAATAGTATATTATAAACATGTACTGTACAATATACAAAATTACACAGTTTACAATGTATAGAATATTTTAATAGCTCAGACTACAGGTATTCCTATTTACATTCCCTGTGATTCTCTCAAATATTTACTTGCTTGAACTTCAGTATTTGCATTGTTTCATGTTTCCATTTGTCTGAAATTTGTTTTCTTTTAGGTTTCCAATAATACCTTAAAGGATTTTGACAAAGACAAAGCCTGGAAAGCAGTTGTGGTGCAGATGGCTCAGTAGTTTGGATTCTACAAATGCGGACAATACAATACAATAATACAACTGTTTGAATTAAGGCTTTGAAACTTTTCGGTTTATAAACAGCAATATAGTTACAGCAGTAGGAGCCAATAAATAATACAGTAAATAACGTATCTTTCTAATAATTTTGAAATACATTGGTAATATTTTTAACACCTCTATCTTACCTGTAAAGGACTTCATTGCTGTTGATATCTGTATCTTAGTGTTGCTTTAAAAGATTCCTTTGGAAACAAGGTAATGAATCACATGGATTTATGCTGATAGCAAAGTTTGAATAAATAAATATGACGATATGCAGTAGGCTTCATATATTTGCAAGAGATTGTTATAACTGCAGTTGTGCAGTAAGTGTAACTGATAAATGCTTTTGTAAAGTTATGAGTACAAGTCATAATTGATATTTTTGCTTATACTTCACTTTTGTAGGAGTTGTAAAGTTGTTTTGCATCTCATTGCTTTTATATAAAATAAAAGACTTTGTTATGTGGGAACTCAGAATGTGGATTGACATCATAATTGGAGAGGTAAAAACAGAAAATTCTCTCCCATTAAGCTTCCATTTCTGGACTGTTTAAAGGGGTAAGGGGCTTTTGCTTTCATCTGTTGTGAAGAGTTAGCGTAAAACTAGGGGGCCAGACACAGGATCTGCCAGCCAAAGCAAAAAATAGCAGTAAACAAACAATCTGCCAAATAATAGGAGATACTACGGATCTGAAGAAAGTATTTTCACTCACAAAAATGTGGTTTTAGGTATGTTACTTTTCATATATTTGTTTTCCTCACTATCTTCAAAACTTAAAAATGTATCTGTCCTTAAACAAGGGATATCTCCCATACAGATTATCTTTTTCTCCTAGCTCAGTTACTTGTATGAATGAGTAGATTTAGGACAATATAAGAATTTCCATGTTAATAGACTTTTTAATTTAACTAAGGATGGCTGCTGACAAAGTGGTGTTTTTTTTTGTTGTGTATCTTGAAAGATTCTAGACTGTGAAGTTCCCTCTTTAATCTGAAATAACCCAAACCATTTTTCAGGGCATACTTCAAAGCTCATCTCTTTTTGTAGGCTTTTGGGGAGAAGAAGTCAAGTGAGAAAGAGGTATGTTACAATGGGGGTGGAGCACTTCAGGTATGCTAGGATGTTTTGTTTTTGGAAAAGCTGACATTTATTACGGCATTTTAATATATGGTGAATACCCTTCCAAGTTTAGAGCAGTGCCTTTTAAGACCATTTATACAGCAACCTCTCCATAAACCTAAAACATTGTGTAGTTTTGTCCAGGCTAATACATCGTCAACTACAGATGCAACTGCTGTTTCCTTAAATATTGCCAGATCTGATGCCTTTAATGGTGGTACTTGTGTAAACATTCACAGAAGTACATTATTCTTTTGAAAGTCACAAAGAAATAGTGACAGGTCTACCTAAAAATAAAAAATAATATCCAAACAACTTTTTAAATCTCACAGATGGGTTGAAGGCTGGAAGAGGAGGTAGATATTATAAAAGTTCTTCATGAACTTTTGTAGAGGGAAAAGATTGAGAGTCATATGCAGAATATTTTGAATGTATTTTAACTGTTTTCTTTTATGTGATAACATACTTGCCTTTGTAAAACTGAATCTGTACCTGCGTCTTCAAGAGGTGTCCTTTGTGTCAAATGATGATTGCTTTGGCTATCCAGAAGTTTGGATCTAAGTAGATACTACTTTTAATACTGAGGTGATGGGAAAAGAAACTATAACGGAATGTGACACGTTCTTAAGGAATTTCCTTTTCACAAAAAGCCTACACTAACAAGGTGCTGAGAGTCTTTAAGGTCCTTTGACCTCCAGTGGTTTGAAATGTTCTCCCCCAAACAGTAAGAACCATTTATACAGCTACTGATTTTTGTTTTTCTGTCAGGAATGGTCAGAAAGAAGCTAATAACAGGGTGTAGTGGGGAATATTTACCTTTCTTTGGGAACCTCTAAAGATTTTCTGCTAAAGGGCAAGTTCACCGATCACGGAACAGCATCGCATTAGACTCCTTAATGTTTTAATAAGAGATGAAGAAAATGGCATTCATAAAAAAGGAAAAGAAAAATAGGCTAAACAGAATGATTAAGTTAGAATTTGGATTGAGCGTGAGGTAGCAGTTAGGTATGTCACCATACCCAAGGTTTTTCTGTCTGTTTTAGATTCATAAGGGGAGGAACAGGTGAGACTAGAAAGAAGTCATCACAGAACTACCAGCCATAGGTTCTACTTTCCAGCAGAGATGCCTCCTCTGGGCTCCCAGCCTGGCCATGGGTCCTTCATGCCATGGTGGGGACCGTGCACTGTGCCAGGTGCAAGGCCTCTTCCCCACACCCCTGGTAACCAGGAGGCCTTTTGCATCCTTCCATGGATGCTGCTCCAGAGGTTGAACTTTCTAGTCCGATGCAAAAAAGAAAACCTTGGAGGTAAGAGATAGACTTTTGAAACAACGAAGTAGGGCTGGCAGCCCTACATAAAAAGCCTTTCTCAGCTGGAGAAGGTTTGGCTGTAAATCTGACTCTGTGGGCAAATGCTTTTGTAATTCAAAGTGATTCCCTCTGTGCCCTCTGCTACTGTCCACCCTCCCTGGCCAAGCGATTTTGTATGTTGGTGTTTGACACAGAGTAAATCTCTGGTTGCTTGTAACACTAATTAGTGCAGGTAGATGATGCACTTCCCCAGCGCAGCTGGGAAGCCTGTGGCGAGCTGCCCGCCTGGAGCGGCAGCCCGCAGAGGTCACAAAGGCAGCGCTGGCCCGGTGAGCCCCCCCAGCCGCAGGGGCAGGCTGCTGCAAGGAAGGTGGATGGTGCCTGGAGACAAAGCTGCTGTGGGTCCAGCTCAGAAAGCTACTGCAAAACCTCTTTAGACTTTCACATAATGAGCTTTGATTCGGTCCCCTTGAGAGAGAGAAAATAACTGCACAGGAAGTGATCTTAAAGTAAGGAGAAGGTAGTGGTGTAATTTAAGGACTGGTTCTGTTTGTGGAACTAAGGGGTCATTTCCTCTGGGTGTATTCCAGAAGTGATGTGACCTGCCACACCTAAAAACTTAGAACTGTAAGATTACTGAAGTGGTCTCAGTGGGCTTGGGAGACTCAATCCTTGCCATAAGCCTAAAATGCTAGATTGAACAACTCTGTTATTAGCTACAGACCTGCAATATGTTTATAATACACTTAAGACTGGGCAGGCACCTAAACCTGGGCATCAGTGTCACTTACCCCAAGGGACAAAAATCACAGACCCCTCAGGGGTAAGTTTTGTGAGATAACAGTGTATGTGCCACATTGTGAGTGTTTCTGTTTGGAGTGGAGAATTCCTTTTCTGCCTCATTGGGTTTCAACAGAAAGGTGGTTATATGCTACTGCTTAGCTAATACCAGGAGTTAGAGCCTTAACTTAAAAAAAAAAAAAAAAAAAAAAAAAAAAAAGCCTAGCTAAACCCCATAATAATTAATTACAATAATTAATTATACTAATATAATTAATATTAATCAGTTAATAAATCTGGTTGATGCATCTTCTGAAAAACAAAATGTGGCGATCCTCTCACTTCCAACAGGATAAGTAGGAACTGTTTTAGGTGATTTTGTGGATCCTAGTCTAAGAAGCATCTACACAACTCACTTGAGACTATTGCACAAATGGGAGCTGTTTGTGCCCAGAATCTGGTGGGTGAATCCCTCTTCAGCTACCTATTTAGCTAGAAAAAGCTAGGAAAGCAAAAGAGGAAAATTCCTCTGCAGTTCAAGAGGATTTTTTTATCCTCTGCGCTTCTGCAGGCAGATTTCTTGTAGAAGCTCACCAGGGACAAGAACAGACAGTTGACTGTTTATGTATATATTTTTAAATTTAGTTTTAACCTTCCTCATAAGAACAGACATGGGAGGAGGTGAACTCTGCAGTTAGCCAGTTTATCAAGTCTCACCTTTCGTGCTTTTATCTGTTGTTTTTCTCTTAAGATGTGTGCCTAGTTATGGTTAGAAGAGTGGTATATCTGTAGTTTTGTCAGATCTAAGCTCCTGTTGTAAACCTGGGCTTAAAATGCCTTAGATCCTCAGTTATACTCAGAGATCTGGAAGAAATAGCACACTGCCTACACCACAACAGGACAACAGACCTCTTTTTGTACCCAGAGGGTCTTCCATGTAAAAGGATGGTGCATACATGTTTTTAGATGTACATATATGTTATGCAGGGGTAGTTTTGAGTTTTTATGAGTTTTCCAGATCTTTTCTACCATTCATCTCCAGCAGCTGAGAGGTGAGATTTTTATAAGACACCTGAACTGATCTAACACTGCTGAAAGCGATTGTAGGTTCTGGCCAATATGCTCCCCCTCTTCCCTTGTGCAAGCTGTGACTGGTATCTTACTAAACTGGCAGAAAATTAATAGAAATAAAAAATAAAAATAAAAAATGAATGGGTTTCTGCTGATTTAGTTAGCACACTGAAAAGCCTTCTGTAAGATCTTGGATATGATTTTATTGGTGGTAGATCAACAGAGTAGAATTTGACTTTTGTTAGTACTTCTTCCCTTTCTACCTTTCCATCACATCCCTTACCTATGTTTTGTCAAATGCCCCTTCTCTTCTCCCTTCTTTGTTCCAAAAAGCAGACTTGTACATGATCCATACCAGGAATTGTAATGTTTAAATGACCATGTAATCAGTTGCTCTGTGTGTATTTCACTATCTGGTTGGAGTTAAAGGAATTTCTCAGATAAAAATTGCGTGGTTTCTGATCTGGGTTTTTTATTTCTGAAGAGACTCCATCAGATCAAAATAATAAAAAAAAATACAAATTAGTTTCAGAAACTAGAGTAGTCAAGCTTCCCTGGCAACTGATTTGGTTTTATAATAATTTCCTGTTTTTTTTGAATGTTGGAAGTATTTTTTGTTTGTTACTAAGTGGGAAGTCCCTCTGGGAGAAACTATCTGAAGAAAGTGTTGCTATTATTCATAAAATGAATGATAAATGATTAGGCAAAATATCTTCCAAAGGTGAATTTTGGATCCTTTTCCCCCCTAAGCTGGTGTTATTTGTTTAATGCTAATATGAGATATTTTACAATAAACTCTTTTTCTGCCTCTAAATTTATAGGGAAAACAACCAAAGAGTGAAGTAGCAATGATAGAGCTAAACGTATCATGATGAATACGATTCATGTGGAAGGAAAACCATGCCTGCTAGCTTTAAGCGATGAAGAAAGAAGTGAAGATGAAAACAGTTTGTGCTGGCCAATTAATTTCTAATCGGTTTTGTTAATTTCAAGTTATGACACTGAAATTTTACCAAAAATTGCTGTTCATGCTTCCTTTTTCAAGACAGCAGAGGTCTTCCGGTATGAAATATCCCTATTTAATGATTATTGGAGCTTTTCCAAGAGTATTTTTTCAAAGTTTATTTCATATTTAAACTCTCTATTTACAGGTCAGTGTTGATTCTTACAAAAGTTATATCCTCTTTAGTGAACAGGTTATAATCATGTGAAGATAAACAGTTTTAGAAGAAAAAAGACAAAACTGATACGTACATTTTCTTAATTGAACTTAAGAAACACCTGTTAGAGAGAGATCTGAAAGTAGCTGTTTCCTCAAACAGCACAGAATGTTAGGTTTAAACAGGCCATGTTCTCTGCTGTGCTTATTGTGAACTGTGGAGGCAGGTATCCTGACATCCAGAGTTTGTAGGAGTTCTTACCACCTGTATGCTCTGGAAAGGGAAAACAAGAGTGTTAAACAGTGTGTTCACAGGAGGATTGGCTGGTATTGCTTGGTTTTGTGCTCTAAACTATCAGACTTGGGGCATCCAAATCCATTCCCGTTCTGGGAATTTGGAGCTATGGTTCTCTATTGCCAGCTCACCAAGGTCTGCTTTCCAGCACCTGCAACAGGCCAATGTGTCTTCTGCAGGGGTAAATTGTGAGAGATCGCCCCAACAGTGGTTGTTTTCAGAAATGCCAGCAGAGGGGAGATGCCCCCCCCCCCGGTCTCCATACTGTTTTGTATATTGTCTGTGGTAATGTGTAGCCCTTCTTTCCTGTTGGCCCCTATTGACCGTGCAGGGATCATAACTTGTTCTTGCTTGTTCCTGAGCTTGCCATTTAACCAATATTAATTATCCAAGATTAATATCAACTGCTCTGGCATTTGTTTTTCTAGACCAAGGCCTTGACTCACTCAGGCTCTGTTCTCAAGATCTGTCCTCTTAGCCAGCAACCCTGGTTTAAATTATTTATGTTCTGCTGCTGCTTATTTACCCAGCCCCATTGAAGTCTATGGAAAGACTCTCATTTAATTCAATATGGTTCAGGATCTTGGAGTCTTTGTACTTATTTTTATGTTCTTTCCAACATCTGATTTATATAAAAGGTTACATAAAATCAGAATGATTTTATCTGTATTATATAAGCACTGAAGTTCAAGACTGAATTGGGGAGAAAAAAGATAGCATAAAAACTTTGACCTACCCCATACTGTCTGCTGTTACAGCTGGAGCTCCAGCAGCATATCTCTGATGTTTCAAACTTATCTGCCTTAGAAAAACAGATATTCCCTCTGCCCCCACCCAGCCCCAAATAAAACCTTTGTTCTGAAGAAGTTTTTTTAAAACTGCATTGGTTTCCTTATTGAGATTACGATGTGGCTCCACACCCTCAGTTCAACTGAGAGGATGAGATGCTACAGCACAGGACAGCAGATTTGGTAGTATCTTAAGCCAGCATTGTTGCTCCTTACAATATTTTCAAACCCTGTCCTTGGTTACTTTTAATTATAGATTCAATTTGGTGGGATTTATCACCCAAATTCCTTCTTTCTGGCTGGTACCTTGTTGCCTGTGCAGACACAATGACTTCCAGCTGTCCAAAGAATGCAAACCCGAGCCTTCTATTAAATGTATTTCATCCCTTCTTAGTTCTGTGTCTTTTTGCTTGTTCATCTCCCATTTTTAACTAATTATATGTTGTGCTTGCACTCAGATTTGAATTATCTGCATTATATTATATTATTATATTTATGATTTGTATCTTTAAGTGCTAGACTTGAAAGCTTTCATGCTTACCTATCTTTTGCAAAATTTTTAGGTTTTTCTTTTTTAACTCTTTTGCAGATTTCAGGTGTTGGATAGTCTTTTAAAGCATTGTGAACACCATGCTTGTTACTTTATTGTATAGCTGCTTAATGGTGACATTTCAGCCTTTTATCTCTTCAGCTGCAGAATTAGACTTCCTGTTTTTCAGGCCTACAGAGCGGTTGCCTACAATTAATAGTTGCCACTCTGGCAGTCTTTCCCATATGCCCTCAGCACTATCATCTGCTGGTCCAGCCTTTTCAAGGAAGAACTTTTCCTAGATTTGGAGACAAAGGAGAACATGATGACAGGCAGCTTTCTTTTTTTCTGTAACTCAGCTTATTTCTTATTTGGTCCTGGTGTTAATACAGTCTAAAATCTGAAATCCTATCCTGCTGACCTCAGCTGAAATCTTGATAGCTGGGCAAGAGTTTTCATTTCAGCCCTTCCAGATGGTGAAGGACTATTTTCTGTTCTAGAAGCTGCTGGTTTCCTCACCTGAAGCATCTCTTCCGCATTAACCTCCATTTTTTTGGGGTGTATCAATACCTAATACTTCAATATCTATTCATAATCTAATCTATAGATCTAGTATCTAATCACAGAGTATCTAATTTCTCACTATAAATTCTGGTCGGTCCTAATAATGGTGTATTAGGACTTCAAAGGTGAGCCATAATCTTACTCATGGGGTTTTCACTGAGAAAAGAGAATTCTGAAGTTAAAAACAAAAAATCCTCCTGTTCCCCCCCCTACACCCCCCAAAACTGAAAGCCTGAGGATCACTAGAATGAAGTAGATATTATGGTAAATAATCCAATAGGATTTTGGCAATGTATTTTCAGTATAAGCAGCACAGGAGAATTATTTTTAGCGTGCAGTGAGATAGAGAGCTAATAGCTTTTCCTACAACTGGATGTATCATTGTTCTCCACAGATGCAATAGGATATGTTTATTGTCACTCATTACAATTGCTTGCACTGAAGAAGGGGTTACTGTTTAAATTGTATTTAATTGTGTTGCACTAATAACTGTGAGCTGGTGAAAACAAGATAAATGATATGCATTGAAGTTCATATTGGGGAAACTGGCTCCAAAGAACTTGCCTTTAAATGGCCTTCTCTTTCCAGATCATCTAATTTTCGTTTCACTTCATTTTCACTAGGAAACTAAATAGGTTTATGTGAGCCCATAATAAACTCAGGTTACTGTGTTGTATTTTTTCAGTGTTGCTTCTTTTACATTCTAATGTCCTTAATGTTGTAACATTATGTATTTGTGGGAATAATTGATGATAACAAAATCAGTATATATATCTGAACTCAAGAAATATAATCATTTGTCAGATTTTGAGACACTTTAATCTAAACACAGTCAGATCTTATGAAACTGTTTGATCACAAGGTTTATCTTCCCTACCTAACAGTCAGCAGATTCAAAGTCCAGGCAAAAATATTTTGCATCAAATCTGAAAAATTTCAACTCCCTAAGCCTTTCAGTACATCATAATTAATTTAAATAGTAAAACCAAATAAATAGATATAGTCTCTGCACTGAAATAAGAGAAAACTTTCCTATGCAGCTTTTTAAATTGTTTCTTAGATTGTGATTGCTTTTTGTTTCTTCTGTAGGGATAACCCCCACAAATATGCAAGAACTACTCTCCACTCCAAAATGAGACAAATATAAGTTGGCAAGAATTCTAGTTAAAAAGGCAATCAAGGTACATAATGTTTGGTAGTTGATTTACTTTTAATTGCGTAAAAGTATGTACTTGCTAATATCTCCTGTTTCTCTGAGCTTTAAGTTCTCAAAGGTATAGGTTGTCTACTAGAAAGTTTGGAAAACTACGTGTGTTTTTTTTTTTTTAACTTGAGAGAAGATCCTGTTGCTGTTAGAAACATTTGCCCCAAGATTATGCATCCATGGTCATTCTGTGTTCAACTGAAAAACACTTCTTCCGTGGGCTCTAGTTACAGTAACTGCCAAAAACATTGAGTTATGGTGGTGGTTTTTGCCTGAACAAATGTTCATTAGAGAATAAATGAAGACCACTGTATGAATTGGACACCTTAAAAAGGTAGTGGTTGACATTATTAAGATTTATATCTGTATTGTATTTATATCTAGCTGTGTGTATTTATAGCCCAGCTTTAAATGGGTGCAACAGACTAGCTTGTATTCCATTGCATTATCCAACAGTTTTTTGGGGGAAGAAATTGATGCTGATTATCAGAGGATAATGAGCAGGACAGCCATCAGAATAGGGAAGGTGTTTTTTTGTGTGTCTGTTCAGCTGTAGGTCTTATTGATATATCACAAATAAATCTGTAACCTTTTCTCACTCGTTTTCAAAATATGCTTGCAATTTCAAAGTCTGTTGACTCTGAAGTTAATTACGATTTGGATTTAACTCTGATATAGATGTTTCCATGCAAAAAAAAATCATAATTTTTTGAACACTCATGTTTATCACTTCTTTGATATTTTTAGGAAAAGAAAATCTTTACCATCTGTGGATCGTACCCAGTTTGCAAAAGTTTAAGGAAAAAAGGTTGGGTGGAGAAAAGGCTTCCTCATAGAAGCAGCTTGCAGGATGGTAAAGTTGACCAGTCTTGTAGCTGTCATGAAGATGCTGGGAAGAATGGTAAGGTACCTCAACAACATCTCTGATGTAGATGAGAAAATATATTTGTATGGAAAGTGTTCTGTTCTCAGTATTGGTAGTTCTCATAGCAGTGAGCAGCATGAAATGATTAACTATAGCTTTCTTATTTTGGCATTTCCTCCCTGATTTAAAGGAATTAATTTTGAGGGCTGATGAGAATTTCCAAATGGTCCTGTTTGGAGAACAGAAGGTACAAATGACATAAGGAGCAGAAGAGAGACAAAGTGGTTTAGCCCTTCATCCCCATCCCATGGTAACTTCTGGGAAGCTAAACTTTGACGGTTTGGTGTGATGGACTAGAAATAGGATGTGTCTTCAACTGTTTGGAAAGGCGTCTAGGAAGATCTGTGAATATGCTTTTAACATCTGCCTCCCCTTAGAGAAAACTATGAATTCTTTGTTCTGTGCAAAGAAATTCATCCTCATACTCTTCCTTAGGAAAACCAGGAGAGATTGAGGACTATATGTATGTAAAATATTTTATCCCCACTCTGACTTCAAAGTAGAACTTTGCAACTTGAGCCTCAAAAGTTAAAGAACTCAGGCTTTTCCTTCAATGTAACTTCTTGTATTTTGATGTGAGGAGAAAGACTCATAAGGAAAATAAAATATGAAATACTTGCTTCACAGCAAAATAGTGCTAGTTCCAATCATAGGCAAAGTAGGCACATGTGTGCTCTTCCAGAGCCACATAATGCCATACTTGCCCTCTTGAAAAGATTTAATGTGTCTGGGGCTCTTGCTTGCAGGTGATGGTAGTTCCAAATAGTGGTCCCAAAATAGTGGTTATTTTCTCTACCCCCTGGCAGCTGGAGCAGTGACGAACCAGTCTGCCCATGGCTTTTGCACCATTCCATCTCCTCCTACGGCAAACGCAGCCCGGTTCTTTGTACTGAGGGCGGCAAAACTCAGTTTTGTCTGTGCTCTGAGATATTTTGAACTAGCCCTGGGGCACGTAGCTGCTGTTATAAAATGCTTTAGGAACTGTCAATCTCTTGTCTGTTTCTTAATCCTGTGGACTTTTTTGTTAAGGAAAGAAAATTACCTTGCAGGAAGAAGTGATTTGCATCAACAATTCAGATGACATTCATAATTTAATGGTAAGATAATATACCTGTCTATTGGTTTTCTATTTTGAAGAGTATTTTTAAATTACTTGTAAAATTTGTCATGATAACTGTTTATTTAATTTTCTCCTTGTTGTAAAAGTTATTTTTTCTGCTATACAGTCACAATGGGTCAAATTTTGCTGAGAATCAGAAACGTGACACAGAACATGACACAAGTATTTGCCCTGAGGCTAGCAGAAAGAGATGCCAGTAACTTTATATTTATATGGGAAAGAATTTTCTCTCTATAAGTATAACATGTAATTTTGCAGTCCAGCAGTCGCATATAAAAATTGTATTAATAAGGGCATGGAGCCTCTGTTGAATCAGTACATATCAGATTGTATATCAGAGTTAATATTTGATGGTCAAATGTGTGCCTAATTTGCATCAGTTAAGCAGTTAGCTTATGTTGTGTACCACCCAAAGCAACACTTGTGGCTCATGCTTTGTCTTATTATATACTTGCAGAAGCCAGTGTCGGTCTCCCTGTTGTCCACAATGGGAGACAGAAGTTCTTTGCACATCTTCTAGAAGTGAAGACTTGTTGTGCCTGGAGATCAGGCAGAACTGAAAGGGTTCCTTTGACAATACAAAGAATATATAGACAATACAATAGGCTATATTGTATTTCAAAAATGTGCCTGGGCTTGCTTTATAGTCACAATATGTAAATCTAAACTGCTGCTCACGTGGAGGTTTTGGATGAGCTTCAGGGCCTGTGGGGAGTAGGGAGGAGAGATGGTTTGAGTCCTTCAGGTGTGTTTGGCCTGCACTTGGCCCAGCTGATTACCACTTTCAGTGTCTGCCTTTGTGAGAGTATTATGAGGATGATGATGACTTGACGAGTTGGCTTTGGGATCATCTTTTAGACAGTACTCTAATGTTGTATGGCTCAAAGGCAGGTGGGATTTGTATGTAGACTAAGTTTGGACTGTCCTTATAAGTGTGTACTGATACGTGAGTAATCTGTGAACATACTACATCTGGCAAGGTGAGCATGTCTGCTGCCAGCATTGGCTACTCTGCAGTCTGGAGTGAGTCACCCATATACCTGAGTTCTTAAGGTACGTTACAAAGACAGTCAAATGGTCCATTGAAATACACGTTCTTCTGACTAAGCAATTGCAGCAGCGTGAATTTCTGTGGCGTTGTAAAGAAATAGTATATAACTCTTTGGAGTCTAATATCGATATATTGTTAGCAATTTCCAAGGACTTAAGTCTATATGAACATAATACAAATTGTCTTTTTATACCAGTCTAGGATGGTGAGAAATGAAGATTCCTCTTTGTTCTGGACTGTGAGAAAGGATGCTATTAATTGCCATGACTTGCATTGTGACCAAAGGCTGAATCATTTTGCAAAAACTGGCTCCTTTACAACTAAAGTAAGTTGCTTCCTGAAGTCATATGGCCCCAAGTTGCAGATGGCAATTACCTGTACTTCTGGGTTTCATAGAGGCATATGCAAGGATCCAGTTTCTTTGCAAACTCGGTCACCAGTAAGTGAGGAAAGAAATTAATGTTAGGGTTTCCATGAATATGGGATCATACTCAGCCTTGCCATCAACGAGGTTGATTTTATTTTTCTCTATAATTAGTGGCTATTGTAAAGGAGTACTAGACTTTTGCAATTCCTAAAATAAATATTTATTTATTTAGCTTTAGTATGCAGGGCCCCAGTCTGTAATCAGATCTTTTTATTGGTATGGAGCCCATACAGATATAATTACAAATAAGGTCCATGTGAAACTGTATGTTTTGCTTAGCTCATGACCTTGTCATAATTAATCTTCGGAAAGAGGGGAGAGATTGAAAGGAAGTTAGTTAAAAGCTTATTCTTATTTATAGGTGTAATCATCTGTCAAAGGCACAGATGTTTTTTCAAATGCTTATGTTACCATTTTGTATTTGAACATGAATGTAAATATTACAGAGTTATCCCAAACGTGCCTAAACTAGATTCCCACTTACACAAAGCAAAGTATGTTAAAACATTTGGTGAGGCTTCAGGTAGCTTACTTGGATTTATTTAGCTTCAGAATTCAAAGTTGGCTCTATTGTTTGCCTCAGATAAGAAAATCATGTAGGTGGTTAACTAATTTGCAATTTTAATACCTCAAGAACTATTTATGTTACAGCAGCAGAGAAATAAGGACAAGTGGAAGAGAGCAGCTATAGTAAATGGAATTCCAGGGGTTAGTTTTTTTGTTTTAAATCATTTCTTGGCTTAGAATCTGGTTTCTTGAGAAAGTATGTCAACCTTCAGCCAAACTGCTATATTTGCAACCAGCAAAAGTGCTTGAACGGATTATCCCTCACTGTATAAGTGGTGGTTAGGTGGCAGGAGGTCCCTCCATAGACCTCCCAACTCTGCAGCTTGCCTCAGTGCTGCAGTATGGCTTTTGGTTGTATTGTCAAACTTATTGGGTTACTTTCATCTCAGTAGCCAAATCTGGAAATTAGGCTCTGTCTCTAGATGGTGAAATGGGAGAACAGGACTTTCAGAGAACTTCAGATCTTATCTTCTTCCATTGACTATGGAGGGAGTCTAAGGAGATAGGCTCTATACAGAGCTCTCTATATAAACTGTTTCATGAGATGATTTGACCTGAATTAACTGCTGGACTAATCTTTAAAGCTCTGTTCTACCTACCCATCCTCCTCCCCTTCTCTCTGCCATTTTTTTCCTCTTGGGTTAATCAAATTGATTTGCTTCCAGCTATGTGTTCCTGTCTTTTCCTGAAGGCTCTTGTACCTGTTGACCTTCCTCTGAGCTAAACTACTAGCTGACCCAAAGTTATTCACTTTATTGTGTTGGATTAGTTTTCTGAGAGATCAGCATACTGAATTAGATTGGCAGGTAGCCTGATAAGCAGGACTGAGATTGAAGGAAAGAGGGGTAGGAGGACCACCTCTTTTTTTTTGCAGCAGCAAGAGGTTTGAATTGGCTAATCTGTATGATTACAATTGTATCATCAGAGCACCAAGCAGGATCCTTTTAGTGGAACTGCATGCTTTACAGAAATGCCCATTTTAGTTTTGGTGAGTGTCAAACAATTTTGTATATTCTTTTTCACCCAGGAGTACTATGGTGTTATGGTGAAGTCAGAGCAAATGTGTATAATTGAATATATGTGTATAGATGTAACGTGTGTGTATATAAAATATTACTATTTTTTTTTTTAAGATTGGACTCTGTTTAAATTTGAGAAATTTACCATGGTATGCTCAAGCAAATCCTCATACCTTCTTTCCCTGTTGTTATGGTATTTGCATGGAAGATGAAAAGCAAGATTTTATAGGTAAGTCACTTCTCGTCATTTCAGTGTTCAACCACGGGTATTTTAATATACTTACAATTTAATCCAAGAAAGTACTGGACACTTGCCTATAATTAGTAAAATGACTTAACACATACTGTATTAAACATCAACGGCATCATTTAAGTCATATGCTTACCATTAAAACAAGTGCTAAAATATTATGTTAAACTAGGTCCAGAACACTCAGCACCTTGCAACATCAAATGTACTCAGCAAAATTCTGCTGTTTCACTGTGTGTGTATCCTCACTCCTGCAAGAGCTTCAACATGAGAATATGTAAAAGCAGTATCTATTGTTTTAAGTATGCTGGTGAAATCCAAAATACCACTCTTACCATGCAACTGGAGAGTACAAAAATATTTATCTTTAAAATACCTAATTTATCTCCAGAGTCTTTCAGAAAGGTGAAGTAGATTGATTAGTCATTCAGCTATCTAATTCTAGCATTTATGCATAATTTGCATAACTAAAGTTTTACAGAATCACAAGAATCACAGAAAGGTTGAGGTTGGAAGGGACCTCTGGAGAGCATCTAGTCCAACCCCCCTGCTCAGGCAGTGTCACCTAGAGCATGTTGCCCGGGATCGTGTCCAGATGGCTTTTGAATATCTCCAAGGAAGGAGACTCCACAACCTCTCTGGGCAACCTATTTCAGTGCTCAGTCACCCTCACAGTGAAAAAGTTTTTCCTCACGTTCAGACAGAACCTCCTGTGCTTCAGTTTGTACCTGTTGCCTCTTATCCTATCACTGGGCACCACTGAGAAGAGTCTGGCCCCATCCTCTTGACACCCTCCCTTCAGATACTTATACACATTGATAAGATCCCCCCTTAGACTTCTCTTTTCCAGACTGAACAGTCCCAGCTCTCTCAGCCTTTCCTCATATGAGAGATGTTCTAGTCCTTTAATCATCTTAGCAGCCCTCCGCTGGACTCTCTCCAGTAGCTCCATGTCTCGTACTGGGGAGCCCAGAACTGGACACAGTACTCCAGATGCAGCCTCACCAAGGCTGAGTAGAGGGGGAGGATCACCTCCCTTGGCTTGCTGGCGATGCTCTTCCTAATGCACCCCAGGATACCATTGGCCTTCTTGGCCACAAGGGCACATTGCTGCCTCGTGATCAACTTGTTGTCCACCAGCACTCCCAGGTCCTTCTCCGCAGAGCTGCTTTCCAGCAGGTCAGCCCCCAGCCTGTACTGGTGCCTGGGGTTATTCCTCCCCAGGTGCAGGACCCTGCACTTGCCTTTGTTGAACTTCAGGAGGTTCCTCTCTGCTCATCTCTGCAGCCTGTCAAGGTCCCTCTGAATGGCAGCACAGCCCTCTGGTGTATCAGCCACTCCTCCCAGTTTTGTATCATCAGCAAACTTGCTGAGGGTGCACTCTGTCCCTTCATCCAGGCTAATGATGAATAAGTTGAACAATGCTGGACCCAGTATTGACCCCTGGGGGACACCGCTAGCTACAGGCCTCCACCTAGACTTTGCACCACTGATCACAGCCCTCTGAGCTCTGCCATTCAGCCAGTTCTCAATCCACCTCACTGTCTGCTCATCTATCCCACACTTCCTGAGCTTGCCTATGACCATGGTATGGGAGAGAAGATTGGCTTTAAAGACACATTCCTTTCTTCCTATTGCATGAGAGAAGAGAATGAAATTTTCTACCTTTTGAAAGTGAGCTTTTAGTGCACAAATTCTACGCCTGTTGTAATTTTTACAGAGCCTTTGAGATAGATCAATTAGTGGATCGTAATCATAACCTATCTTTTACTTGAAAAGTGGAGACATCTTTTTTTTCTTCTTACTTTTCTAAAAGTGTTATGCTGCTAATTTGTACTAAAGCTGAAATTAGGCCTGTCTTTAGAGCATATGGCTTTCTTTTTAAATTTTCAAGATAAGAGAGACTCCTTGCCAGTGAAAAGTGTTGGTAGCATGCCAGATATTTCAAGCACAGTAAATAATTGGCATTGAAGGGAAAAAAGGTATTTTAGTTTAATAATTGAGGAGCTAATTTAAAGTAGTCTTATCTTACTCCTATTTTGTGCCATGGTAGACCTGGTTACTTGACTAGGAATAAACAGTACCCAGAAAAGTTATAAGGCATGTGTTCCACTGGCAGCCTATCTTATAAAATACATACTCTTGCCTTAGGCTTGTCTGACCTCATGTGCTCCATCAATCAGCCATCTGGATCAGTAAAGCACCTGGTGTTTTTTAAAGCTTTGGCCAGAGACGCCAGTGCTGATTTTGCACTGCTAAAAGGCTTTGCTATACTGGGGAAACATATTGTTGCTAGATTTTCACTGGTGGTGAAGTGGAAAATGGCTGCAATAGGATGGTCTTAGAGGTGTATACAGCCTATAATCTTTATACAAAAAATTCCTCCCTTTTTTCACTGCCATGCAGAATAATAG
Source organism: Apteryx rowi (assembly GCF_003343035.1). NCBI lineage: Eukaryota > Metazoa > Chordata > Aves > Apterygiformes > Apterygidae > Apteryx > Apteryx rowi. The sequence continues at coordinate 415,564 of NW_020450817.1, forward strand.
GTTGTTTCACTGCCTTTCCCCAGAGTCCTTTAATTAGGAGGATTGTAGTTAAGCATAAAAACAGAGAGATTATGCAACAATTCAAAAAGCATGGGCACAGATTTACTGTCTCCCAAATATGTAAGCCTACATATATAGAACTTTTTTGTGAATGTTAAGGTTTTTTAAGTGGCACATGAATAGCATTGTCTTTTTAATTGTATTTCAATGAATGAATGGTTAGTGGTATGAGGAAAAGGAACTTTGCATGGTTTTAATTTTAGAGCTTGATATAGTTCAGATAAGTGCTTCAAACTAAGGAGGCTGGACAGAGTTCAACAGAACAGTCAAGTTCTGCCAGTCCCCTGTCCAAAATAATTATTTTTTCTATATTGGTTGAGGGTAGGTCAAGAGATTATGAGATTTACCAGTGTTTCATTTCCAGAGGGCAAATAGGCAGTGAACTTCCTTTAGAATTATTAATGGATTTATTAGATTTAGTGAAATAGAACTTAAAATAATGTGATTTATTTTAGAGGACTTCCGGAACACAGCAGCCTCTAGTATACTAAAGTGGGTTGTTGGTCTGAATGCCGGCAGTAGAATAGCACAAAAGGCTGAAGAAAAAAGGAACCCAGATAAAGGTATTTCTTGAGCATCATTATATTGTGTTTTATTTTTAAAAGTGGCCAAAGAATAGTTTGTAGGGTGTACATTTTTAAGGGACAATTTTTTTTTTTTTGGCTAACATAACTAAGATGGTTGGAATTTGAAATTTATTACTGTCACAACCCCTTGTAGTTGTAGCAGAGGGATCACATTTTCTCCATCACTTATAATTATTATAAATAAGAAGTATTAGAAAAGCCTACTGAGGGTCCCGAATTCTTAGTGTAACTCAAATCACATTTTAAAAATGCAAGGCAAGTTGAATATGCTTACTCTAGTGCTTCTATTCCATTCTGTTGCAATCCACAGTGTGATTTATTGATGGGGGGAAAACGAAGGTGTTAAAGGAACAATCTACCTTTTACCTACTGTTGGCACATACTGGTATAGCATGTGGTGCTATGTCACATAATGTCGTTGCATTTTCACAGCCCTTACCAGCTAATGATGTTCTATCGCATCCCTTTTGTGTGTGTTTAATCTTCTTGAAATCTTATATATAAAAATGGCTTCTAACTAAGCAAAGAAGTCTTAAAAAAATGTATGGGGATTACACTTGCTTCCCTTGACAGCAGCAGAAATTCTTGCTGTCAACTCCAGTGTAGTTAGATCAGGGATGATGGCTGGGTTTTTCAGAGCTGGATAAGCACAGAAGCTTGGTATTTGCGAACTTAATCAGCTGTCCATGATGTTGATGTATGCCGTGGGATTTCCCAAAAAGCAAATGATCCAATTACAAATGCCTGGATACTGTGAGATGAAGGTTTATATTTTGGATATAACCAGGATATAATCATACCATTCAAGGATTTTTCAAATCTGCTGCGGAAGTGGGAGTTGAGAAGATAGTCATGATAGGCTGAATGGATGCCGGCATGAGTTACTCCTTGATGGCAGGTTAATGATAGAGAGGAGGACTGTGGGGAACTGCAGACATAAAACAAAATATGCTCAAGAGAGAGGGATGTTGGCCCAAGTAAGGGCAGGCTGAGGCATGGAATTCTAAAGAGATATTTGTCAGAAGAAAACTATGAGAAAGACAGGTAAAACCCCAGTCATGCCACAGTCGGCACATATTGAACTCCTGACTATTGGATTGCCTGGGTACTGGGCAAATTTGTGTCAGTGTTTTTATGGTGCCAGCCACTGGAATCCTGTCTTTCAGTGGATGGTTGGGAAAGACTTGCCAGATGTGAATATTGTCTTACACCAGAGGGGCTAGATATTTGCACAGAGAATTTATTGTGCATCTAATCATGCTTCACTGAGCCAGGAGGTGCTGAGTGGATTCTTCCATATTTACAAAATGTATTTTCATGGTGTTAATAAACCCCAGTACATGCCTTAAGACACCCAGTGTTTGAAGAATGGAGAAATATTGCCATATGCCAGATGTCATTTTCTGGCTGAAGGACAGGAGCATGAGTGTATTCTAAGGAAGTGGCAAGTTTATCTCAAATTTGGTGTTGATTCTATTTTATATATGGAAGTCTCCTTGTGACTTTCACTGCATGATGTTATGAACACCAATATAAGAATTTTTTTTTAACTTGATTCCTCTTTTAAAAAAGAAAATATCCCAACCTAAGCAAAGAATGTATTCCTCAATCAAAATCCAAACCTCTCCTTAGTGTGAAGATAGCCATCAGATATACGGTAAGTTTTTACAGTTAATAAGTTCTTAAGCTCTGGAAGATTTCCTATTGTAATTATATCTGTGCTTATACAAAGTGTCAGGAGATACCATTAACACCCCCTGGTTTTTTTCTTTTTTTCGTTGCTTTTTTAAGGTTCTGAATGTTATAATGAAATGAAGGTCAAACAGCTTCCTGGAAAACTAGTAGACATGGCTTGTCTTGTGTGCGAGACCTACCTTGAGCATTTGCAACATAAAGACATTGACAGAATAGCTGACTGTTCTGCCATACTCAGTGAAGAGAAATGGAATGAACTACTTGATCATTACTGTTCTCTTGTTCAGTAAGTTTTCACTGCTGCAGTTAACTACTTTAAATTCAAGTCCTGGCTAAAAGTTAGATTACAACAATGAATAGGACTTTACATGGCAAATAGCCCTGTGCTACTGTAAAGTACTCTGTGATGTATCACGGTCTGATCCTAAATGTTGAAACTGGCTAGTCAGAAAAGTAACTCTATTGTTCATTTTAACTAAAAAGAAATTATTATGACCATTCAGAGCTTCATTCATCTTGAAGAAACTTGCAAAACAATGTAAGCTGAAAATCTAACCCCATTAGATGAAATGTATTTCCTTTTGTGAAACTAATAAGCATATACATAATGCACAGTGGGAAGGGCAAACTATAGAGTTTATTTTAGTAGTATGGAATTCTTTCAGATGGATTGCAGTTGTGATACCTGTATTTTATCTCTGCTGCTGGAATTTTTTTTGATTTAGCAGTTTGGTTTTTTTTTCACAGAAGTGTTGGTTTGTACAATGCAGTTGTCACTGAAGTTCTTTGGGAAAACTGAGGAAGAGGCCCAAAATATTGAATAGCCTTATGGCTACTCATCAGCAGTATAATAGATGTGGGTTTAGACCATAGCCTTAGGACAAACTTGAATGCTGTACTCCATTGCAGACAAAATAAATCCACTAGAATATGCACTAATTCATTTGCCTCTTAGCCTGGGCCTGCACAAAGCATAAGGATTGGTGCTGTCAATAAGGAGAATAACTAGTATGCTTGTTTGTTTTTTCCCTAGGTGTTAATATTAGTTTCTGGTCTGCTATGTCTGATGTAAGGAATGATTCCCTTTCTCTTTACTGTAGCTACCCTGACTCTGTTCCTACTTCATATGTTATCCTTATTGCAAATTTTCATAAGCCAGTTATCTGTAGTCAGGAGTTTTATTATTTGGAAAGAAGACTGACACTGTTATATTTATTAATCCTTGGTTTCATGATAGCACTAAAAGTAAATTTTCCAATTCCTAGACACTTTGAAATTGCCTTTGAAATTAATCTTAAGTTTGTATTTGAGAAAGATACTATATAGCAAGAATGGCAGTATGTTTGTCATGTGACCATAATACTATCTGAAATGTGTGAGTGAGGGCTTGCTTCTTAAAATTAAACCTCCCTCGCAACACTCCCAACTTTCACATGATTACTTTTCTAGTCCTTTTGGAATGAGGAAGGCATAAAGGTAGAAACCCCCCTAAATCTTTGTTCTTCTATGCTTGTTTCATTTTATGTGATTTTATTTATTTGCAATACAAGAAGTATCTTTTTATGGTGTTAGGAAAAAATTAAATATGACTAAGTCCTTATAAATTGCTTCTTTTAGCACAGTGATGTGTAAACTAATATCTTATACTGTTCTGTTTGCAGTGAGGGTGCTGTCATTTGCAATGCATATAGTTATGTTAGCCAGTGTCAAACTATTCTATCCAAAATCATGTCAGCAAATCCACAGCAAGCCATTGATGGTAATCTCAACATATGGATTATTAAACCAGGAGCAAAATCTCGTGGCAGAGGTAATAACTTCTTCATCTTTCAGTGGAGAAGTTCATTAGCTGATTACAGAATCAACTTCTGGAGAATGTTGGCAAAGCAATATTTGCACCTTTGTAAAAATCTACACTTTTTCAAATAGTCTATGTATAATTCTTTTTACTTAGAATCTTCTCCTTTTCCATAATTAGAACCCGTTTAGTACCTTATGCTTAAAGATGTGAGAAGTCTATATTTTGGAGGAGAAAACTTGATAAATTCTTAACTTAATAAATTGCCATTATCTTTTATTTCACATTTAAAGTAAAATTTTTACATGTTTGTTCAAGGATCATGAGAATTTATTTTCTTTAGTTTTGAGCAGAAGCTAGTTCTCTTACTCTTGAGATGGTGAGTGAAATGGACTTGTCATTATAAAACTCTGACTTTTTTTGGTTGAAGTGTGCTAGTGCACTTAAGAGGTAGAGGAGCTTCCCATACTGGGGGAATACTTTTATCCAGCAAAATACTGTGTGTATGCTGAACTGAAAACATGTCAGTTCTCATTCACTTCAGTGTGTGAGTATGGAGCCAACTGTGTGCTTGAGAACCAGAAGGTGCTTAAATGTTTAAGGATAAAAGTCAAAAGTTGACTTCAAATAATGTAAACAATTTGTTTTCATTTTGTATTTATTATTTCACCTAATTCATGTAAGCAGACAGGGCTGTTGCGTCCAGTTCTCCTGTGAGTCATCTTTTTCTGATAATCCCTAATATTATTCTACTGTGCAAGTATAATTGTACAGTATATTGCATGTGAGTAAAATTAATGGAAATTTTTACATGTATATTCCTACCCTTTCATTCATCAGCTGTCAGTACACTAGTGCTCGTAAGCTTACATTCAATTTTTTTCTCTTTCAGATATTGTATGCAAAGATAGACTGAATGATATCCTGAGGCTAACAGAGGTGACAAAGAGATGTTCAGTAAAGGAAAATGAATGGGTTGCTCAGAAATACATTGAGACACCATTGTTAATTTATGACACCAAGTTTGACATCAGACAATGGTTTCTTGTTACCGACTGGAATCCTCTAATCATATGGTTTTATAAAGAGAGCTACCTGAGGTTTTCTACACAACATTTCTCCTTAGATGATCTGGACAGGTAACTAAGGGAGGATAAGCAAAATTTATGTGCGCAAAAATGAATGAGCAAGATTAGACTGAAACGTCTGCAGTATATCAGATACAGCATTATGGTTATTTTCAGGTACTGTAATATTTTACCTGTTATAGAGTTTCTGAAGTTGCATTTCAACACAGAGTGTGCTGATATGCTATGTATTGTTAGCTCAGTCTGAGGTTGTGTTTTATAACATGTCACATTAAGAATCTTTAATCTGTTTTGAGTAATACAGGAAGTTTAGTTTAGTAGCATTTTAGAATGCTGTGACCTTAAAAAAATTATAGTGTTCTGTGATTCACTCTTGAATATATGACACTTTTAAAGTCAAATACTAAGGATAGGGATGGATGCTGCTACAGTGTGGGAAAATTCTGTATGATTTCTATTTGAAATTTTGCATTATTCTATAAATTGGTATTTTGCTAACACTCTGTCTCATATGTGGTGCCTAATGAGGCATATCACTAATGTGTGTCCACAGTTAGTGTTTTCCACTGATTATCTGTCATTGCTCAACAAGCAGGAATTTTTTACAACCTTTAGTGGGTATCTTGATAACACTCTGGTGAGGATGAAAGCATAGCCAGACTTAATTCACTGTGTAAATTTTCTGTACCCCAGTTCCTTATCCAAGACCCAGGAAGTGAATCCAGTTCTCTTCACTCTGGCAGTTTAAATAAAAAGTTATTCTTTATTTCAAATGTGAGGAAATGAAAGAACCTGAAAATGGGCTTACTGTCTAAATTCTGTGGCTTTTAGTAGAAAGACAATTTTGCTTCCCTTGTGATCAGTTCTGCATTTCTCCTTAATCTGCATTTTTCAAGTTTTGCACTGTTTGCAACTGGGCAATAGCTTTGTATCTGCTTTCTTTACAGCTCAGTTCATCTCTGCAATATCTCTATCCAGAAACATTACAAAAATGCCTCAAATAGGAATACTCTGTTGCCATGTTGCAATATGTGGTCCAGCACTAAATTTCAAGAGTACTTAGAAAAGAAAGGTCATGGCACTGTGTGGCAAAGGCTTATATGCCCATCAATGAAAAAAGCCATCATCTACACAATGAAGATGGCTCAAGAGAGTGTTGAACCCAGGAAGAACAGTTTTGAGTTATATGGGGCAGATTTTATTCTTGGGCAGGACTTTAAACCATGGCTGATTGAAATCAACACTAGCCCAACGATGTTTCCTTCAACCCCAGTCACAGCAGAACTATGTACCCAGGTACAAGAAGATACAATCAAGGTTGTTCTCAGTAGTAAAAAAACTGGCAAAAACAAGGATACAGGAAAATTTGAACTTCTCTGGAAAGAGGTATGGAGGATATAGCGTTACATTCGGTTCAAGGAGAATCTATCCTGGAAGTTGTTTTGAAGTCTAAGTAATGTTTTATTGATCTAGTAGATTCACTTTAAAATGGAACACTTAAATCAATTGTATGTGTAACAGAATACTCCTATGACTTTGTGCAAAATTTAAATATTCTTTCTTCCACTGTTAAACAAGTCTAAAGACAATGACTTCACAGAGGTCAGCCATTTGGGAACTCTGTAGCCTGTAGTTTGGCCCAAAATCATTGTTAGAACAGAAGAAATAAAATGTTCTGTGCTTTTGAATCTTACTGAAGATGTTATTAGTTTTATTTCATTTTTAGTATGTGTTTTATATCTGCATTCATATAATTTACTTAAATGTGGAATTTAGTTGTATTCAGTTTGTAAAACTGAATATACTATATATAGATCAGGAATCAGTGTAGTGCAGGAATAATCTGCCTTTATTTGGAGGAAATCAGATGGCATAATTGCATACTATGTTTGCATCAGTCCTGGGAGGGGCTTGATGGTTTCACTGGACTCTTGTCTATAAAGCATTCAGCTGTGTGTGAACTTAGGACTGAAGTTCTGATCTATAGTGGGTACTCCCTCCAGTGAAGGTTGCAATAAATAGATGGAATCACTGTACCCACTGTATCCTATCAATATTCGATATATCATCCTATATCAAATGAGCAAAATAGAATTTGCCTTTTTGGTTTTCTTAAAATTTCCATACATATTTTTTCTCATATTTTTTCTACTTGTTGTAGACATGAGTTGCTTTTATTTTTTGCATTACAGTTGTGCTTGGGAAGTCAAACAAAAGATCTAAGTCACATTGTGCTGGACACACTGTCAGACTGATAGCAAAGATGATAATCACTTGCTGAAAACTTACCTGCTAGCTGTAAGAAAAATGCAACAGACAGGCAAATATTCCCAGAGGGTTTGGAAGGAATACTTACCAATAGTTGACCACAAAGGCTGATACTTCACTGTTTTTGCCTGTTAATTTGTGTTTATTGTACACTTAAGGTCTTAAATTTGTAGGTTTTGCCATATTCTATGTTATGCATTTAGAATTAGTATATAAGACTGTAGGGTCTTTATCACTAAATATTTTGAATCTGTTAGTGATACCTGTCTCTGTTTCTCTCAAGGCTCCTTTGGATCTGCCTCCATTTAATGTTACAGATCTTTTAATAGAAGGAGTTGGTATTAAAAGATCAAGCCAGAAGGCTACTCCCATCATGAATGTTAACTTTATAGGATCAAGGATACCTCAAGAGACAGCTAAGAATTCTTCAACCAGCTGCCGAAAGCAAAAAGAGTCAATGGTACCTCTAGATTATGGCAAACAAAATTTCAAAATTGAAAAAGAAAAAAATGTTCTTTGTAAGGCACCAGAGCTTCTTAAGAGGCAACTAGGGAAAAAATGTAAAGTAAAAGATGTAAGGACAAAATCCTTTGGGCACACCAATTTCCCAAACTCTCCTGTGCAATCTATGCAAAGCATTCCAGATCAAAGACTTTTGCCACCTATAAACAAAAGCAAAGGGAGAAAAGATGCAAACTTCTGGAAAATACATCAAGCAGGTCTTTCCTTTCCAAGCATGCATTCTTTCAACTGGCCTTTACGTCAGTCTTCTAAAATACCAGGTAGTATTTGTTCAGCAGATATTGAAGTGTAAGTGTCATGAGCAGCATTTTTAGAGGTTTGATGCTAGTAACACAGTATAAGTATTTACTTGATTTGTCTATTTTGTTGTACATTTGTATCATATCCACTGTTCTTTCAATCCAGTTTTCATGTGTAGTTGTATTTTATTTGGTTTATTTCCCTTCTGGATTCCTGTTGTCTGTACAGCAGAATTTTTCATTAGCTGGCAACATTAATTCCCAAATAATTCTGAAGGACTTCTGATTGCATTATAGGAAAAACATGTCAATAAAAATAGCTATTTCATCTCCTATGTTACTATCTTTGAATGGATCAAGAGATTTGATGTTAGAGATGAAAATCTATGTATTCTAATGATTATTGATTAAATTGTAGCCACTGAAAGTGGTTGGTGGCTGTTTCTGACCACAGTCTGGTTTCTGCAGAATGAAGTTTGAGTTACAAACCACTGTCTTATTTCAGCACAGAACTGCAACTTAGCAGAGATGGCGAAGATTAAGCCAGGCTGGGTCTGAACTAAGCTCTCAGCCCTAGCACTTGTTCCTTCTGTGCAGTTGGGAAGTCTGTGACTGGGGGAGATGGAGGGAAACCTTTGCAACTCTCTGTAACTGTTCTGTGGGTATGAGTAGGCCTGTAAACTCCTCTCACAGGAGTCTTAGTTTAGATTTAAAAGAAAAAAAATAGTAAAGAGAGAATCCTATTGTTTTTAAGGCATGTTGAAGATGTTGCGCAAACATTACATTAAATTTGTATCCCTATCATTGTTCCCTGTGGATTAACCAGAGGGATCTTCTTACTAAGTACATTGTCAAGTATAGCATAAAAATGTGTCCTTTAAGATACTGTTTGCTAAGACCAGGAGCGAACAAGCCATTTTCTTGCCATCTAAAATATTGTAGCTGAAGCTTTTTATGTGTTTATTGAGGCTCTCAGAGTGACTTATGATAGATCATGGCAAATGTATATTATTGGGGTTTGTGCATTTATCTGAGGCACATAGGGAAAAAAGTTAAATATGGAAATTACTGTTGAGCAGGCCTAGATCCAAATAAGTGCTGGAAGTCAGGGTTATAACATTTATCCAAGCTGGTGGTGGGTATAGAGTTTGTTTCTCTGCTTATTGATATATATTTATTTATTGGGATTCTGCACTTCATGAGATAAAAAATAATTTAGGCATCTGTAATTCAGCCTTCATTGCAAAGGTTCAGATGGATCTAGCTATCAGTTAGCTTTTCTCAGAGTCTAGGAAGACCTAGGAAATGTTCTGGCTAAAAGGCTTGTTCTGGAAGCACGTTTATTGCACTGCTTGGATCAGGTCCCATTCAAAAAGCAGCTGTGGCTGCTCTAAGCAAAGTGCTGATACCCCTGTTCTCGGTATTAGTCTGGGGACTAGAACACTCCTTCAAGAGGATGAATGTTTGGAGCCTGTGCCTTTCTCAGCTTGGAGTGGTTTTAAGCTTGTATCTCCCTTGTAGGGACAGGAGAACTATCAGTTTGTAGATGAATAGGCTGAGTGATGTGGAGGCAGAAGCCATCATAGATTGTGTATGTGTCTAGTCTTTGCTTTGATATGATTTGAGAATTTGTGTTTTTTTTTTTTTTAATCCAGTCACTATTAATGCAAAATGCTCTGTTTTTTTTTTTCTTTCTAATGTTTGATATAAGTGCTTTAAGAGAAGATATAAGTGCCTTTTAGGCACTGTGAGATTTGCCTACCAAATGAACAAAGGCACTTCTGAGTCATGAACTCCACAGGTAGCAAAGGGTTTAAATATACCCTCTTCTTAGAGTTTCCCAATTGTCTCACACTAGGCAGTGCTTGCAGGATGCTTGCAATTCTCGATCCTCTTTTCAACCTCTGCATTCACAGAATCACAGAATGGTTGAGGTTGGAAGGGACCTCTGGAGATCGTCTAAGTCCAACGCCCCTGCTCAAGCAGGGTCACCTAGAGCACGTTGTACAGGATCGCGTCCAGGCGGGTTTTGAATACCTCCAGAGAAGGAGACTCCACAACCTCTCTGGGCAACCTGCTCCAGTGCTCTGTCCTCCTCACAGTGAAGAAGTTTTTCCTCATATTCATATGTTTCAATTTGTGCCCGTTGCCTCGCGTCCTGTTGCTGGGTACCACTGAAAAGAGTCTGGCTCCATCCTCTTGACACCCTCCCTTAAGATATTTGTACACATTAATAAGATCCCCTCTCAGTCTTCTCTTCTCCAGGCTAAACAGGCCCAGCTCTCTCAGCCTTTCTTCTCCATACTCTACATTCTCTCCAAACACTACAAAGAGAGCCCTGGTATCTAAATATAGGCTCCAGATTTGTTTCTGAGGAATGAGTGCCTAAGTTGCAGCTTACGTAGCTAGAGCCATTGAAAGTCTAAGAGCACTTGCTATATGTAGGCAGCTGTCATCCAAGCATATTTTCCATCTCTATAACAAGTATTTTTCAGCTGTAGAATTCAACTGAAATGCGGGTTAATGACTTTTTTTTTCTCTCTGGAGGTATACAGATTTATAAGCAGAAGATGCCATGCTTTGTATGTGGGAACACTTTCAAGTGGAAGAAAACTTGTAAACACTGCAGCTCCTTTTGCAAGAACATTCATATTTACCTATAAATGCCAGCTCTAATCCTGAAAAGATCGACAACAAGATGATCACTGATAGCAGTGTCTTCTATCCATTTATCTGAAGTCATTCAGAGTGCTTTGGGGTTGAAGAAAATGTGGGATTTCTTTGTTTCTGTTTTTTTTTTTTTAACAAATAGAACTGTGCAAGACTTGAATAAATTGATTTTGAAGATCATTTGCCATCAACAGCTTGTCGTATTTTAAACAGAACCCTTAAATATTTAGCACCAGTATTTGTGCAAAAACTGAGCATTGCTGACTGGCACAGAGGCTGATAGTTCTATCAGCCAGTAATTTGTAGCCAATTTTTTGTGGTTTTTTTGGAAAGCTCAGAATACAGGAAACTGCACTTTTTTGCAGGGTAAGTTTTTTACTGGCTTAAAGAGTTCAGTCATCTTACTGAAGTGTCAGACTGGTACTGCTGGGAGTGGGTGAAGGAAGAACAGTATATTGCCCCTTCACCGGTAAGTGTTGTTTAGGTTGTCTTATGTAACATACACCTGAAGCTGTTTCTGTGAACAGTTAGAGGTGGACAGAAGAGAATGGAAACAGTTCACAAATTGTGTGGGGAGGAAAAAGCCCAGCAACTGATGATACCTTGGTAAGTCAAAAACTTCATATTGATAACTGAATACATACTAATTCAAAATATTGATTGTGCTACATTTATACTTTCCTCGGAGGGGGAAGATTCAGAAAAATGTAGAGGAAAAACATAGCAGTTTTGATATTAAAACAAGTGTCTGAAAAGAAGTAGGAGCAACTTGGACGGAAGAAACTAAAACTAAAATAATAGGACACAGGGAAAAATGCTAGCCAAGCAGTGACCATAATCTTTGAGAATAATCCTAACTGTACTGAGTAAAAAAGTATATTTTCACAGACTGTATTAATGAATATAATAATTTAATAATGAAATGACCGTAATCTTGAGTCTTAGTAGAAAGGTATTCTACTGTATGTTGTACATCATCATGCCACAACTCAAACTGCTTTTGGATATGATAACAGGGCATGTCAAGCATGCTGTGAAGCAACTCTATTTTCTTCTGAATGGCTGAAGCAGCTAATGAATGGAGTAGGGAACCTCTAGCCTTGCATCTTGGAAATTAAATGTGGGAACCTAAGATGAACAGTCTCAGTAGTGGCCTGCTTTTTAGACTTCAGGATTGGCTTAGACCAGGTGCCAGTTCCTAACTGCCCTGGTAACAGTTCAAAGGAGCAGAAGCCTGCTGTAGGTGACCCTGCTTGAGCAGGGGGTTTGGACTAGGTGATCATCAGAGGTCCCTCCCAACCTCAACTGTTCTGTGAATTGTGAATCATTCTGTAAATAGGACTGTTCAGTCAGTGCATGCCATTGAGAGTGCTCGGCAGACAAGTGTGTTGATGTAGGTATTTGTATTGGAGGGAGAAGGCTGAGGGCAGGGACGATCTTCCAGCAGCAATTCACCTTTTCTTATGTTTCCCTTGGGAGTATGGGTAAGGGTAGGACAAGTAGATACAAGGAGGAATTCTAGATAAGTCATAAGAGATGCTTGATTGCTTTGACAGGCATTCGATATTGTTGGACACAATAGACTAGCTAGCAGTTTTTCCTGGAAGCAAATCACTTCTCAAACTAGACCGTTGCTGGCTAGACACAGTATGCATTATTTTGACAAGTAGTTGCATACATGGGACTTAATCCCTAGATGACTAGTGCACCTTACCTGCCTCTGTTTAAGGCTGCGTTTTAAATGTTGCATTTTCCAAGGGCAAAATACAGGATAATTGCAAAAACTGTGTAATCTTATCAATATAAGGCTATAAGTACCTGCTTTTAGTATAGCATGAGCCAGGAGGAATAGTAGTGCCAAGTACCCTGTCTTCTTGCATCCCACTGAGCATTTCATTTGCCCCCTTGTACTGCAGGCTTGCTTAGGAATGACATATTTCCTCTTCTCTCATCCCTAGTTTTCAGTCTCTGCCTGCAGTGCTGGATGTGTTCTGACTGATTTCGCAGGTTGCAGGTACCTAACTTGCTACCTACTGTAAGGCAGGCCACAGTTGCTGAATACCTGGCACTCTTGTAGGAAAGGGATGGAGGCGGAGGAAGAGAGTGGTGGGCTCTCTTTAGAACACGTAGACAAAATAGGGAGTGATTGTTTTCTCTCATGGACTTTCTTTAGACAATGAAGTAATAACATGTTGGATACAGGAGCACTTGGGCAGCTCCTGCTCCACCAACCTGTCTTGTGGCTCTGTGGGACTTCACTGCCCTGCTGGCACCCTCCATTTAGTGCCTGCCCTGCCAGTGTGTGCCCACTTTGGATAGGAAATGTAGGTAAACTTCTGTAAACTGGCAGCTCCAAGTAGTTCTGAATCATTGTGAGCATTTTGTTGTGATGACAGTAGCACCTCACACAGCTGTACTCCACATCTTGCCTAACATGACAGGAAGCTGTTAAGTTATATACACTCGGCTGTCTTGTGGTTGATGTGAGTGGCCCTGAGGCAAGGTGTCAGTTGCCTGGTGCAGGCAGTATTACTGCACAGCAAGTTCAAAGAGAAGCCATGAGACTATGTGGGCTGTGGCCCTTCATCTCAAGACAGCTGGAATAATAATATGTGTGCCTGTGTTGGTGAGACATGAAAGTATGTAGTGCTGTACCACAAGATACTCTTGCAAAATGTAGTGTGAATGTAGCTATTATGCTCCAAAGGAGGCTGGGACCTCTCCAGTGTGGATGTGACAGGGACATGCCTTGCAGCCTGGACATTGACATATTCATCTCAACGAAAGCAGGATAAATGTAGCCTAGGTAGAATTTTATGAAGAGTTCTGTGTCTAAATTCCTACACAGCAAGTCACAGAAGCCTTGTCTGGCTGCTTAGCTGTGTCTGGTGATATACCTAATCTAACTTTCACTTCTAGATAATGCTCCTACACACTTAAACAAAGATGGTACTATTTTAGCTGTCTCCCTTGAAATGGGGCCAGTGTACAGCCAAGCATGAAGATTTGTGAAGCCAGAGAACAATTATCAAGAGGGAACCTGAACTGATCGTCCAGAGATGAGGGCTGTGCCAAGAGAGAATGGAGAATGGGGAATACTGGATTTTGCTCTGGATTCCAGAGTGTGCTCCTGCATTTTATTAAAGAAACAGAACAGTCAGGCTACCATCCTAGAATGTGCAAGATCTGGACTCAAACCCTACTTGGACTGAGAAGTGTTTGGATTTTGGCATTCCTACATCTTTGATCAGTGCTCTAATAAAGCTTTTGGGCACACAGCATTTCTATTGCAAAGTTCAAAAGGAGGCACTTCCTATTAAAGGGTTTTTTAAGAGTCTTTATTCTTAAGACTGGGGGAGAGTTGCTAGAAGCAACACAGTATATAATTTGCTATCATCAGTTCTTCAGGGATGAAGTAATTAAAGTTTAACATCATACACAAGACAAATGTTGATTAAAATACCAATAAGATATAGTAAAAAACAAGAAATAAAAGAAAATTATTATCAAGAAATTATTACCAAGAATTATTATCAGGAAATAAATTTGCATTTGAGCAGGGAACCTAAAAACTAGTGGCCATAGTAATTTCACAGGCATGGATGCTTCTACATTAAAAAAGCGTGGGTCAATTGTACTGCCCAGCTTCTTTCAGTAACTTGATGGAATAAAAACGAGTAGAACACTGTAATTCCAAGATACAAATTACATAGGAATGGAAAAATAAGTTCTGTTAGTGTAGACATGGTATCGTATAATTTTTTAAAAGCTTATTGTCAAATAAAATAAATAACAACAAGGTTGTTGCCTGACGAACATAAGTATTACAGAAACTTTCTGGAAGCAACTCTGTTCCTGTATAGAAAGAGTTTGCTACTTGGGAAACATTACTGATCACTTTATTCAGAAGGTGACAGAGGTGTGTTATGAAATACCAGAGAGAGTGAGAGAGAAGAAAACTTAATAATACTGAGACACATCAGTCATTCATATGGAAACTGGATGAGTGTTACCTCAGGCCTTGATGCAGAAACTAAATTTGTATCTAAAACTAAACACTATAAATGACTTGCTTGGAGCAAGTAATCACAGACCCCATAGGAAGAGAAAAAACTCTTGGTTCTTTTCCAAGTAGCTACTCAAAAAGCCACTCTTCAATAGTGACACAAATCCAATATCCCCCCAAATCTGCCATGCTAATGTATAAGTTAAAAAGAATTATATAAAATGAGCAAGTCTTCAAAAAGCAATTAAAAGGAACAACTAAAAGGGTAGAGGCTTTCCAGGGACAGGGAGCTTGTTCAAAAGTAACATAGTGAAAGATCAGAACAACATGCATATAAGATATCCTCAAAACCCCCACCATTAAGAAAACATCTTTTCTCAGTTCTCAACCCAAAAATACTTTTAAGAAAGGTGAATACCCTCCTTTTTTACTGAAAGATGAGGAGGAAGCCTCCTAAAAAGTCTATGGGCTGACTGGTGATAGAGATATGAAAGGACACCTTATGCTCAAGGAACGTAATGACAAAATGAAATGCTTGCTTGCACTGGAGTTCATTACAGGGAAACTTACTGAGGGGTAAGTTGGAGGAATTGTCTCAGGTCTAAGCTTTAGCAGAAGTTTAAAACCAAACATCCAAAAGAGTATGAGAAATCTGTACAACAGTACTGAAACAGTATTCTACAAGTTCTCACATGTGAAGCTGCTGAACTGTTAACTCTAGTGTGTACTGAAGTGGCTCATTTGCAGCAGACATATTGGTAAATGTGATACATTAAGGGAGAGTCAAAATGGCTTTTTGACAGAGGGCAATCATGCCACTGATGAATTCAGTGAACATTGCTATGCTGTTATATAAATGATCTTTGATCTGGTCACTCCTGAATATTGTGTGCAGTTCTGGAGACCCTATTCCACAAAAAAGTACAGTAAAAATGAACCAGTGTATTCTTCATCTTCGAAAAAATAGGGGAGATATGCTAGAAATTAATAAAATCACTAATGATGTGCTGAAGGTGTGTGTGAAGGTTAGTTGAGAACAGATGCTCCCTGTTTCTCTAAAACAAGAACAAGGGGGGAACCCAATTGAACTATTTGGCAGCAGTTTTAAAAGCAAAAACAAATAAACACGTAGTTTGTGTAATTCATTGCCACAAGATGTTTTGAAATCCAAAAGCATAAATAGATGCACAGAGCTATTGTATAAATTCATGGACGAAAGGTCCAGAAATAGCTATTAAAAACAGTGGTGTGCACATAGGTCAGGAAATCCATAAGCTGTAGATCATTGGAACTTGGTAACATATGTTAAAATAATATGTGGAAGTAGCATAGTATACTTGACTTCTTTTTTATTTTTCCTAAGCTTTTGCTACTGACTCTGTTAGACACAGGAAAGTGGACTAGGTGGATCATTGATCTGGTGTATTTTTATGTGTGAATGGCAAAATTTAACTGTTGTTATTTTTAACCAAATAGTTCAGTGATGGTTGGTTGAGTACTGTGATTAATACCGGTCTTCATCTCCCAAAAATAGTTTCACTGGAGTAGTGACAAACTGGACTCACATGAAAGTATGTATAATACAAGTATTGTAGTTGCACTGGCAGAGTAGACATTATCTTTTACCTATTTTTTAAAGGAAATACTTCAAGCCAGAAATACATCAAGCCAGATCCTAGCAGATGGTGTTAATCGCGTATCCTCTACTTCAGCTGATGGGAAAGGTTTTGCAACTGCACTGAGGGCCTGGGTTCACACATCTCTGTTGTTCTGGAGCCAGCCCTCCATGGAGAAGTACCCACCTCTTCCTCCTATGGGCATAACACACCATGTAGCCTGTAGCCTCTGTCTCAGCCTGAGAGTGTCTTTCAAATGCTTGTTCGTAGTGGTTGTACAGGTGGGGGAACAAGGTAAGGGGGCACCCAGAAAGACACTCCTCTGCTCTTTGTTATGTTTGTTACGTGTACAACTGTTTAGCTGTTGTGAGTCACTCGCACCCTGCTTTCGGAGCTGGTGGTGTTTAGCTCCTTTTGCAAAGTATAAATACTTCCAGAGCATGTTGAAAATCCAAATACTGGAGATAGTTAGGCTATAGAACGAGAAGATTCTGCTGATACAGTTAAAAAATTAGTTAAATAAATTCAAGGCTCAGATTCCCAGTATAAAACAAGCTGCCTTTCACACTGATGAGAAACAAGAAACCAGTCTTCCAAGACTACTTACCTCAACGCAACTTTTTTTTTGAATTCAATATATTAGAAACCCAGGAAAGTAAGAAGAGAGAAGACCGTGTCTGGAGTCCAGCAAACCTACCTGATATATCACTGCTAGAAACAAAATTCCTATTTATACTTAGAATTTGCAGAGAATAAATTTACTAAAATTCATCCAAATCTGACATGCTGAAATCCAGAAGAAAGAGGTTTTTTTACTGCGATTGTCAGAAATTCAAGCTTCCCATTTTTCAGTGAGGAACATAAGAACTAGTCAAACGTGCTTTATATTTCCCACAAGTAGCAATTTTCTGACTTTGGAAAGTTTTAGAGGGAGGAGCTCAGAGGTGCTGTGGGAGGGACTAAAATTCATATTAAAGTTTTGGCATGAGGGAGAGAATTGTCAGAGTAGAAGGTTTCTTCTGAGGTTTTGTATTTTTTTTTGTCAGTTTAGGATGATAAGTATTAATGTTCAGACTCTTCTAATAATTCTTTTCTGGAATTCTGATAGTCAGATTATTCCCAGGATTGAAGAATGTGGACTTTCATGTTCTCAGGTAATCTCTTTCTTGTTCCTATTTGCTATCTATTAATGTAATAGTTGTATGCTACCAAAAGAACTGTAAACAAACTGTGGAAGCAAAAATGGAAAAATATTTTAACTGTCCCGAACATTCCAAAGTATCCAAAGTGACAAAGATGACTGTTAACAAGGCAGTAAGAAAATGAAATTTACACTAAATCCAACTGCTGTTGTTCTTAGTGATTTTTTAATCTGTCTTGTGTATTTGGAAATCAATAATAGAAATGATTTAATCCATATTCATTACTTTGGAGATTCAGTTGTTACAACAGCACTGGTGCCAAAGGGGAAAGGGAGAGAGAGGAGGTTTCAGAAATTTCTAATTATGTTAGGAATACAAAAAAATTGACTTTTCTGTGAATAAGTGAATTACATCATGAGAAAGAATAAAACCTGTTTTTCATTTTGTGGTATGAATGTAACTGCTATTAAATTTAATGACTTATGTGTGTGCATAAAAGTGGGATGTGAACCGTACCGTCTCTTTAATGGCTTTGAATTTTGCACGTTTCCAGATATGCCCACAAAGGGGCAGTATCGAGATAGTCTGCTTCTGTTGCGATTCTGAACGTTTAGTAAGAGAATAAATTGAAAGATAAGTAAAAAAATAAGATAAAATAGTAGAGAATCTGATTTTCAATCTTAGTAGAGGACAATAACTATTTAGTTGCTATGGGGCAGTGGCATTGATGGCACGAAAGAATTTGGCTGTATGTACAGAGTGCTGTTTGAAAAAGTCACAGTGTTCTGTAGTCCCTAGGGCAGTCAACTGAGATGTATTAAAGATTGTCTAAATGTGGCAGTACTACCCAGATATTAAGTGACTACATGTTACAGCAATTTATTTTATATTTTATGATCGTGTCCTAGTATATATCAGGAATAAAGATGCCTCAAAAATGCTAGATTGAGGGGAAAAAAACACTATATTTAAAGTTGTTTTATATTTCTGAATTGGAATTCTGTACAGTGCCTACCTGCTTATAGAATGTTTTAAAATAATAAAATACACTCATAAGAGATTAATCTCTTGATATACCTCAGTATTTTTCAGCAAATTTTATGTATGTATGTTTACAAATGCAAAACCACATTCATTTTAAATAATTTATTCTCCTTGGGCTGCTACAGAGAGAGCTTAAAATAGATATAATTTACTTTTCTAATTTGTTCTGCCAGAGTAGCTGACTGTCAGACTCAAATATAAAAAACAATAACAGCTTTTTGGGTGGGATCCAATCTAGCGAACAGGGTTTTCCTCTGGGGATGTTCAAGGGCATCTTTCTCCGTTGCATCTCAGGTATGTATATTGGGAAGACTGCTTCACTAGATGCCTAATATGTAAACACAGTCCTGATGTTAGGTAGACTGGATCCCTTTCTTTGCCTTCAAAAGGTTGTCTCAAAATTTTTCCAGTGCTGAAGGTTGGATAATTGAAAATGTGTTTTTTTTTTTTTTAATTTACAGGGGAAACAGGTTGTTTCCAGTATAACAGAATCAGGTATAAAGATCAGTTGTGATGTTAAAAGATAGACATCAGTTCATGCTCTGTGTGTAATGTTTCTGCTAGCTGTATTCAGTAGAATCTTGAATGCATTAATGACTTTTTAAGACAAAAATGGTTTCTCACTGGGAACAATAATGATCCCAACAGGACAAATTACTGCCAGCTTACCATTTTCAATCCAGTGCAAAGCATTTTACCCACATGAACTTTAGAGTCTCATGACTGCCTGTTAGAAAAAACTCCTTCTTTCTTTTCCTTTGGAAATAATCTCAATATTCCTAAATAATCTACCACAATCTGTGTCTTCAGTTTCACTCCTATCTGAGTTATTTTAAAAGGGAGCAGTTTATCTTCTCCATAATTCCTAAATCAATGGGCTTTATGGGGGCATTAAGTAGAGGTTACAATTTATCTTTGAATATATATGCACTGCCTCCTGCATATCAGGTCACAAACTAGTGTTTTGAAAAGAAAGAGCATCAATGGAATTGCCTTTTGTCTAGAAATTTGCTTTATGAAATAATGAGATACTATAAATTTAAAACTGACTATCAGAAGTTTTCTGTAGCTGCTATTGTTATAAGTGAATATTATAGAAAAAAATATTTTTCTTTGTGTTTTTTTTCCCATAAGTTTGGTGAGTTTCTCTTCTGCAAAGTAAACCCTGAGATTGTATCATTCTTCATAAAACAATTTGTTTGCATTTTTCTGCATTTTTCAAACCATGGGTATTGTTAGAGGGTTTTGAGCAGGTTTAATAACTGGAACTTTTGAGTTTGAGCAGTGGACTAGATTTTAAGGTGGCTGTGTCTCTCGACTATTTGTAAGCAGTTTTGACATCCTTTGGTGTTCTTTAGCAGACTAAAGCATTGGTTGTATGTCTTAAGAAGGAAATAGTGACACAACTGTTTTGAGGTATATGGCCTAAAAAGCTTCACACTGAATTGGTTTAAATTATGGATCCTATTACAACTTAATGAATCATTCTTAGTTTACCATGAGTATTCAGCAAGGCATGCTTGCCTTGTATAATATTCAGGTTTCATTACTACACCACAAATTGTTGTACTCCTGTCCAGTACAGGAAAGAAAGGAACAAAAAGACATTGGAAGTTTATGCAAGCACTACATAAAAATTTAAAAAGCATGAAAATATAAAATTGTGGGTTGAATGTGGGCAGAGAACAACCAAGCTCCTATTATATATTATGATTTATTTTTTCTTCCTTGTTTTAATGCCTTGGCTTTAGAACTCTCATGATATTCTGGTATTCAAAGGTTAAATACAATGGGCTTGGTCTCCATGTCTCACCCAATAGCAAACACAGTTATCAAGCAAGCTTCCCTGTGAAAGCATAGGGGAATCCCAGCCTGCAATTGAAATTGGGTTTGTGCCCTACTCATTTTACAATCCACATTGTTTGCAAGCTGTACACAAAGAAATAGGCTTACGCCAAATTTGAATCAACAGCTGGTAAAGATCAAGAGTACTACATTAAAAAAAAACTCTCCAGAAAACTATGAAGTAGTATTTGTATTGTCTCCCATTAAATGTAGTAATGTATCCAAAGTCCATGGGTAAAGAAGGAAACCCTAAACTGAATCTGGGATTTCCCTGCAATTATAAAGGATATTGGCAGCTAATTGCTGATATAGCTGCTGCCTGTTCATGATATTACTAATCCAAGTAAGTAGTGTTGCTTTACTGAATACTTATGCCATGGATCAGGCTATTCTAATTGAATATTGTACACTGCAAAATCAGTGATATAATATAGCTGTTAGGCTGGTAACTCAGCTGATATGTAATGGCAAGCTTTATTCTTTGT
This sequence comes from Apteryx rowi, assembly GCF_003343035.1. NCBI lineage: Eukaryota > Metazoa > Chordata > Aves > Apterygiformes > Apterygidae > Apteryx > Apteryx rowi. The sequence goes on from NW_020450817.1 coordinate 436,629, forward strand.
TAAGGTGACCAATGAATATTTTAAAAGTGATCCCAAACCTCTAAAAATGAAGAAAATAAGAATCTAGGTGGCATAATTCAGTTGTTCTCTAAAATTCTTTTGAAAAATTAATTTTAGACATTGAAAATGTAGATCAAAATCAGAGGCTTGGTTTTTTCAGAGAGAGAGAGGGAGAGAAATATCAGTGTGAAGTCACAAGAAAGGAAGATGATTCACCATACTTTTTTGTGTATATGCAAAGATATATCTAATGACAGGAGGAGACACATAAAAAGTGTCAAACATATCCTCTGCTAAAACATGCTATGATGAAGTGCAATCCAGAAGAGGGTGCCTGAGACTGAAAGCCTGGATCTTGCGTCCCTGCTTGTCTTTTTCATTGTCATGCCCACTTGTATGGCCCTAGTCATTTCACTTCTCCAGTTTTCACACATACAAAATAGTGCTGACCTTTCTGTGTGGCATTTCTTAATTATGTGTTTTAATTAAGTACTTTGAATGCTATACTTAAGTGTTCATTAGTCACAGCATTCATACAGTGACTCAACACGATTGAGCCCCTTAAATATTAGAGTGATATTAACCCATTTGCTCAGATATCTCTAGTTACCTTCTCTGCTGATGGTCAGGAGAGCTGTGTTTTAAGAAGGTTAGGTGACTTATCTCTTGGACTGTGATTTATATCTGCCCTTTCCAGGGTGAAAAATAGCTCAGCAAAGACATGAGAAGCTTAGCTTCCATGTTTCCTGCTGTATCCTATGCTATTGGTTAGTTGTCATCCCTAAGAAAAAAACAGCCAAACATGGATACTGCCAGAGACTCATAAAACTCTTCAGGGTTTGTCATGGCTATAGCATCCACTATAGCTTCTTTTAGAAGCTGTGGAAATGGAGAAAGCTGTGCAATTCAGGACTTGCAAAAAATGCAACAGTAACCCTCTGTTTTTTCTTCCTCACTTCTCCCTTCTTCAAGAGCTCTGGAAAAAGGCTCAGGGCACAGAAAGCAAAGAGCTTCTGGAGGTGCAAGAACAGAGGCGCTATAGACAGTCATGAAGGCTGGGGACACAAAATTAAGTGATGTTGGAACTAGACATGACAAGGTGTCCTGAAATTTAGAATGCAGGGCAATTTTAGAAGCTTCACCACCATCAGACATCAGCATATGTTTAATCAGTGCCTGTACCAGGAGGTAGAAATTAAAAGAAAAAGGGGGTATGTATGCAAGCTCAGCAGCAGCTGGGAGCAGCTATCCTTTATTATAGGCAGGGGATCATAGCTCACAAATCCCTTTGAGTTCTGAGCTTGGGAAAGGGAGATATCCTTCAGCTCCACTTGGGCCAAAAGCTCAGTGGGGGATATTGTGGTTCAGCAGTAGATACTTTCCACAGCTGCAGAGCATTGCTGATTAGCCATGCTTTGCAGATGGAAAGCTGCTGGATTAAAGATGATATGGAATGCAGATCTCTCTCACTGTACTGGAAGATCTTACCACGAGGGAAGCACTAGATAACCTGTCATTTCAGTGTCGTGTTTCCATCTTTTGAAACAAGTGGTGTCTGCTGTGACCTAGAAGATTCTTTCTTCTGCAGAGCCATGCATTTGTGAGGGAAAGCAGATCCTGTTCCAGCATCCTTCACCGGGCCAGCTGCTGGAGTGGGGTGTTCCTGGAGACATTCTGAGATGAATTCTCTTCCCATCTTAACAAAATAAAAGTAGAGTACAGCATATTTCTATCTCTTTCCTGCCCTTAAGCACCACTTGTAATTTGGTCTAAACTGTGCCTTCCAATCTAGGCAAGACAACTTTGTAGATAAAACAGAGTTAATAACTTCTACCAGACGAGGTGGTGTGACCTAGCTAGAATTCTTGCAGCGAGGTCTAGAAGTAGCTTAATCTGTAAACTTGCTGGAGCTGGCAATGCTGTACCTGTTACTTTGCCATGTTTATATATATATTCCCATTTTTCCACTCTTGCCAGAATGTGTGTGCATGTGAGAGAAGCAGGGATGATTAAAAATGAGAAGGACCAAAACAAGATTAAAAAATCCATATGTCTATGGATACTTTTAGATAGTCTGCTGGTTTTTATGGGGTTTGCCTCAGCATTGAAGTGCTAGGCCTCACTCCAAGAAAGTGGACCTAAGAAAGGAGTTTCCTCCTATCCTTGATTGAAAATCATTTGATTCTGAGAACCATAAATGTCCAAATGTCTTGCTGTTGTTTCTGAGCTGTATAAAACAGGAACCCACATTAAAAGTTCAATGTGTTGTGTTACCATCATTCTGATAAGAAATACCTACATTTTATACATCAGTTTTGGTACAGATATTTTCACAGTAATTTTCATACCCTCAGGAAAATATTTTTCCTTGTAAAACTTTTTTCCTGATTTTGTTAACATTTTTTGGCTGTTTTTTGAAATCCAGGAAGTTATTTGACTTCTTAAAAATGTAAATAAAACAAAAAATAGAAATTATGCCCTAAGCAGCTGTGTATTGCCAAGGAAGTTCCAGACTATTTCTTAACTATTTTGGCTAGGGTTGATCCCAGAATTGATAAATTTATGTATATTGGAATGTGATACTGATACATCACAGACCTGGCCCTGCCCTCACAACTATATGAACTCAGTGGGCCAGAATTTTGGAGAGTCATGAATAAGTTGGAAAGTCATTGTAACTGGTGATACTGATTGCCTGGGGAGCTTACAGAGATGTAAGCACATGCTAGGCAAATATCTCTCAGACATGACTCAGATAAAGATCATTCTTCCTAAGGCAGAAGTGTAGAGTACATGCATCTGGAGTTCTTTTCTAACTCTAATATTTCTTCTTTTATGTGTGATTTTCTCTTTTGTGGAATCTAAAGATGGCCTTTCAAGTGATATTTTAACTTACTCCTCTGGAACAGTCAACAGTCTGTCTCAATGCATTTCATATTCTGACCTCTCAGCATGCAAAATATGGGATTCACCCTGAAAACTGTGTGGGACATACAATCTCTTTGAGGAAGTGTCTGTACGAAAATGAAGAAACAGTATGTTTTTTGCTCCCTCGGAGTTTAAGTTTTACTTTGCAAATGATCTATGGCTGTTTCTCTTGAAGGAAAAATTTTCAGCCTGGTTGCTTTGAATATGCGTGGCAAATTTCAATCATTTCTGGAAAACTGATTGTCTTGGAGTTGCCTCTACTTGCCTGCGTATTTTCAGAAAGTATGAATCATATAAACAACATTGTACAGTACTAAATGTGCATTCATTGTCTCTTCTTGGAAGAACGTTGAGGAAATAGACTTTATTGCACTTAACACATTTCACTGTCTCCAGTTTTGTTTTTCCCTTTCACCTCTTCATATGCAAACTTCCTTGATCTTTTTTCCACTTCCTCCTCTCCCTGACCTGTGTTCTTCCTTCACTGACTGCAATGACAGATTTCTTCATTGCTTTTTAAACTGTGATATCTTTGTATTATAATTTTTCCCAATTTATATTTTTTTGTATTTTAGCAGTTCTCTTTATAATATGCTTCATGCTTATTTTTGATCAGCAGTATGTGCTCTTTTAAAATATTCTTCCTGACTTTTTATATATTGTGTTTCTATAGGATATAATATTACCATTTTTAGAGTATGGTCACATCTGTGCTAGCATTCAGTCTGCCCTTGTAGCTTATTTTCTCCTTCACTCTGGAAAAAACCCCACTATCTAGGAGAATGTGTGGCTTAGGTGGTTTTCAGTGAGTAAGGGCTATCATTAAAAATGAGACATAGGGTGAAGCAACATATGAAGGTACTGAATACTGATGGGTTTATTAAACTGGGCCTATGCCCAGAACTTAGTGCTGCCTCTAGGGACAGTAGTGTGGTCACGAGAAGTAGGTGAAACAATGCTGCTGTTGTAAAGTTTGTGGAATCCTGCCTCTTTGGACCCCTTCTTTTGGACCTCTGCCTCCTTTAATTTGGCTTGCGCTGATGTTAGCAACTGCAGCATGTGGAAGTTCCATAACATGAAACCAGACTATATGATTATTCCATGGTTTTGTTTTTTCAAAACAATGGTTTGACTTTGCAGTAATGTATGTGTTAGCAGCAAAAGAGAAATTGACTGTGTAATGACTTTGAAAATAATTATTATCTTGTATTTTAGATTATGTATTCTTTGTTAAAACTTCCAAATTTATTCATATCTAGCTGCTATATCGATTATCTCAGACTGCAACTGTTTCAACTGAAATGCACATTACAGATATTTTCAATAGTGCTTTTCTGCATGGCAAAACTTGAATGTATTTTAATTTTTCAGGTACACACACTGCTAGCTGTTTCAGGGAAAGGTTTTATTGGTCTATGTTACTCCCAATAGGAGGGGAAAGGCATATGTGCAGGGATTTTGGTGTAAGCTTTCTGATGTAGGATTAAGACTTTGAGTGCTATAATAATACTAACATACTAACAGTTAAGAAATAAATCCTCTGTCTCCAAAACTGTCAAGTGTACAGCTGAAAAAAAAAAAAAAAGTCTTTTATGTACTTGCACTAAGAAGACTTTTCTTTTTCTGCTGTGGCTAAAGTGTTTCTGCAACCACATTAGAGCTTGTCTGATACCTTTATCCTGAAGTCTTTAATGAAAACAGTCCCTTAACTGATAATACAGCACAAGGAAGGAACGCAGTGGCCTCTCACGTTCATCACCGGAGACTACCACTGCTTCTAGCACGGCCTGAGAGATCATTTGAACATCCTTACATCCTTACACAACAACATAGCAAGCTAAGTCTTGAGTAAAAACTAAGTAAATCTTTTAAAATATTTATCAGGAGGAGAAATACCTCCTGTAATCGGGATATTTCTAAGTTTAAGTCTGAGATTTTTCTCTATTTGAGAAGAAGAGGGGGCTACACCATTTTCATGGGAACTATGAACAGCAGAAGCATCTGCTCCCATGTTCCCCTCCATGGCTTTCATCAGTGTCTCAGCCCTGACATGTAGCCTCCAAAGTCCTGAAACTGTTATAAGAAGTTACTTCCAAGTATGCTTTATTGCATTTTAGTATGCATATGCATACTAAAATACTATTATTTTAGTATGACTCTGTGATCCACACCAGAGGGTTGGGAAGAGACTGGCAAGTTCATTATTGCTTTTAAATAATAAAAAAAAAAAGTAGAATATCGGAGGAAGATTCATCTACTCCATGACTGTGCTCCTTTCCTAGGTGTTAAACAGAGCTTAAATGGAGATCATGAGAAAGCATTAGAGACTTGTCAGGGCAATATGAGAAACTTGCATGCTCAGCATGGTGCTACCTCATATTAGCCAAATGAAAAAGCTAAGTACAAGGTTAGTTTGAACTCCACTGTCTAGAGTGTAGGCACCTGAGTTAAGAGCCAGAGTTTGAAGTTCTCTCTTCAGTCTAGATACTGAGAACCACTATTCCAAAGTTTGGGTTCCTGATTTTTTTTCCTGATGACTGCTTAGAAGAAAATGCAAATAGCCTTTGAAGTGGGAAACAGATCTTCCTTTCGATTGCTGAAAGCACTCAACTTTAAAAATTACACTGCCTCTCGCCTGTTCTTCTTTCAGACCATCACTCTTTTATTACCTATCACTGCTTTGACAGGAGGCCTGGGAAGCTCTCTCATTTATTGATCAGCATGGCAAATCAATAACTTGTGTAAGGTTAAACTGCTTCAGGTTAAGGAAAGTGTTGAATCTGATTGTCCCTAGAGGTAGGAACTTGAACGGCTGGACTGTGACAGCTGGAACATACCCTTATTCTGTTTTCCTCCCCTAACATTTACATTTTGAAAGAGAAACTAGGCTTGAGCTGTGTTAACTTGATCTCTGTTGCTTTTAAATCTCCTCCAGCCACCCAGGACTCTGGGGCACTTGGGTGTCTCACAAGTGAATATATGCCATTCCGATAGAAGTTAGGCACGAGATAGATGTCATTCCAGCTGAGTTCTTGTCATGAGATACAGAACCACAAGCATCCAGGTAGCTTTCAGATCAGAAAGAGAGGTTCCTAATAAGCTTAGACACCTCTAGTCTTAGGTGGCACTTAATAAGGCATTATGGATCATGGTGTTTGGCTGAGACGACAATGGTTTGCTTAAGTCCTGTTTCATGTACCTACATCTGGCCCACAAAGCTGACAATCTCATTTTGCAAATGACTGCAAACTTTGGCTTCATTTCACTACCAGTAGTAATGTTAAACTCAGACAGAGAAATTGTCTTGGAAACAATGTTAGTGACACTTTTCTCATGGGCAGTGCTGAAGTTTGTATAGGCAAAAAGCTTTTTCTCCAGCTGGATCTGATTCAATGTTCATTTGAATCACTGGAAAGAATTTCACTGACTTTCAGGTGTTTGGAATTAAAATCATAGTCTTTTGCAATCTGTGAATGTGAGCAGGATGGTATTTATTGTTTATAAAGATCACAGTGTACTGTGGAGCAGTGTTCTGCTCCTGGGACTAACTGTAAGCATAAGCAAAATAAGCAGTTGCCTAGATCAAAATGGTGATGGCCCTGCTGCACGTGCCAGAGCACTGGAAAGCCAGGCTTGCTTCTCCTGCTGTTGCTGAGGAATAGTGTTGAGATGTATGAGAAGACAGCAACTGGAACAGCAAAAACCTTCAGGCATGCCACAAGCAGTAGTCACTGCCAGCAGCAGCAGGATCAGCAAATCTAGCTCAGGGGGTCTCTCATGATTTTCACTTCAATTCTTGCTTTCCCACCACCCCCCTTTTTTCTGGGGGCCCTGGTTCCAGGCATCTCTGAGGTTGCAAGATCCAGTGCTGTTTCTGCTGCTGAGGGATCTTGACTAAACTTTTCTTGTAGCCTCTTCCATGCTACAAAGAGCATTATACCATCCTAACTGTGAAGCACTAGACATCCATAGTTTTCTGGAGAAGTTGTAGAATCCCTGTCCTTGAGTTTTCAAGAAACGGCCAAAGTCATGGCTGATTTGGTCTAGTGTTGGTGACAGTACTGCCTCTAGCAGGAGGCTGGACTTGGTGACCATTTTTTTGATTTCTTGATTTTGATTCTATTCTATCATTTCTTTGATTCTGTTCCAGCATCCTCTGTATGAGATCTCCAGTCATTCACCATGTCCCCATCTCATTGTTAGACTGGAAGTGCTGATTTGGTAGATTAGTTGCCTTTCAAGTAGCTGAGTGGCTTGAAATTTTTTGACTATCTATGGGATGGTGCTGATTTATACCAGCTGAGGGCATGGCGTTCAAAATGCATTTTAATTTTACTTTGTCTATTGTATGCAATTCTGTTTTGTTAACAACTTGTATTAATATCTTAGGAAACATGACATCAAAATGATTGACAACTTTTTTTGTTTTATTTTGTTTTTTTGTTTTTGTTTCTAAAAGAAAAAAAAAAGCTAGAGCGTACTGTTCCTCCAAGCAAATTCTGCTTCTAGCCCTGGAATTGAGGCACACAATAGAATGGGCAGATTTTGTTTCAAACTGTCATAACTCCCTTTAGTCCAATAAATTTAAGAGCAAGTGGTTTCTATGCAGGCCAGGCCCTTTTTGTATCACAGCATTATTTTTACATACAGTTCACTTAAAATACAAGAGGGGAACGTTCTTCCCAGTTGTGAGACCTCAAAGCAATATTGTTTTGTCTGGACATTTACTTACAGGATGAATGCATGTCGCTGCAAAGAATTCCCAGAAATATAATTACTATGCTGCCAACTCTTTCACTTGTTTTGCCCTGTACAAGAGATACAGCCAAACAGCCACAGTAACATTTAGAGGAAGTTATATGCCACATAACAGTCCTTAAAATAAGGGAGCAGGAGTCTTCTGCATCAATACAATGTAAAAGGAAGCATCTTGAAGAATTTGCTCTTGAAGACAGAAATCTATATTTCTCCTGAACAGTAGCAGGTAAACAGAAGGACAAAAATCTTAGGAATCTGAGTGTCTTATGTCAGTCATGTGTTCCTGCATTACTGAAATACTGCTGATTGTAATGGAAATGTTTTCTGTCAGTTTTGAAGAATAGCAAGCTGTGCAGTACTAGGTCCATGCAGACACAAAATTTATTCATATTTCATACCTGCAAATACAACATTTGCATATATCTGTTAAATGGCAAATGGTGCAGGACACAAAAATTGGTAAGAGGCTATGCTTTAGATCATTGTGAAACCTTACTAAGGATTATCCAGTAATCTTCAATAAACCCAATATTCTCTTCCCTGTTGGTTCATTTCTGTTCACTGTTTAATTGTAAACAGGTCAACATAATGTTAACACAGGCAGACATCAACTTGCTCTGTTGGACACATGCCAGCTCTTATCCAAAAACTCTGTAACCTCATTAGCGCAGTACTGAACCTGAACTTAATATCCCACTTCTCAGTAGTGTTTGTTCTCTCAGGTTCAGCACTGCACTAACGTGATCAGTGGCTTTTGTTCAGCTTGAAACACATGAAGAGAAACTAAGTTCCTGCTTGGAGATGGATTATGTGTAGTCATGAGTCAGACGTTTTGTTTTTAGCATTCTGTAGAAAAACCCTGCAACATCCCCGGCTGTCTTGTAGAAGCAGTAGTCCAAAATAATGCTTTGCCATAGATTTAGGTGCTGATTCTGTTCTGCATGGATAACAGTCCAACTGCGATAACAGTCCTTCTGCAATTGCTTAGCTGATCCCGTTATACACTGTTCACATGCATCTGATTACCACATTGTCAGCGAAAGCTGAGGACCAACCTTGTGGTTTGCCAAAAATAAATAAGGATCATCAGTTTTACCTTGGCAGTGAAAGTAATTACAGATGACACCAAAACAAATACAGATGCTCTTTTTGAAAACAGGTCTTTTGGGACACTGTATCAGTAATACTAACTATGAATCCTTAACTGTTCTAAATTTTCATATTTTGTGTGTTAATCATTATAACTCCTCTGGCCCTCAGTAAACATTGCCACAATTTTATTCAATTGCCAAGTGTTTTCTATAGGCCTGTTATTTTTCCTTTTCATCTACTTTCAATGGTATACTTCTTTGTGTAAATACTTAACCTTGATCTAGTTAAGAATTTTTTTTGGTGGGACAGGAATTATGTCTGTGCTTTCTCTTACTGCAGATGATTCTGTTTCCGTACATGTGATAAGATAAATACAGGGGTGACATTTATATCTGCCTTAAAATAGAATAGAATGAGGAAAGTTCTGCGAGGTTCCAATCCCCACCAGCACCAAGGATATGTTAAGTACTAAGTCATTATCTCCTTGGCTTATGAAAATAGCTCTGGGAAAACATAAAGCATACTCAATTATTTCCCTTTGTGAAGTTTTCCTTAAATGGTTTCTGGGGCTGAATGTCTCGGTGTAGGAAATTATGACCATTTGTTGAAAGTCCGAGGAGCTTATGATACAGATCTGAATCCCCTCTGTTTCCACCCAAAGTTTTAAAATTACATACATCCATAGCACTTCCTTTGACTGTGGCTGTCCGCTCCTCAAAGACCTTTTTCATTTGGGAGATGATTGAGACCACTAGCATTGTCAGGTTTTTTCACTAGAGGCCATGAGAAATCATTTAGGACTCTTTTATGGCTCATCATCTAGAGGCTATTCCCTCCACAAATAGTATGGGAATAGGCGAGCAGAAGGAGAAAAGAAGGGCAGATGTGGATTGCTTCCATGGAAAGGGAAGTAGCTCACTACATAACTCACTAAGTAGCTCACTCTGTACTGCAGGGTGATTGCAAAATGTGATATGGCTCGCAATAGAGACAAAGAATATTATCACTTTACATGGCACCAAATAAACCCTAGTGGGAAACTCTCTTCAGAACTGTGTATGAATCTGGTCACCCCATTAGGAAGGATGTGTTAAACAGAAATAGCTGCTGAGAAGGATGGCGGTAAAAAGGACTGCCTGTTTTATGATAGGAGACTAAAAGAGCTTGGCATGTGTAGCCTAGGGAAGCAAAAGCAGAGAGAAGGTATATTACTGCAGAGAAGGTATATTATTACTGCAGATAAACAGAAAGTAAATTCAAGGGTGGAAAGCATCTATTTAAGTGAAAAGATAACTGACACAAACACAAGTTAATATAAACTAACCATTATTGTGTTTACCTTAGAAATTAAAATATTTCTTTCTGCCGGAGAACTGGCCTTCTGGAACAGCCCTGGCATTGGAGCAGTGCACACAAAAGCCTGACTGATTTTAAAATGGAACTTGATGAGTTTTTAAAGGGATTAGATGATGTAGTATCTGTGGTTAATGGGTCTGCACCCAGTGATCTAAGAGATCCATTCTAATTCTGTATTCCTCTGTAGAATAAGATGAATTTATGAAGAGTATTCTCTGTCAACTGGAAATCAGAAAGAACGCAACTAGATTCATCATCTTTATCAGCCTTTGGCTACAATTTGAGAACTGATTATTGTAAGGCCACTCAACATTAAGACATCTCATTCCTTGTGTTGTAAGATTAAGTACAGTTCCATGCTTGCTCTTAATGGTGGTCAAAGAGTAGAAATTGCTGGAATAGAGGGAAACTTTGAATATGATCACTCTGACAGTTTGGCCTATAGTAGAAGCGTAGATAATAACTCTCCCACTGATGATCTTTCAAAAGGAGAAGAAACTGCTTCCTCCATGTTTGCTGGCTTTTCAGGCATCTAAATGAATGCTTGTTAAGTGACTGACAGTCTGGCTCCAAATTAAGATGAAAATACATTTTAAGGCATTTTCAAGAACATTTCTACTCTTTATGGAATTGTGGAAGAGTTACCACCAACTCTGTGTGAACCAGGTACAACAGAGCTAACAGGTAGACTGTGAAACCAAATTTGCCTCAAACTCTTTCCTGCATGACAGAATATTCAGTGCAGAATTTCCATAATTCTGCTTTCCCACATTGCCTGGAGATGTAACAGGAAATGGGAAATAGGTCTAATCTTTGTTTTTTCTTCATTAATTTTACTTCAAGAAAATTCCTCCCCACCAAAAATCTAAGTCTTCCTCTGCTGATCTCACTTTCTTCTCTACAGTCCTTAAACAAAGTGATGTGATATTACAGTTGACTTAGTTTGCAGAGAAGTTGCTGTGCTAGCTAAAATGTTGGCACCACACCTTCTATTCAGAAGGCTGCACGTTGGTGGTGTCTCTTCAGATAACCTCTAGCTGCAGTTGAGTAATACCACAAATGGGGAAAACCCTAGAGAAATAGGAAAATCCCTAACTGTTTGTGCATTGTGTAAGTATATTTTGCTTAGGCTCTTTGCCAAAGCAGATATGAATCTAAGATGCTCTCTGTATCAGAGTAAAATGTACTATCGTGTTCAAGATCTTATTTCTGCATAAAAGGCACCCAAAGCATTTGTGAAAGGGGAAGAAAATTTCCATTATGGTTTTAGTGTGTTATGTTTTTCTATTGCATTCATCACAGAAAATTCCTGAAAACAAAAGATATAGAAATTGGGATAGGAACTTCGTTAATTTATTTGAGTTCTTCTTTGAGATGAATGGTCTTTTTTGACTATTTTGCAAAATGTTTATAAAAGGAAATAAAAAGCCCTTGGTATTGTACGATAAAAAGAAATCACTTATTAAAAAAAGGAATTGGGCTGTGACCAAATGCTCGCTGTTCCTGGCAAGTGTTTGTGCAAAGGCTTGATTATTTACGTAAACCTTCCCAACTCCTCCTCAGGCGGAACAAACCTAAATGCCCAATGACCACAAAACATTCCCTACCAGAACAAAACCCACTGCTGAATATGTTTCCTTTCCCGTGGAGAAGATAAGAAAATAAACACAAAGAGTTCCTGGAAGGTGCTTCGATAGCAGGAGTCCTCTCAGCAATAGTGCAATTTAAGAACTAATTTGGATAGACTAAAAGATGTAGGAACATTTCTGCATCATCCTGTAGCCCCACCAAAGTTGGTAGTTTGTTTTCAAGGTGTAGGGACCTGCCTCCTGTTTCTCATTTCATGTTTGAAACTAAAAATAATTTATTTAAATATGATTTGCATTCTTCAGGTGCCATAACTTGGGAATCTGAAGTATTCTGCAAATGAAAGGCTGGATCCTCTGAGTTTTGTGTTGTTAACTTCAATGGAATCTTGATTTTTTTCTAATGTATTTTTGCACCATGATTATAACCAGAAAGAAGGGTTAGACAGAGAGCAGTTGGTAGCCAACTAGTTTAAAGATGATGTTCTGAGAAATTTTGACTGGCAGTAGGGAAAACTGTAAAGCCACCTGACCAAAATATTTTCAATAGTCTGGCTATAAAATGTGAAGGTAGAAATAGGGAAGTAAATTGCTAAATTATCAACCTCATGAGGGATTAATTCCTTCCAATGAGCAGTGGCTCAGCAATTAATTGATCCAACAGTTAGGTTTTCTCACCAAGAAAGCTAGCTCCCTAACTCACTCACCCCATTTTTTGCAGTCATTTTGTATGTTTGTCTCTTACATTTCCTAAGGCCATCTAGAACGTCAGGTGAATGAAACTGAATGCAAATTGTCCTTCTGCATACTCCTGCAGGGTTCTGATTAGAAATAATTCAAAATTGGGGCTGTGAAACAGCAGTTAAAATTCCAGTGGAGTTTTATATGAGCTGGCATGTTCCACTTTTTTTGGTTTAATGTTTCATTGAACTATTTAGAAAGCTATAGTCTTCTTTCTGCTGATGAATCTGCTTTGGGAGTATAAATCAGCAAACTACCATTGAAGCTTTTTTTGCAGAAGTAATTCATACATGTACCAATATTTCTGTTGAACACATTGCAGCAGAAATGAGGTCATATCAGTTACATTTTTCAATCCTTCAGTGGGATTTGAGGAATTTTTGAAACCATTGACATAGAAGTATCCCAGTTTGGGAACAATTATGTAAAGAAGTTTGATTTCCTTTATATTTCCTTCTTTAGGTATAGATGTGGTATTGAATAGAAGCAACCAACATAATATTTTTAGCAGCGTCACAAGTAACTTTTGTAATTTTCAGTCAATGAAAATATGTGGCTATCTATAAAATATGTGGTTTTATTATTTTAAAAAGTGGTTTAAAATACCACATTTGATGTATCTGCATTTTTATGGTTTATAGTGACAAACTGCGAGTTGTAAAGATGATGACTTACTTACCTCCAAAAGTGCATATTAAAAAAAAAAAAAATCCTGAAAGGGCAGAGGAATAGAGGGGAATGAGAATTAATACAGATTAGGTACTACTCACTGGTTTTCTAAAGGCTTTCTTCATAAACAAGTTTGTCCAGGTTAAAACCTTTGATGCAAAGATGAAGGACAGAAAACTTCTCGCACTCTCTAGGGTAGGACCATACACACAGGAAACTGCCATTGGACAGCTAACATGCTGTCATTTCGCACCTTAAGCAATAATATAATTTTGCTCTTCAGCTGTTTATGGGGAGGAGAGAATTGCCTATAGATGAAAGCCTCATGGAAGACCAAGCAATAGTTATTTTATGATGTCCTTATACAGGCTACAGACTCTGTACTTGCCTACAGCTTGAGAACTGCCAAATGCCCACCAAGAGACTAGACTTCTGCTGGCTCTAAAACTCACAGATTGTTGGCTTATCGACAAGGTCCTAAAATGTTTTGAAAGGACTGAGAGCTGCCAGTCTGCCTGAAAACAGAAGAGACAAGGTGGTGACTGCTCCTTTTGGTGACTACACTGTGAATGAGAATCTGGTTTTAAGGGAAAGCAAAGGGGAACATGTTTTATTTCTTATACTAAGGAATACTGGTGTAAATGTTATGTCAGAAATTTGAACGTCAGAACAGCAGAAAACAGTATTTGCTGCTTTGCAATAGTTCTTATTTAGAATATCACGGATGGTATTCAAAATAAGATATTATGGTTATACTCCACAGAATTTTACTGTGTGGTTAAGTGTTTATTTTACTATGAAAACATAGTTTGTTTTTTATGAAAGATGTCTGGAAACCTGTTAAAATCTCACTGTCAGGTTCACTCTATCTCTTACAAAAACACTTGCCCACTTGAGCATGGTAAGTAATGTGCCTGAGTAATTTCATTTTCAGATTCTGGAGCAGATAATTCTCAAAAACAAAAAGGCATGTCTTATTTCTTAACTTCGTTTGCAGTTGACTGTAATACCTCCTTCCATTGGCCTAGTGTGATCTTCTAAAAACTCATCTAATAATCAGAAATGTTCTAGATATCTTCCGTTAAAAAATCAATAGGTTTCTTTGCCCAGTTATCTTGACATTGAACTATAAACACTCCATTGTAAACTTCTAACAAAACAATAAATAAGCTATCAGTCAGTATGAAATGGCAATACCTGATAAAAGGAAGTCTGTAGTTGATGGAATTGTTATACTTGTTATAACTGTTATACTTCAATAGAAAATACCTGAAAATATGGATAATGTTGATCTTGTGTCCCTGTACTTAGTAGCCCTTTATAAACAGTCATGGTGTGCAATTTCACTGTATTTGAAAATCTTTTTTTTATTTTGAAAGTGATTTCTGTTGTGGACTGTGCAAATGTTTACTTGTTTAAGGTATGTTTATATTTGTGTTTAATGATTAAGCAATATTTATATTTATTGTTACCTCATAACAGCTTTTATAATATTTTTATTTCTGTTTGCAGGGGATTCATTGTAAAAGCAAACCTTCCAGTGAGTATACATCATTCACATTTTTACTACATTTGGTTTCGAACCAATAAAAATAAATTACTGCAGATAATAAATTTACTTTCCTGGTCCTGTCACTGTGTCATTGGACATGGTATTTACCACCAGTTTCCCTATTAAAAACATTGGGAATTGGTAGACTGTAGTAAATAATAGGTTAATAATGATTGTGCACTTTTGCTTTGCAATTTTCCTTACCATAGATGATCCCTGAGGGAATTTCCTTAGTCATTTCACTCATACGTTTTTATTACAACTAGTATTATTAGCTACAGGAATAATATAGGCTGTTGACTTATCTGAAGCCTTCAGCAATCGCAACCTTCAGTGCGCACAGCTACTTGATAAGGAAGGACTGGGCAGCTGCCAAGGTGTATGCCACTCAGATAGTCCCCCCTGGGATGACAGCTCTGGTTGGAGGCCCAGCTCTGCATGCTGCTTTTCTCTACAGCTCCTTTCCTGGATCCATCTGTTAGTCCACAAAAAGGGCGAAGCTGTGGTGTTGGATTCCAAGTGGGTGAGATTCTGGTGTTATAGCATGGGGCAGTGAGCTGAGTGTCAAGTAGCATGAATCTTACTCTGAAAGCATGACATTTATAGGGCTCATGTCCTGCTGAGGTGAAGAGAATTCACACAGCTTTGGAAGGGATGGAGTTAACACTTGAAAAAGCCTATAGTCTTCTACTAACCAGCAAAGTGAGCCATCAATGGCTGGTTCAAGGATTGTGAATGGGTCTTATTCAGATAGGTATAACGTATATATATAAAATATATATAGCTGAGGCGATATTACACAAACAATGTGGAAGGAGTCATAGAAGAAGAGAGAAAAGGGGATATTGACCTTTACTGTGCTTGGCTGAAGCATGCCTTAGTGTCTTTTGGGCAACACAGGCTGAAGAAACCCTTCAACCCTGGTCTCAAAGGAAGGACACTTGCAACACTGTTGGTTATGAGTTAAACTCTGTGCTAGGTATTACACAAATACAGATCTAGACAGTGGAGACTGTCCCCACAGGTACCACCAGGTGATGATTCATCCCACCCATCTTAAGACAAGGTGAATTTCCTTCTGGGAGGGAGGGAAAGGGGTGCTCCCTCTCCATTGACTGCAAAAGGTGCCTAGGTGATGCACATAAGCTTAAACTAAATGTTTAACTCTGAGCTGGATATGGACTTTGGGCACTGAAGTGTTTGTAAACTAAAGATCCCTATCTTGCAATGTGATGTACATGAAGTGGAGCTGCCTTTAGGTTTTCGGTGCTACCTGACAATGACTTATCAACTATCTTTAATACAAGTAACATGTAGGATGACTCAACCTTACAGCAGTGTTGAAAAAACTTTTTTAGTCTTCATCCTAATTCACTTGTGCAACAATGGGTGTATGCTCATTTCCATATTTCCCTTTCTATAGTCATGCTTCTTATTAGTTGATGTAAAATTACCTCAAAAGACCTTAACTGTATAACACAGCACCTCTGCAGTAGTCATTGTTTTCAGCTGCAACAACAAGATGACTGTATTCCCTAGAATTTACAGCTGTCAGTTTAGCAGTATTTGGCAATGTAGTTTTGGCCCTGCCTCCTCCCTCCAGTTCTGCACAACAATTAGTAGGACATAAGGGCTACATAGTATTTGAAATTCATTGTACTATATTATTGCCATCTGATTAAAAAAAAAAAAAATCCTACAGTCTCAGAAAGGACATTTGGCATAGTATAACACCTTGTCATTCATTATCATTCAAAGTTCAAAATACTTTCTGAAGGTTTCACAACTGTGAAATCCTTTTGAGTTTACTGTGCATTGAAATCTATTTTAAAAGTGACACCATCAACTTGAAATCTAATCAATGTCATAATTGGTGTTTTTAAAGTAGCAAATTTTGGTATTTATTAACAGAAGTGTAACATGTGGTTATCTTAGGAGAGTGTATCTAGTTTGTTTATGAAGTTTGTTGAAACATCATAATGCACAGGTGCAGAAGATACTGTGCTAAAACATATACAAAATAGCTTTTAAATGCTACTGTAATTTACACTCACGGAATGATGCCCTGGTGAAGCAATTTTACCATGCTGTAGATACTCTCACAGATTTAGCACTGTCACTATTCTAAGTAGTTCGGATTCTTACAATTCTTTTAGGGAAGAAATACCAGAAAAAAAAAAACAGTTAGAGTTTCTTTTGGGTGTTGGCCTGGGCCTGTTATTAATGGGTTTTCTCTGCAATTTTTTTGTTGTTCTCCAATTTCATCTTTTTGCCTGAGGCTCCAAATTATTCATCTAATCATTTCCATTGCATATTCATTGCTCAGCTTAAGTACACTTAGATAATAGAAGCTAAAGGTGTGTTTTGCTGTCATGACAGTTCTGGGTTGATTGCTGCATCATCAGATAAAAAATAATCTGCTGTGGTTGAGCTGATGGCAAAAGTACAAGAAAAGTGTTTATATGCTGACTAATAAGCCTTGGCTTTTTTATGCCAGGGCTTATATGTGTCCATAATTAAGGAATCTTTTATTACAGCAACAATCCCTCTCTCGTGTAGGGTTAATTACAGTTATAATTTACAAACATAAAATCTAGGCAAGATTTATTCAGCAGATGATTTGTGTAGCAAGATGTATTTCTATGTCTTTTGGGGTGTAGATCAAATTGCTTGTGAGAAAAGGATAGAGGTGTGTGTTCCAGAGGGAGCTATGTAAGGGGAAGGGGGATTAAAAGATGATAAGGTAAGACTTTACTGAAGAATTAGTCAAAAAATGAGTCTCATTTTGTGATTATGGAAATGACTGTGATGATTGGTTGAAGATGTGAAGGTTGGGGGCAGCCTTGGCTGCAGTGACCATGAGATGGTGGAGTTCAGGATCCTGTGAGGAGGAAGCAGGGCACTAAGTAGGATCACAACCCTGGAGTTTAGGAGAGCAAACTTTGGCCTCTTCAGGGACCTCCTTGGAGGAATCCCATGGGTTAGGGCCCTAGAAGGAAGGRRHGTTCAAGAGAGCTGGTTAATATTCAAACATCACTTCCTCCAGGCTCAAGAGCGGTGCATCCCTATGAGTAGGAAGTCAAGCAAAGGAGGCAGGAGACCTGCACGGATGAGCAAGGAGCTCCTGGCAAAACTCAAGCAGAAGAAGGA
>NW_020450817.1:456075-489847 GCF_003343035.1 Apteryx rowi
ATCTGAACATGAGGAAAAACTTCTTCACTGTGAGGGTGGCAGAGCACCAGAACAGGTTGCCCAGAGAGGTTGTGGAGTCTCCTTCTCTGGAGATATTCAAAACCCGCCTGGACGCGATCCTGTACAACGTGCTCTAGGTGACCCTGCTTGAGCAGGGGGGTTGGACTAGATGATCTCCAGAGGTCCCTTCCAACCTCCACCATTCTGTGATTCTGTGTGATTCTGTGATTTATAGAAGGGAAATTATTTTCTATTGTTTCTTCCTTGTATTATATATTTATTGTGATCCAAAACTAATGCCCTCATGCAAGATATGATCCACTTAAATTATTATTAATGAGTTTTGCAGTCTTTTGCATTTCTCAAAATGTATCATAGAATTAATTTAAAAAAAATCCGAAGTGAAAGAGTCATTTCATTTTTTCCAGTGTATTCCTTATCTGTTATCAGGTTGAAGGTACAAACCATGATCAAGGAAAGCAGTGTCCCTGTTTAGGGATACACAGTAGTGCCTAAAACTGTACTTGTGCATCTGCCTGATACTGATCCAATGTAAATAATGCACCTAGGTATGACGTATAATTCTCCTGAGATAGGCCTAAACCTGTTACATCTAATAATACTGTACCTCAGGCAGTAATAACAAGGACCAAATATGTTGAGATAAATAACATTGTCAAATTCACCCAAACAGAATACTTTGTGAAGAACTGTAACATTTAACATTGCATATCCATTGTCTTCCCTAAATCATCTATGCACAGACATGGAAATAGGCAAAATTAGGCTTGGATCAAGAAATTTATACCAACAACAAAAGAATTAAGGAGAAGCAATTGCTCCTGGTACTATTCATTTTCATAGACAAACAACATAGTCTGGTCATTTACAGCAGGTGTGAACAACTCCATGTCATATGATGCAGTCAAGAAAATAGTATTTTTTGAGCAAAGAGCTGAAGCTAAAACTGATCATCACTTAGCATGTTACTAGTAATAATTATTAGGTAGTTCTGCAATAAAATAATCTCCTAATTAACTGTGGGTGGATTGGTTGGGTGTTGTAGAATAACTCTCCATCCTGAGATACCTTCAGGATTATTGCACCACCCACTCTTGGAAGATAGACTATACATGTTCACATTTGCCTGCTGTGCACAGTACTTAAGACTACCTCATCTCTGTGGAAACATATTTACAAATTCTTCAAAAGTCATGGTACTCTAGTGCTCTTAAAGCCTAATTTGTATATTTTTGAATTATCTGTTTTTTCTTTTGTTGTTTTGTACAAATTATATTCTCTCATTACCAATATTACCTTGGAAAATTAAGAGCTGACTCTGCTCTGATTTGAGGTAAAGTATTCTGATTTTTGCAATCTTCTACAATTATTTCATATCAGCATATCCTATTGTCTGCAAAAGATTTTTGATAGCATAAAGCTAGGATAACAGAGTGGAGATTCAGATCTGAAGCATTTGTCTTATATGACTTTTGATATGTATCATGCAGGATATATACCTCCTGATACCAGGTGTGAGGGCAACTTAAGGCCTGACAAATTCAAGCCAGGGTACCACATTTATGTCAGCCTATTTTCATAAGGTGACGTGAACTATCATGTATCAGCACCTGATGCCCGACAGTGGGCTTCTGCTCCCACTGGAAGCTGTCAAAGTGAGGACTGATCTCATACTATAGAAAGAGCTCCTGTACAGGTCCATGCACCTTCAGCCTGTGAATTTAGGGCACTTTTCTTCATGGTTGGAGAGGTAAGTAAGGATATACCTCTGCCATTCCTCCTCCATCTCCTACCTCTCCTCTATGAGAACTGTGGATGTGTTGTCCATGAGAGTCAATGGACATCCATGCTTGGCAATAATTCTTGGCCGTACATTGAGGGATTCTCTCTTTCCTGCTGATCTGAGGTGGCAGCATTATCCTGTATTTTATGGCAAGCACAGTGCAGCATCATGACATTGCTGTTTTCATCAGCATATGCTCTTCACCATGATAGCTGAGCACCTCCTAGGAGTATGTAAAGCAGTATGACTAATAAAAGTCAAATTTCTTTTTTTTGTTCTCTCAGCCTCTCTCCAAGGGGAGGAGAAAGTACAATGAAATATTTTGTTTTACTTGGGTGTTTTTTAACTTTCATGCTGCTAAGTCCTGAAGCTAGGTAGGTGTTTCAAGGAAATTGCCATGCTTTCATTGCAGCTAAAATGAGGTTTGCTCCATTGTATGTTGTAAAACCAAGGTACAAAACCCAATTGCCTGGCTATTTATTCTGACAGTCTCTCTAACTCTAATGTTTCATTCAGGACTACAAAAAATATATTTGAGGTATAATGCCTAAGGAATGCATTAGAGGTTAAATCCACTCCACCAACATAAATTCAGCACTGAATAACTGATTTCTGTGCAGGGGAGTCTGGGAAGTAGAAAGAGATGAAGTATGGCTAACTGATGAGATTTGGGGCCATAAGACTGTTTCTTCTTTTATATTATCCTGTAGAAGGCTGCTGTGCAAACCTATGTCCTGAGACTTTAGTCATGTCTAAATTGTCATTGGAAAATAAAATGTGTTCTGTGCCTACCATTTACAGCTTGGAGAAGGCGTGGATAATGTTTAATCTGTTCTCATCATTCTGGTCTAAAGGAGAAGGAAATCCCATAGGTGTGAGGGATTTTTCCAGGACTAGGAAGGCAATGGTGCCCCCTTGTGTGAAAATGATATTTTAACTGCAGCTGAGACCATCAGGCAATCTTTTCTAAAATTAAAATACTACCTATAAGAGTGCTCAAAACATACAGGTTTTGAAAAAAGCTTAAATACGCTACTAGTCCAGCCATGATCTGGCAGATCTAATTATGTAAAAGCACTGTTAGTCTAGCTGTGTTCTGGTAGTCATAATTATTCGAAGTGACTCCTTCCCTAAACCAGGAAATTTTCAAACCATGTCTATAAGGTAATGCAGTCACTCACTGCATTGCTAATGGAGCCAACCAAGTGTTTGCTCTGGTCATGTGAAAGTCTTAGGTAAAGTACTGGCTCTGCTCAAGTCAATACTGACTTTCCTACTGACTTCAGTAGAGTTGAGGCTTCACCTTTGGGGCTTCTGGCAGTATTAGTGCACTCCTTCAAAAACACTGTGTGCAAAGTGAGATTTCTCTATCTGTGTGTTTTGCATTTGCAGGTGGTATTTTTAACAGCTTCTGCCATGATGCTCCTGCATCTTTATCTTCTGTGGTGATGAAAAGCATGAAGATCTCAACAGTGATGAAATGTGTCCAAGGAACCCAGTGCTCTCTTCATTTAAGTGTTAAAGGAACACTGAGTCTGGATGGTAGGAAGCAGATTTGCTACTGAATCATTTTTGTTCACTTTTTGTTTGTAGCTGTTCGGCCAAATTTTGTTCCACGTTGCAATGTTTGTGTCCAAGTGGTTTTCATGTGATTATATCAGTAAGATTTCTTATGGAACTGTTTAACTAAAATCCATGATAAAGCCCTGGTCTTACTCAAAGGAATGAGAACTGACATAATGAATTCAGTACAACAGAATTTTTACTGCCAATATGCTAAACCTAAATTTTCCTCTACCAGTTACCCAAGCACCCTGTTGCTTTTTTCTTTCTTGCTCTCTGTCTCACACACACACACAAATTTCATGTGCCTTGGTAACTCAAATTGGTGTAAGTGACTTCCCCAAGAGAAGGAGAAACGGTCTTTGTGTCTGAAGTTATAATTCTGCATCAAAATAAAATGAAAACACTAAAACTCTTTTGGCATAGCCTATTTTTAATAACACCCTGCCATTCATGTTGTTAGTGTGTTACCATTTAGGTATTTCCTGGTGTGCTTCACTCTGAGTTAATGGGTTTAATCATTTGCATAAGTTTGCATAGTTAAAGCTTTAATTTAGAGCAAACTGTATCAAATCCTTCCCACCCCCATGTGTGTATATATGTAATGTCCTGTTCCTTTTTTTTTTTTTTGAAGAGATAAAATACATGTGCCTTTCACTTCGAAGGAAAACTTAGGATATGGTACATTTTGTTTTAATTTAGTTTTTGTTTTTGTTAAAGATGCTCAAATTAAACTTTTAAAATCTATTCTAAACTCATTTCAGAAAATATTCGTGGGCTGGAAATATGTTCTTTTTCGCTGGACACACAGCAATCTCAGTGCACAAATGTGAGGTTTGCTAGGAAAAAAAGCAAGATGCTTAATGGAAAGAAGGTAGATTCCTTTTTTGGTTGTTTATCATTTAAATGTTTATGAGTCTTTGGAGAAAAAAATATATTTTGCATCTCTTTTTCTTTATTCTCTTGTTGACTTTTTGGAAAACTGCAATGAAATGTGTGCTTCAGCAGTGTCAAATGAAAGCCGATGATAACAAAATGACCTTTTATAACCCGTAACCTTGCTTCTCTACCATTTTCATACTTCTTCCACTTATCTTTTTGCAAGAGGAGCTGCTTCTGCAAAGCCTAATTTTCAAATCAAACTTGTTAGCTTTCTTTTTCTGCCCACCAAATTGTGGGGAAGATTTTGTGCCTCCAGTTGCTAGGGAGAGCAATGTCACAAGAACCTTTAAGTGCATATGTATGACACAAAAATATTTGGGTGCCTAATCTGCTCCAATCATGTCAATAGAATTTATGCATCTGGAAGACAGCTAAGTGCCTAAATACTTGTGCATATCTGTCCTAGGCTCATGGTAATAATTACAACGGCAGAGTACAATTTTGTGCTAAACTGAGCCTAGAAGTATTATTACAATTTGCAACCGGAAAAAAAAGAGCCATTCTTGACCCACTGTTTAAAAAGAGATGATAGTTTGTTTTCAGTTATTGATGGATAACTGTTATAAATCCCATACAAAATGGGTTACTTCTTTTGCTTTATAAATGTTATATTGATTGAATGTGCAAAACTGCAATTTCAATTTACACTGTGTATTGCTCAATAATTGAATATCCCTATGTGCAATGCAGAGCTGGCAATGAACAACTGGTAACTTTAAGAATAAGGTAAGTTTTATAGGCATGATTTAAAAAACATATTTTCTAGATTTTCTTAGTTTTAGTTCAGTGAGTAGAATGGTGACATAAGATGTCTTTTACTCTCTAAATGTCTTGTACCAGATAGGAGTATATCCAGTGTGAAAAGTTACAAGGAATGTAATAATTGTATCAGCGAGGGAATGACCGGCTATAATTGGACCTCAACTTTTGCCTCCTAAATTACCTTCTCTCTCTCAAATTGTAACTAGAATGAATAAATTTGCCAAAATGTTTAAACAGACATTTCTTCCTCTTCTGCAAGTGTTTGTGCTTTTAAAATGCCTATAAACTGGGACTTTTTTTAGTATGAAAGACCATTTCTTTTTGAAGCTCAGTGAGCATCAGATACCTGTATCTCTGTGGTTTTAGGATTATTTGGTAGCTTGTAGATATTTGGGCTTCTGGGAGTGAAGAAGATAGCAACCTCCTGGATTTGAAGTAATGACACTCTTTGAAATCCTTTCATTAAATGGTATCTGCTTCTTTTACATTCTTAATGCTGCAATAAGTCCATTTGAATAATGACTATTGCTTGCTTAACTCTGATAACCAGTAGTCTTCTTGTATTCTAGAAGTCACTCACAAACTTCATTTTATATATGTTTTGAACAGGTACAGGTACAATTCAACTGCTTTGAAGTCAATGTAGCACAGCACATCTATGTGACCATGAAAACAGTACCAAATTACTGTGAAGTAAAGCTGAGTCAGGAATACTATGTTGAAGGTAGGAAAATATCTTTAAAGTGATGTTTCAAAGAAAAAAAAAAAAAGAAACACAAAGCCAAATCTCCTCTGGGATACGTTGATCTAAATGACACTAGATCATGCAAGCCTGGACCAATGTCTACCAGCTGAAAATCTATTTTATTCTACATTTTGATGATTTATTTTGTGCATACAAATGCCTCACTTGCTTTAAAAAAACAGAGACTGTGGTCAACCTATACTATGTGTTTGTCCTAATTTGCCTTCCAGTGACTGGCACGTGCTCTGGCTCTGCCTGCAGTTCAGTCCTGTGCGCTCTCACAGAATCACAGAATGGTGGAGGTTGGAAGGGACCTCTGGAGATCATCTAGTCCAACCCCCCTGCTCAAGCAGGGTCACCTAGAGCACGTTGTACAGGATCGCGTCCAGGCGGGTTTTGAATATCTCCACAGAAGGAGACTCCACAACCTCTCTGGGCAACCTGTTCTGGTGCTCTGCCACCCTCACAGTGAAGAAGTTTTTCCTCATGTTCAGATGGAACTGCCTGTGTTTCAGTTTGTGCCCGTTGCCTCGCGTCCTGTCGCTCGGCACCACTGAAAAGAGTCTGGTCCCATCCTCTCAACACCCTCCCTTCAGATACTTGTACACATTGATAAGATCCCCTCTCAGCCTTCTCTTCTCCAGGCTGAACAGGCCCAGCTCTCTCAGCCTTTCCTCATAAGAGAGATGCTCCAGTCCCCTAATCATCTTTGTAGCCCTTCGCTGGACTTGCTCCAGTAGTGCCACATCCCTCTTGTACTGGGGAGCCCAGAACTGGACGCAGTACTCCAGATGTGGCCTCACCAGGGCTGAGGAGAGGGGGAGGATCACCTCCCTTGACCTGCTGGCAACACTCTTCCTGATACACCCCAGGATACCATTGGCCTTCTTGGCCACAAGGGCACATTGCTGCCTCATGCTTAACTTGGTGTCCACCAGCACTCCCAGGTCCTTCTCAGCAGAGCTGCTTTCCAGCAGGTCAGCCCCCAACCTGTACTGGTGCATGGGGTTATTCCTCCCCAGGTGCAGGACCCTGCACTTGTCTTTGTTGAACTTCAGGAGGTTCCTCTCCGCCCACCTCTCCAGCCTGTCCAGGTCTCTCTGAATGCCAGCACAGCCCTCTGGTGTATCAGCCACTGCTCCCAGTTTTGTACCGTAGGCAAACTTGCTGAGGGTGCACTCTGTCCCTTCATGTAGGTCATTGATGAAGAAGCTGAACAAGACTGCACCCAGTACTGACCCCTGGGGGACACCGCTAGCTACAGGCCTCCAACTAGACTCTGCACCGCTGACCACAACTCTCTGAGCTCTGCCATTCAGCCAGTTCTCAATCCACCTCACTGTCCACTCATCTAACCCACACTTCCTGAGCTTGTCTATGAGGATGTTATGGGAGACAGTGTCAAAAGCCTTGCTGAAGTCTAGGTAGACAACATCCACTGCTCTCCCCTCATCTACCCAGGCAGTCATTCCATCACAGAAGGCTATCAGATTGGTTAGGCATGATTTCCCCTTGGTGAAGCCATGCTGACTACTCCTGATCACCTTCTTGTCCTCCACATGCTTGGAGATGGCCTCCAGGATGAGCTGCTCCATCACCTTTCCAGGGATGCAGGTGAGGCTGACTGGCCTGTAGTTCCCTGGGTCCTCCTTCTTGCCCTTTTTGAAGACTGGGGTGACATTGGCTTTCTTCCAGTCCTCAGGCACCTCTCCTGTCCTCCATGACCTTTCAAAGATGATGGAGAGTGGCTTAGCAATGACATCCGCCAGCTCCCTCAGCACTCGTGGGTGCATCCCATCGGGGCCCATGGATTTGTGGGTGTCAAGTTTGCTTAAATGATCTCTAACCCACTCCTCCTCCACCAAGGGAAAGTCTTCCTTCCTCCAGACTTTCTCTCTTGCCTCCAGGGTCTGGGGTTCCTGAGGGCTGGCCTGACCAGTAAAGACTGAAGCAAAGGCGGCATTCAGTAACTCTGCCTTCTCTGCATCCTTCGTCACCAGGGCACCCACCCCATTCAGCAAAGGGCCCACAAAGGCTCTCTGTGCATAAGATGGAGCCTCTGCTGTCTTTTGGTAGCTAGGCCCCAGATGGCTTCGGAAATGACTGAAGTGCTACATCCCTTTGAGGAAAGCTTAATAAGAAAGTATAAAGAAATTTCTCTTTAGCTTGCTGTTCTATCACCTGTTTTAATGTAACTGGATAAGATAGCATTGTTCCACATTGTTAAAGTGCCTACTCTATGTATATAAAAATAGATTCAGCACTGTTGTGCTACCAAGATACGGTGTGGCTGCTGCAAGCAAGTCGTGGTGCAAAAAATGAAATGGGACCCCTTGTTCAGTCCAGTGCTTGTGCTTGTCCTGCCTTCCCATGGGCACAGCCTGCGAGTGGGCTGCCCTTGCCCACAGCACTTGGTGCAGTATCATCCCTTACACACACTATCAGATGTGTTATGGCTGTTACACACCTTCATATAAGTAAAGCCTCTTTGTATTTAAAAAAAACCTTTTGTATTCATGATAAATCGGCTGCCTCATTATTGAGGGAAAAATGTACTTTGTGAATACAGAGGGGAAAAATAAGGTTTTATAAAACCCAATTTTAAGCCACTTTACATGGAAGAGTGAACAAAGGAAAACACAGGAAAATATTGTCCTGGGGAAAAGAATGGTGTGGGGAAATGAAAGCAAAATACTAAATACTGAGTTAAGCAAAGAGAGATGAAAACAGTAGGAAGTGGTCTATCAGCTATTTAGTGTTCTTCTCAAATCAAGCTTTAAGTTTTTGAGATACAAACATATTAGTTTTGGAGGTGTCAGCTGCCCTCTAATTCTGGCAAGCTGTCTGGGAAATACTGGGGTATTTTTTAGTAAGCCTGCAGTGGAATCAGAATAGCAAAAATTCACAATCGTTTATATCCGTTGAATGACCCTGGTAAACTACTGGAGTGGCTTTCAAGGAAACAATAAATTAAATTATTATTATTATAACTGAAATTATTTTTGGGTCCTGGGTAAAGAAGTGTACAGTTATAGCCTAGATTTTTGAATTATTTAAACTGCTGATGAGGTTTTACAGTAAAAACACTAAACTGGTGAGAGAGGATCCTTAATGCAAGTTATGACATAATCAGTGTGTATGGAAAGGGTACAGATTCTTTTCACTGTTTATGTAGAAGTGGATGTAAATCTGCCTTTAAAAAGGGGTGTATGGGACAGGTTTCCTGTTCGGAAGCTCTTGGATAGTTTGGAGGTCTTAGTTACAAAGCTATATAAATAAAGCAGCACTGAAGAAAATTCTGGTTTCTATTTTGCAGATTGCAGAAACAATGATGTGGGAAAATATATTCCAGGCTGTTTGGGTGAGCTGATCTTCTATGTACATTAAAGCTGTGAAATATTTCTGGTGGCCTATACAATGATATGTTTTCATAGCTGGATAAGCAGAAAAAACTGATGATATACAACTACTGTTACTTGTAATTATCAGATAGCTGTAGGTTATGTCCTGGAAAATTTAAGTGTTTCTTTATACTGACTTGGAAACGTTAGATAGCAGATAAAGATATTGACACCCTATTTAATATTTAAACTTTTAAAAACAGGTTTCTGTTCTCTTCATGCACTTTGGATTACTTGTTACAGATTTTGTCTATAGACAGACCTCACATTTAGATTGAAATTATTTTGCCGAATGACTGTCCCGAGTTTGCAATACCTGTGAATAAAAATAAAATATTAAACAACCTCAAATATTGTATTTGTCTAACATAGCTGCATATATTTTCTATGTAATAAAATTGCAACCTGAGGATAATCAGCTTGTGTATGTAGTAGTATCAGGATTAATGCTTCAAATATCTATACATGAATTACTTAAGATTTCAAATATTGAGGCTGAGTTACAATCAGTAGGTGTCTTGGCACCTCAGTATTGACAGTGCTAATTTAAAAATGAGTAACATCATTGATATTTATTCTCATGAAAATCATTATATATCATAAAATAAGATTATGTTCAGGAAGATCTAGATATTAAAAAAGATTAATTCAAACATCCTAGATAAGAATCTATAGATGTTGAATTTCATCTCCATCAAGTTATGAAATACATTCTGAACACTAAATAAGAAATAATAAAGTAAGAAATATATAAAGTAATAAAGAAATGTAATAATTTCATGTTTTTTTCTTTTCTCAGGTGGAAAGTTAGATTATAATGTAGACCGGGCAAGGAAAGTCATATCAGTGAATGTATCCAACTTTCTTCGAGATCAAGACTATTATGTTCGCTTATGTCACAAATGGTTTAGCTGTGAAGATGTAGGGTCATTTGCTGTGGTGAGTTAAAGCTGAAAGTATTGCTTTGTTGAACTGAGTGGGGGGACTTGTAAGTAGAAATGCTCACTGAGATCATATTTATAGGAACAGGCCTTCTATATCTTTATTTACCTTTATTAAAAGTTATTTACTGTCCTGGACTCATGATTATCTTTTTCATTTCAGATAAAAGGAAAGGAATCTTTAAAATCAGTTTCTCTGAGATATTCTCAGCTACTCCCTTGTCTTTGTATTGAGGTAATGCAGTCTGGGTTTGATATATATTGTGTTTCCAATTAAGAAATTTTATCTGGGATTTGTGTCCTAAGCAAGGAAGAAAAATCTATAGAGAAAGGCTCTGGACCTAAGTTTCTGACCAAGGCTTTCCTGACCTTATGATTATGCAAATTGAGATTTTTTTTAGGAAAGACAGATTAAAACATGGAGATAAAAGGAAAATGGAATACAATTAACATTAATTTACCAAAAGTATTGTGTAAGGCTAATTTGACTAATATATATAAGCAAGGAAGAGCCAGCAGATTTAGTCAGACTGAATTTCATCAGAGGATTTGATATAGTATCTCATGGGAAAATAGCAGATGAATTAAGGAAACTGGGGGTTAGAACAAGATCTGTAGGGTAGATAAATATCTAGCTGGATATTCAACAGCTCCTGTTGAATAGGGCAGTGTTGATAGAAAAGTTATTTAAGGACCAAACTTAAAACAGTTCTTTTATAATGTTTTCATCAGTGGCATTCCCACAAGAAGTGGGAGTGTGTTAATGAATTTTGCTGATAATACAGTTGAGAAGTGTAACCAAAATGGAAGAGAATTAGGATAATTGGAAGAGACTAGAGGTCTTTGTAGGTGAAATAACTAAAGGAGGAGGAAGTGTAACGGTATCAAGTGCAAGTTCATGCACTTGCACTAATAAAAAGAATTCTTGCTGTAAAATGTGAGTCCTCATTTAAAATGACAGTGCGCAAAAAAGATCTGGGTGTAAGAGTTTGTTTATTAATATTAAACAAACATGATGTAAATGTGAAAAACTAGGTGAGATGATTCCCATGCTAATAGGAAAGTACGAGCAAGACCTTCTATGGGATACTGTAGAAAATTTCTGTATCCATATTTAAGAAAGATTAATTCAAATGGAAGAGGTACATAAAAAATCTAGAATGTTTGAAGAATAGAGAGACTGTCTTAAAAAGCAGATTAAAAACACTTGTTTTCATTAGCCTGGTAAAACACATGCAAAGAGAAAATACGACTGTTGTCTAAATACACATCAGAAGGGCCACTTATAGGGAGAAAGAACAGCTTTTTTTTAAGCTAAATGCCCATCTTGCCACAAGAATGAAGGGGAATAAACTTCATTCCATGAATATATTCAGGATAACTACAGTAATTTTTCTGATAACCTGAGAAGTGAGATTTTGGAATATCTTTCAGAAAAAGGAATAAAAACTGATCAAACCAATTTAAAAAGAGCTTGATAAGATGTAAAGATATTATGTGACCTAGTTTCTCATGGAATTTTGCAGTGGGATTCAGCTTGCGGATTAAGATTCTTAAATGTAGATGTCCAGCTGTAGATATCTATATTTGAATTAGATGTTCCAAGCTCTTATGGTCAGTGGACAGCTAGTTAATACAATGGAACCTATAAAGCTGTTCAGCTAACCAAATGGAGATGCCTGTTTTGGGATGAGCTGAGTAGCACTGTAGACTCCACTGGCTGCACTAAGTAGATTTTACGACTAGGGCACCTTAGTCACATTCAGATGTGTACATTATAGACAAGTAAAATGAGGTATCTTAGAGCTGAACCAGGAGCTCTCTTGCAAACATAGGGGTTTTGTTTTACTCCATTCTGAAAGGTAGGAGGTCACTAAAATAATATTATTGCACCCAACATATATACAATGAATTCCATAACATGATTAGTGCTGGGCAAATAAATGGAAATTATGGTGTTTAACAACTGTGAGTAATAGAAACATTTGCATGTGCATCTAAATAATTAGGGCATAGTGACTAAGACAAGCACAGGTATTTGCAGGACTGGGTTTAAGTGTCAGTCACTAGATTTTAAAGATACATCTTTTACCATAAGAAAGGCTAGGAGATCTGATAGTATTAAATAGGTGGTATGTATTGCATCGTCCTTGGATGACTTCTGATACCCCTAGAAAATAATGAGTGTAAAAAAAATGAACAAAAATATTAAACTGACAGACTTTCTAAATGAAATTATGCAGAATATATGACTCAGAAATATTAGGAACATAGTGCTGAAAGGATCACCTGGTCCTTCAACTCCACTTCCCCCAAATGAAGAACAATGCTGTAAAACATCCTCTTAAAAATGCTTCCCAAAGCTTTATAATAAGCACAGCATCTATACATTTGGTGAGAAGGTTGTTTTGTCACATTCTGTCTTGAAATGTTAAAGACTGGTGTATCTGAGAATCTCTAGCTAATGATGACTTTTTGGGTTGTAGGGTTGGTTGGCAATTCCAGATGCAAGGAGAACACAACTTTGCCCCTTTGAAAATGGCAAGTATTGTGTGATTACTCTCTGAGTAGTTTCTAGCAGTTCCAGTAGTATGTTGCAATTTGAAATGCATCTAAGGTGAAAATCATATATTGCAAAACTTTAAGGAAATTGTCAAATTGTTTTGTTATACTGTGGATAGATGAAATAACTTTCTTCAGATCAAATTGTTCACAAAGTTTATGACAATATGAACACTAAGTAACTTTCTTGTAATTTCCCACATTTTCTTAAATCACACACTAACTGGCCGGCAGGAAGAAAAGCCACTGAGGTCAGCTTTAGAATGATGATGTAAGAGGAGGGCTTTAAGGAGAGATTTGAAGGAGGTACCTGACACCAGCCTGAAGAAGGGAACTGGGAGCTGAGAACGAACACAGTTAACTGCATACAAGAGTGATAAGAGGAAAGAGCAGAGTATGAGGTGTCTCCTTGAATTTCTTCACTCAAAAATCTCAAAGGTCTTGGGCTTGTGCTGATACAGAAGAGGGGGCTGCTTTTTAAATTTCTCCTGCAGCATTACTCACAATAGGATAGTAGATAATCAGGCAATGCAAATCAGTGTGTCTCCTAATTCATTACAGTAGCTATCTCAACATTAAGGGCAAGAATAAGATATAAGTGAAGGTCAATAAACAGGAAACCAGTAATAAATGCAAAATTATTTTCAAACAGTTACTTGGAGTGCAGACCCCTTACTTAATGGGAAGTTATTCACATGAAGTTTTCCAGCAAAGTCAGATTTCGGTCAGAGGTGACAGCTGAAAATGAAATTCTCACATTATATAGTTCTTTACTGAAAGGTTTACCAAATGATAGAAAAAAAAGTGCAACCTGAAAAAGTGTTTTATTTTGTTTAGCCCAACATAAGTACAACAATCTTTTCGTCCCAGATTGTGCCAAGAAGCCCATTAAGGGATTTTAGCATTTGATTTTTAAAGAACCATAAGAGCAGTTATAAACACCAACCCATAACAGTTTATCCAAATTCCATTAAACTGCATAGATATTCACTGTAACTCTTTCACATTCTTGCAGAACCAATATGTTTCTGTCAAAATTGAAGCAGTCTCCTCTCTAATTAGCCCAGCCTTCATTTCTGATTTTTTTTATTGTGGCAGAATGCAGTGTTTGTGACGCTATCTTCCCTTTGCAGCAGTGGAGTGCAGTTTGACTAAATAAAAAGGAAAAAGGATACTATTTATACAACAGAGAGCATTTATAGGAACACTCAAGCTATGCCTGTAGCTATGTCTACATCCTGCTGCCAGATCTAGCTTCAAGGTCATATTCAAAGTAAAGCCTGTTAGCCATCTACAGTATGAACTCCTAATTTCTGTCCTTAGTAGCAGTTGAGCCTGAGGCTAGTTCTCAGGGGCACAGGTTGTTTTCTTCCAAATTTTCTCCCATCTCTTCCTCTTTCTTTCCTGTGCTTGGAAGGCACCTTGTTATGCTTCTCCAGCGCAGGAGGTTGGACTTGTGAACACCACAATTCCTTCTTTCTGCTTTCTGGTTCTTTTCCTCCTTGCCCTACCTCAGTCATTCTCGCTGTTGCCCTTGAATGAGGACTAGCTCAGAAGGCCTTTAGGCTGCCTTCACACCCTCGTGCAACCTGAGACACATCTTAGCTCTGGATCAGAGAGGTGAGAAGCCCAGTGGTGATAGCTGAAGCATAGATTACAAAGCATTAGGTAGTCAGAGGAAGGGCAGCCTATGTGCTTTGGCACATCCAGGCTTTCAGAGCTTTGATTTGGTCCATTTAGGAAGTTTCAATGGGCAAAAACAATTGGACCCTTTGCTTACAGCTCTGATGAGGAAGTGAATATAAGAAATACCGGTTTAAAACTACACTTCTCATTTACTCAACTATCCTCCTTCCAGTGATCTCAAGGAATTTTTCAGTCTCTAGCACCCAGCTATTTAGACTATAAAGCACTGTGGAGTTCCAACTTTCAAGCCAAATTGTTTTATTTTTAAACTCTTTCTTTTTCCAAACTGACAGCTCTGTGCACTGGAATATCTAAAGCAGACTGGTTCTTTCTGGTGCATTTATCACTGATGTAATAAATTTGGGATGATAGTTAGTTCTGTAGCAGGAATTAATTAACAGTTGTGTATCAGAAAGAAGTTCCTCTATGTAATAACTCTTTTGTGTTAATTTAAGTAAGAAAAGAAAAAAAGGAAAGAAGGGCATTTACTGGTTACTAAACAATGCAATTTAATGAGACTGAGGATGAATGAGGAACATGAAGTAGTAGAAAAAAGTAAAAACATACTTTAAATGAGCATCTTTATTATGAAATAGATAAATGGGTGCCACAAAGGAATAAAACGGAAGCAAAGTCATTTAATAAGTCAGTGAGCAGGCCTGGAGAAGGCCTAGAGACAGCCCGTCTTAATTGTGGTGCTATGCTCTATTAGGATTATACTTATATCTACATTATTACAGACTCTTGCAACATTAAAAATGTAGCCGTGAAAACTCTATTAGAACTGCTGGGAGCCAGGACTTTTTCAGTCAGAATAAATCTTCTCTAAACATTAACTGTATAGCACCTATCCATTTGTTACAAACAGTAGTCGTAAAAAAAGAATCAAAATTTCTACTTCATTGAAAGTTTCAGTATTTTGATATATATTCATTGGGACAGAAAGTTAAGACAGCACAAGGTTTTGCAGAATTAAGGGGTCTGGAAGATTCCTAATAGAAAATATCAAAAGGTTTTGTTTCAGAACGTTTCCAAAGGAAACTATAAAAATTGGAATTGTTATGCTTGATGGGAGTTGAATTTTGCTGCTTTGTGTTTCCACTCTTTGATGTAGACTGCGCTCCTTCACTTTGCTACATTTTCGAGAGTCACAGGTATTATTTGTTCACTCATTTTGAACATCCAAATGGCCAAATTTTCAAGTTTTTCTCTCACAAGTATTTGCAGGATGTGAAGGTCCTCGGTTAGGAGTCCACCTGTGCTGCACTCCCTCTGTAGTTGATGGGCAGAGAATACACTTTCAGGAGCCTGTGCAGCCCACTTCAGACTTGAGGTGCCATTCCCTGGTGATGCCTGTTTGGCATCATAGTACTGTTAAGTACTTCAGCTAAATGCCAACACTTTGGTAGGATGAACCCAGGTTTTACACTGTTAGAACATGTGTGCAGTTCTGATTGGTGGAAATGACAAGGAAATGGAAAAGCAATGTTTTTGGTTTTAAGCACATATATAGGTACCAAATTTATGAATGATTTTGATTCATTTTTAGATATCTTGAATAATGTTTCCACTCTTTGTGCACAGATACGAAGGCGTTATGGGATAATATTGTTTATAATCCAGTCACACAAACCCTAGCTTGGGAGCCAGCCTGTCCTGTGTTTGTCACGGTCAACCTGTGCAGGTTAATGAAGTCTAACGACCACTGTGAAGATATACAAAACACTTCCAAAAATTCTCCTGAGAAAGTAAGAGCCATGCAGATTTTTTCAAACTGTGAGATTGAAAGCCGTGCTAGAAAGCCGTGACTAAATCCAATGCATAATGTGAACAGCTAGACTTTGGACTAAGGGCAGTTGCAAATTCCTCTCTTCTCTGATACT
Organism: Apteryx rowi; assembly: GCF_003343035.1. Lineage (NCBI taxonomy): Eukaryota > Metazoa > Chordata > Aves > Apterygiformes > Apterygidae > Apteryx > Apteryx rowi. Next base: position 472,365 of record NW_020450817.1, read on the forward strand.
TAAAACTATTCATAATCACAGTCTGTTCTTGTACAGTAACCACATGCTTTATTCAGAGAGCTCAGAATTGGCTAACTCACTATTAGGGAACAAAAAGTGGAGTGATTGTGAAGCTAGTAATATTTACAAAATTCTTTGGCGTAAATATGGTCTGCTCTTCATTTATAGTAAAGGCATGATTCATCTGCCCTGACTTTACTGTCTAAAAGATAGGTGTCCAAGTCTCAGCTATTCACCCCAGATTCCCTTTAAAGTAAATAAATGAAGCAGACATATTCAGAGGACAACTCTTCTCATCTGAAGATAGGCATATAAGACAGGTCAGAGGGATGTCTGAAAGTACCTGTTTCTCTTCACTGGCTGTGACAGGAGTCTACTGTGATTAGGTCAGATTTATATAGTTAACATTTAGGCATTTAAAACATAAGTGAGATGAATCTAAATCTCTTTATGTCTTACGAGAGGTGTAGTTGTACCTCGATAGGCATGATTATTTTTTACTCTCTTAAGATCTTTTCAAAGTGCCTTCTTGAACCTGGTCCAACATCTTGAAATTGTGGCTGTCGAAATACTGAGTGCCTCAGCTCTTCCTGCACTTATGTTCTAAAACTGAAAAGGGTTATATGTAGCACAAACTGCTTCATACTTCAATCTAAAGTCTCATGATATTGAATGCACTGGATTTATGAGGTTTGTTAGAATTCCCGCTTTCATCTTGAAAAGTAAGTTTCAGGCCTTCCTGGTTGTGCAGAGAAGCTAGTAAACTTGAGGTAAAAACTCAAAAGGCAAATAAAACCAAATACAAATTCTTAATTTTTGAAACTTTGAGTCTTATTCTGATGAGATGATTTGTGGGGGTTGACTCAAGACTTTTGAATGTTTGGTCTTATAAACACTGAAGAAGAAACACTGAAAAGATTAGGAACTTCTGGCCAAATGTTTAGTGCTTACTCAGATTCACCATTTTCTGCCCAACTTTCAACAAAGCTTTGATCTTGCAAAACCAAATATATTTAATTTGACATATGTGAGTGCTCCCTGTGGAGTTCACCATCTGCTGACAACAAGCAAAACTCATTGTTTTCAGGAAAATAAAAAAAGAAAGAAGCCTAAAATGAGGTTGGCCTGGCATTGGTCATGTCTATGACCCATAACACAATCCGATACTGGTTTAGTACCAGACAATGAGTGTTTTCCTGTATTTACCCATTGCTTTTAATGGCTGAATATTAATACTCATGGACCGGATGAATTTTCCCTTTTTTCTAATTCTTCCTAAAAGATTTGATGCTGAATTTAGTCCATTTTTTGCACGCGACTGTAATAATGAAGAACATCTCCATAGTGTGCTGGAGATCACTGAAGAGATTCCTCAGTTAGTGTCAACGTCCCCCACTAAATCCACATGGTGCTGCACACTCTAATAATATACACGTGTACTGACTCAGGCCCAAAAGCTACAAAACTCCGCTCTGTAATTTGTGTGTCTTTCTCTGTCCATGGCAATGCTGTTTCCGTATCTGAGCTGACTCTTATGGAACTTTTCCTGTGACTCTCTTGTTGCTCCCATAGACAAGCCAAAGGACATCCTTTAGGCTGTTCTCAAAAAGTTACAGGAAAGAGGTGTTACTTTGGTCCTGATGCTGTGCTGTGTGTAGGGCCCATTGCCCTCAGTCACTTGAGCGACAGTCACTTAAGTAAGATCACTTGTATGGGTAGTAATTGTTTATATTAGACAAGGCTTTTTATGTTGAAGCCCTTGGCGGTTTAAGTGGTTGTGATTCATGAAAGAAACATTTTATAAGTCAGTTAAGCGATTGTCAAATATTCAGTCTATGTTTAAGTTTTTTTCTTGAATAGGGATACTGAAAATTGAGAATTTCCTAAATTGAAGATGAAAGCCTCAATTCAACAGCACTTTTGAGAATATGTTTAACTGTTCTGCTGAGTTGGTGATGTGTGGTAAATAAGGCTCTGGAACAAGAAGACTCTGTAATCAGAATTATGTAAACAAGTCACCACAGAATCAATTGATTTAGCTATACTAGGTCAGAATGACTGTCAAAAATGCTACTTGTTACAGATAGAAGCAAGTGATTTGTTCAGTAACCCAAGGCAGTGTGACACCTATTGTTACTGTTTTATGTGATTAACTCTTTGAGATATTTATATAGTAAAAAAAGCAGTTTCTTTCTCAGTAATCAAATCCAGAAAATTCTAGATAATGAATTTTGTGAAACTAGCTAATGCAACTAGCTAATGCTGAGTCTTCTCTTTTCAAGCAGGTTAAATATTCTCGTGTGGACACTCACCCAAGGCTTTGCATGAAGGTAAAGTGATTGTCTTGTAAATGACTTATTTATTGCCTTTCTTTCTGTTAGCTATGAAAGAAGGAATTGCTAATATTCTTTAGCATGAATGTTTTCTTTTATATCTCTGATGAATAGGAAGTAAGAATGAAGGAAGTGTGAAAGAGTAAATTAAAAGGAGGTTCTTTGGAAGTGCAAGAGAAATGATAGATGTGACACAAATCAGATTGTGCCGCCATTTTTTTCTGCTTAAGAAAAGCAGAGAAAATGTTTTAGGTCACACACTGCAAACTCTAGAGCACATATTAAATTTAATGTGTAAAGTTTTCCAAATTAAATATTTGATAAAAGAAATGAATGATTGATGTGCTACATTTATTGGAGTACCTTGTATTGTTCTAGTTCACAAAAAATGCCACATAAAGTTAATCTAGGCATATTATTGGTTTCTTTTAGATTACTGTTAAGTCAATGGAACTGCATGTGCATCAATGTCTGAAGAACTGGGGTTTAGCCCAGCCCAGTTTAAATCAAGGGTTAGAAGATACCACAGAGCATGAACACTGTGGATTTACCTTCTTCCCTGCTGGAATGCAATGATCATCTCTAGCTGAACCTGTAGCCACAGATTCAGACTGAAAAAACAGTATTCCTAACAGATTTCTCTGCTTTCAGTTTACAACCAAGCAAGACTCTTGGGTTAAATGTCCATTCGCTCATGGAGAATTCCCAGGTAAGTAATAGTTTTATTACATAATATTAAATTGTGAAAGATACTTAAATCAATCACTAGACATGAGTCTTCTCCATTAAACAAGCTTTGTCCTTGGCCAAATGTTCAAATCATTGTAGCTTGTAAATTATAGCAAAGGGATTTGACAGTTCATTACTTCTATGTATAAGGTCCCCAGCAGATCAAGTGCTTATCAGTATAAAAAGTAATCTGTTGGAATCAAGATAGTTACTTGCATGTTATTTGATGGTATTCAACTAATTAAAACGGCTTTTATTTTAAATACAGCAATTTTAAATATAATATATGGTCCTTGTACTTCTAAAAGTAAGTCTTTTTCCCTGAATATCAGCTTGGAAAATGAGAACTGCTGCAGTGGCAGAACAGATACAAGTTCTCTTCACGTCTCAAACCAAGGCGCAATTCTTAGTGCTTGTGTGTAACAGGACGCAGCTGGCCTCATGTGAATCTGTTGGGATGTACCATTCAGTCTCTGTGGTTTGTATATATTACTTCTTAGACATTGTAAACCTTTTTAACTTGTTTAACTGTATTCATTATTATTCCATTTATCGCTCTGCAGCCTGAATGCATTAATAAACTCATGCATGTATGTATTGGAACAATTACTGGAACATATTTAAAGCATGTAGTTCTAATTCTGATCTCACACTGAAGAAAGATATAAATAAGGATGTTGAAGTCAAATGAATCACATCAAAGTGACTATTAAGTGGAACACTAATATTCTTTTAACGTCATTTTTGTGGTGTAGTATATGTATTATGTACATAGGAAAAGTTACTGTTAGCATTTCACATATGGGTCACTGATGCAGCAGACCTGGCAAATCTCACATCATGAAATGTAAGACTTAAGGCATAATTCCACAGTGATCTCAAGCCACTCTAAATCCCATGGCTGCCAAAACTAACTCAGCACACAAAAAGGTAAGTTTTCAGCCAAATTAGCTTTTTGATCCAGCTGTGTGACTATACAACTGCTTCTTCCAGCAAAAGTGGGGGGAGAGAGGAAAAAGACTGTGGGAGTATTGCTGTTTCAGGCAGCAGCTACTCATGAAATGGGAGCCTCATTCCTCTCTTGCAACTAAGCCTGTATCTCATACATTTTCAGTGCAGCTCTGTGGCTTGCCCTTGCCCTTCAACCCTGCATGCCAGAGTTACCTTGTTGGCCTGACCTGTGATCTACTGAGAGGTACATCTGGAAAGTGGGGTCAAAGAGCAGAAGAGTGGCCATAGCATTATTCTTCAAGTAGGAGAATATTAGAAATATTAGAATAGGTCCTAGGAGCTACTAGGACTGTCACGCTGATAGGAATCCTTCCAGTTCAGCAGCTAGCTCCTCAGTAGCCTTATGATCACTCCCAAATGTGTGCTCCTGTCCTGTACTCCATCTACCATGTGTATGAGATGCCACACAATGAATATGGAGAAGTTGAGAAATCTCTATGTTGTGATTTCTATGGTTATTTCTGCCTGTGTTCATTTACTTCGCTGTGCTTTAGGGGGCTCAGGGAAGACAGGAGCATGCTGTACCTCTTCTACCTGTACTCTTTTCGGGATATATTCCAGCTGTACTTCTTACTTTGCCACTGTGTGCAGGTATGAGCTGCAACTGTGTGATGTTTTTCCAGTACCTCTGATGCTTTCAGTGGGCAGAGTGCATATACCAGGGGGTAGCTGGCAAGCAGACAGCCATAAATCAGCACTTCTTAAACTTCAAGGGGTTAGCACTGAAAGCTGAATTTATCTTCTAATGAATCCATTTAGGTTTTTATTACATCTCTGGCTCTGAGCTTAACAGAGAAGCTGTTAAAACAGGATTTCCCAACTTCGAGCTTACTTCGTTGCACATGCTCAAGTGAAACATGCTAACTAGTCCTGCAGGAGATCCCAGAGCTGCACAATCACTGAGAAAGAAGGCCTGGGAAAAAAACAGCTCTCTTAATCAACACAGATCACAAAGGGCACTGGTGGGACTAGTAAGAGTCTGTCCTAATGGGGCAGGATGTCTGGGGAAATGCTGTATTACTGGCAGAGGTGGAGATCTGTATGGTAGAAGAGTTGTCAAACACTGTGTTCAGTGAACACTTACCACTGGCACTTCCCTTCATCTGGCTTTTTTCCGAATAAGATCTGTGCAATTTAGACCTCCTGGTTTTAGAGGTTCCCTGTGTGAATTGATAGGTAAGAAGGGTAAGGGGAGAGCACTGAGAAATCACATCTAGGTATTGTACTGGGCGTTTCATGAAGGGCATTGATGCATTTAGAAATGCTCATTTTCTTCCCATTGGTACAAAACTGTTATATCCTCTGCTGCTGTGACACAATGGGAGCCCGCCTAAATTACATACAGTTCCTGTCCAACACCATGAGCAATATCCACAAAGTTTTCATTATGACTTAACTCTGTGTTCCCAGAAACAGGCGTTCTTTCTCTGGCTAGTGATCCCTATTCAATACTGTTGGAATGAGACCACATTAGCCTAATTTACCCCAAATTTCGTTAGGAGTTTTGCCGCATTAAGGAGAGTAGTGTTAGGGTGTGTAGTTATTAGTGGAGTAACTAACATATTCTTTTGAGGACAAACCATAAACAATCACATTTTAAGTGTCAGAACAGTCATTTAGGACAAGTCTAGCCTAAGGCTGAACTTGTTCTCAGTGTACAATGTGATGGGAAATCCACAAGAACTGCAAAGAAATGGTCTTTCCTTCAAATTCATGTACACTAGAGAAAAGAAGTGAAGATGCTCAGTGGCTAACATGGTGTCAGCAGCCATGGGGGTGGCGTCCTCCCTTATGATACTTCATAAAATGCAGGAACATCAGCCCTCTACCTGTGCTTCCCAAACTGTGCTTGGCAAAACTACATCAGCTGCATATGGTCATTGAGAGTCAGGGATACCTCTGAAAATAAATAACCTTCCATAATAAATACACTGTATTAAATTTCTGAGGCTGTGGAACATGTAGCATTATTGGCAAATGAACTAAAGAGCTGGAGAGACAATACATTTTCTCTGTCCCAGGGTATGGAAAATAATAGTTTTCCACTTTGTTTTCATTAGGGAGATTCTGTATCAATCACTATGTCACGGGAAATGTGTGGGTCAACAATTTGCATTCAGGTATGTGTCTTGATTTTTGCCAGGTGCACTGTACAAAATAAACAAGTCATCAAAAAAGAAAAGAAAGAAAACCAGCAGGCACTCTTGCGGCTTCCTTCTCCTAGCCAAATCTGATTACTCTGTAAACGAAGTTGGCAAAGAGCATTATTTATAGCCTGATGTGCTGCCACCACCTCTCGTTGAGATGATATTAATTAACACAGAAGTTGCTTTCCTGATCTTGCTGCTTTGTTGGTAGCAGATAAAGGGATAGCAACAGGAAATTGTTAATCCTGTCTTTATATGTTCCTTTGTAATAAAAAGTTAGTCAGAAGATCCAAGTGAATAGTAGATTAATGTTCAAAAATGACATTAACTGAAAAAAGTTAGGCATATAGTAAGCAGCACAGTAAGTACATAGTATGCTAGAATTAGCACTCCTGAAAGCAGAGCTGAGCAAAACATTTCTGACTTTTTTGCACACTGTTTGTGTAACTGAACTTTATTAGACAATGTTAATAGAAAATGAACATGAAGCTGATATGTTTGATCCCACTCTGGAGTTCAGTGGTCTTGGCAGATCATGGGACACCAGACTGACAGCTAGAGCTGCCGGGCCCCAGCAGCTGCCCGGAAAGGCCCTTGTCAGCTTCACCTTCTGCTCCCTGGAAGAAAGGCACAAGATGAAAGTGAGCCTGACAAGAGCCTTCTGGGCAGTGGGAGGGATTTTTCTTTCCCCAGTGAAAAAACAGATTTGGTAGCAAAATTGATATTTTCCTGACTAAATAGTCTATTGTGTAAATAAGATATTATCTGACGGAATACAGTTCTGCACAAAAAATTTCTGATTAACTTTACCTTTTATAAACCTAAAAGTGATTAGACTTGCTAAATGTACACTAGTCCACTAGTGCATTTATTTAAAAACAGATTAAAAATGCAGTCAGCTGAGTAAACAAATAAAGCAGTGCTCATTTTGTCAAGACAAATGTTCAGTACTAGTGTGCTGAAAGGGGAATAAGACTTAATTCTTTCTTTTACAAGGGCTGGAGGACAGATGTAGATTATTCAGTTCCACTACAGATCTGTGATATCCACTGTGGTAAGTACTAATGATAACAAAAGAAAAATTAGATCTGGATTGTATAGAAGAGAGCATCTCAGGTGGAATGTGTTTTTACTGGTAGACTGACATGGGATTCATCTGACCAAATATAGATGCCCATATGGGAGCTTGATATGCTCAGCTTCCTTTATAGACAATGGACTCATATACCTAAACTAGCTTTTAATTAGCTATTGCAAGGGCAACTTCTGTGGCTGTCTGTTTTCTCTGCTTCCTGGGTGAATTTTTCAGCCTGTGCCAAGTTGGGTGCACCACACCTATATTTAGCTTGCAGTGAGTACATGAGGTAACTAGTTAAAAACAGTCCCTGGCAAGCAGGTGCACACTGCTGTCATTGCACTGATTGCAGCACAGCCCTACTGTTAATTTGCCACCTCTGCAAATGGGACAGTAGTAATTCCCTCTATTACAGAAGTACTGTGAGGATAATTTGTATTACGATTTGAAATACACTCAGAGTAAACTGAGGCTTGGGGACTTAAGGTGAAGCGCACAGCAGGGTGGATTCATTAGCTTAAAACTAAGAAGTCTAAAGGCAGTAAAGCTGAGGGAAGACTCAGTCTGAGCATTGCCAACCCCCCCCCCCAACTCAACCCCCCCCAAACAATCTGCCTTCCCTCAGTTCATTGTAAACATGGCAACTCCTATCACAGATTTTCTCATTTTCTCAGTATTTTAAAAATACCTCATGGTTAGCTATAGCTCAAGCTTTGAAAGCCCAGCACTAAAAAAGAGGGGGCCTGAATTTCAGAGCAAGTTCTCCGGACAAGCATCTGCCTAATGGTAGTTCAGGTTTCCTATCTACTTAAAAACTCCTAACAACCCACTTAAGGTGAATCAGTTAAATACTCTGAGTGTTGTGATTCATGTAGTCTGGATGCATCTTCCTTATTCATATTTTCCATTCAGCAAATATGAAGGATATGACAAAAGTGTATAAAATAATGAAGTGTTCTAGAGATGGCAGTTTGGGAATTCCCCTCTGCCTAACAGTAGGAGTGAATGGGTCTGTACACTAAATGAAAATTAGGAACACTCAAACCTGAGTAAAGAACTTTTTGTGCACAGTATTTGATTAAAATGTGGATTTTGTCACAGGTTTTTGTTCTGGTGAAGAACTTATGGAGATTCAGGAAAAAGAAAAAAGAGAAACTGTGCATATCAAGAGCATCAGAATTGTAATATGTGATCACTATGTTTGTTATATGGAGCATTTTAACCTCATGCTTTATGGCTTCTGCCAGACTGTATGTTTTTTGTATAATGAAATCCACATGTAGTGAGTGGCTGATTCCACCTCTGCCTGTTGGTCAGGAGGGGGTTTTTGAAACTTCCCTCTGTAGCTGCTGGTACTGATCAGTGTCAAAGATAAAGCACTGGATTAGTGGGTCTGGGTCATTGCTGTAATTCCTGTTCTTAATGACTCATTAGGGGCCAGCAACTGCTTGTTTGATGATGTGTAAGATTTTGAATGTAACAGTAATAGCATTACTACTAAGGAGTTTCTTATTCTCAAATTCTCATTTTCTTTAACAAAGATGTTTTTTCAAGCATTAACTTTTCAGAGTCAAGAGATGATGAAAGTTATTTAAAGGCCATATCACTTAGAGTGATAATTCTTATACTGGGATGCTATTATGATTGTCCTTGAACATAAAATGTTAACAAGTACAATCAACGTAGGGTGAAGGGAATGTTAAATGTACGACTCATCCATGATTTTTGACAAATTGGATTACACAAAATGTCAAAGTGAATGACTACTAATCCTATAATGGCACAGTGAAAATATTTATTGTATATGTCTTTGTGAAATGGAAGTTTATGTTGTTAAATATTCCTGTTATTAAAAATATCATGCAGCATCAGTTTGCCCAAAACAGCGGTGGTATTATTAACATGTATTTTACTCCTCAAAAACAGGATTCCAGTGATGACAGTATCTTTTATAAAAAACAGTGTAGCTAACCATCATGAAGCCTATTCTCTTTCCAAATGGAAGAGAAGTTTTCTAGCATGTATAACGTATTATACTGTAATTTACTGTATTTTTCTATCAGTAGCTGTGCTTTGGAATTAGAATGACTTAACCTTATTTGCTCTAGAGAAGATGGAAATAAAATCCTTTTTTTGTGTTTTATGTAGAGGCAAAACTTTGTGTTCTTTTTAAATTTTATTTTTCCTTGGCCAGTTTTCTAGATTCTGCTTAACGTACACAAACATTTTGAGGCATTATTTCAACTTTTAAAAAAAGAAATGTATCTATTCTGAATGAACCAATATCCGGAATCAGTTAATATGAAAATAAATATATGAACCATAATGAAAAAAATGGCAACCTACATTTGAACTTGTTTCTTCAGGTTTTCACAGACAGACATACAGTGATGGAAGCCCAGCAAAGGCCATAACACACAGGTATCTAGCCACTTTCTTCAGTATAGTTAAAAAATTTTCAAGAGTTGATAGAGTTGTTAACCCTGAAAATATTTCATTACCCTCTCTAAAGATGGGCAATGTCTGAGTGAACTTAGCACTTGCCAGCAAGAATATCAGGTTCCTGTCTCTCCTCATTCCTTGTCCCCCTTGAAACCACCTCTTGCTTCTGTGCTCCTCCTTTCTCCATATTGTATGGCAATGCAGTCTGGCGTCAGAGGTAGTAGGATCTCCTTGCTGCAGAAGAGAGAGGACAGAGGAAGACAAATAACCAAAGGAAGTGAGAAGGTAGTGAAACAACCTTCAAGAACCAGGGAACAATCTCAGATTTGCTGAGCATGATATTCATATTATTAGCACCTGCCTCGTGCTTCCTCCCTGGCATTTTCAGGAGGATCATAGTCCCCTCTGTGCTCTCACTCACTGGAGAAGTCTCCTCAGCTGTTTCAGTGCTTCCTTCCATTCTCATAGCCCTCTGCAAAACAGCAATACTTAGACTGTAAACAAACGAGGTGGGCCAAAATAATTAATGCAACCAACAGATATATGATTTGGTGGGACCCTGTGCTCTTCGAAGAGCTCTTCCTTTAAGGGCACCCCATCAGAGGCAACCTAGAGCAGTGGTTATTTTACAGCATACGGCCTGATGTTTCATGTCCATCTCATGCTATGTGACACTAGTGAAGAAGATGTTGTACCTGAAATCTGCTCCAGAGGGAACAGAGATACTCTGAGAAGCCCTTGTACAAAGATGGGGAAAAAAATGCAGCCTTGAAGAAATCGTGATTTCCCACCTTTGGTTGGGAAGGTTGAGAAGGTGCTTCCATCTTTGATTTGAGGCAGTCTTTTCCTCTTTTCCTTGTCAGAAGATACCATTCAGGATGAAGTATGTTGTTTTTGTTCATTTGTTCATGTCAGTATTGCTTGGACTGCAATAGTCAAGTCCTAAAGCTGTAGATAAATGGTTAGATTTATTATTAATCCCAACCATATATGAATGCAATGAATTCTTTTCCACTTGAGAAAAAAAAACAATCTTTAATTTTCTGTTTTTCCCATAGAATGAAGAGTGTGCATTCCTTGCATTGAAGATGGATACAGATGAATTTACTTACACATTTTCAAGATCCTTAGTATCTCCTCAACATCAAGTTGTCTTTTGGTGTGACTTGCAAACCCTCTGTAAGTGGTTTTCTCTCATGTTAATAGTTTCTGCTAATTACTGTGGGATTATTCTCTTGAGTGAAAAATTTAGCAAGTTAAGCCTATTTTAACATCTTCAACAGAAGCTGGATTATGATTCCTCATTTCCCAGTATTTCAAAAAGAAAAAATGTCTTAGATCATGTAGTTAGAGAATCGGTTCACGTTTTCCTTCTAAATTAATGTTTTATATGTAATGTGCTATAAATGGGCACTTTCATAGTACCTTGTGTATCTACAAAATGACTATTTCAGATTTTCTTATTTGTAACCTTCCTTTTTAAGCCATAAGCAAAAGTTGTTGGGAAATAAAGAATAGAGGAAGTTTTTTCAGCTTTGTTACATTATCCTGCTTTGTAATTTCCTTTGTTTTCTGATGCCATTCTGATGACCTCACTGTGAAAGACTGTATTCCTGAAATCTATCTAACAACTGTCTTCTGTGTTGTTTGCATTTGTATTTGACTTGGAGAGAACCTTCCTACTTGTCTGAAGAGGAACAAGTCTTTGTTTTGATAGCTGTTTAAATCTGTCATGTGGAAATCCAGCCTAGAAGGAAAGTGTTTAATGGAAAGAATTGAAGTATTTTTTTTCATTATATCAGTATTTATACTCAACAGTTGAGAACAATATTACACACTGTACTGATTATCAAGTATTTGGCCTTTATTTCGCTGAATGCTCCTGTCAGCCATCCTTACTTCCTGTTGTGTAACACGGAAATAAAGTCAGGTAAAAGATGAATAATGACAAATCCTGAAACCATGTGGAATTGCTCATGTGGAATCAGGGAGAGGAGGGGGGGAGTGAAGATCTGGAACACAACGCTGATCAATAAAAAAAAAAAAAAAATTCCATCATGTGTTTTTTATTTTAAGACTTTCAAAGAGCAATTTACAAAAGGAAAAATATGGTGTAGAAGACATATCTGTAGTGCTGAAAATTTGATTTTCAAGGGGCTCTGGAGAGGACAATGCTGCCTGGCTCCTTTGATATTAAAGCTTCTTTGTGTGAAGTGCACATACATTAGATATATTCCTATTCCATGCAGTGCTACAGCTCCAAAAACAGAGGTGGCCAGGCAGCCTTCCTAAACCATTTAGGTATTTGAAAGTGGAGAGCTTTGGCTGTGAAATAGAAGCACCGACCTACTCAGACATCTGTTTTTCCTTTAATTTCCTCCAGACTGCAGCCAGAAACAAGACAATCAACTGAGAGTGCATCATAACACTATTCTCTTCAGTTTTATCCAGTGGAAAAGCCTTTTGTGTAGGAAGGGTTGTTTTGTATAGTGTGCTCTTTATTGCAGTGAAATCTTAAGATCAACTTTTTGACTATGTCCACAGGCCAAAAATGAATTGAGAATTATATATGTGTGGCAGGATCTGAAGAAAGCACCACCTCCAATGACAAGTTCTTATAAGGTCCTGAAGCAACAGTACCTGTAGGAATGGTTGCTGGATGCTTTCAATTATAAGATCCTGTTTCAGCTGCACAGACTGCAAATCTATTGGAGTGCATTTTGTTTACTTATTGGCTGCAACAACGGAAATACCAAAAAGGATGTGAAATGGCTGGTTGTGATCACGTTGATGCTGTTCTACAGGGACGCCTGCACCATGAGTATAGCAGACATATCTCTTAACTTAACCGTCTGAAAGTTAAGTGTTCATTCAAAGGTAGCTGTCTAGGCAATGTCTGCAAACAGTTCCTAACAGAATTTCCATACTTTGTTTGGGTCTGCTTGTTTACATTTGTATAGTGAAAAAATTGTTGGTAGTTTTTCTAATTAACTTCCAACTTGATCCTTAGAAGTCCTGTTTCTAATGCACCACTTCAGGTAAGCCCTGCCTCTTCTGATCACAAACTTTCTGCTCCATCTGAGAGCAGCTCTTCCTGCTCTCTCAAATAGTGATTGAACTACCCTACAGATCCGATGCCCTGCAAGGAGTTCTGTTCAGATGGCGCCTTCTCTAGAGAATTTAGAATTTTGCATTACTAAGCTGCCAGGCACTTGTGTCCTTTAACATTACAGTTTCAAAAACAAAGCTTTCTTCTTCTTTTTAACAAGGCATTTTAAACACTGGTAGTCCAAGTCACAAGCCTGAAGGGCACAGGTACAAGAGCCTTTTCCAGTTCTAAAAGTATTCATTTCACTTTGCTGACCACAGAAATGTTTTCTTTTTTCTCACCCAAACTATGCAATTGTTTTACAATATTGACCAAACCACAAGTAAATATGCTGGAATAACAGCCAAATCCCAAAATCCCCTATGTGATTGCTTATAGACTTGGCTAATCCTGTAAAGCCTCCATTTTTTTGTTGATGGAAATTCCCTTCTTGCTGATTGTGGGCCCAGCCTGATCACCCTGTTTTGAGACAACTCACAGTTATTTGGTTTCCATTTCATATTACTATTATCACACAGCATCAATGTTCCAGTTCTTCCAAGACAATAGCATATACCAGGTTATCACTGAGGTATTACAAAAAGGCTGATGGATGCTTTGTAATCTCTTCAAAAGACTTTCAGTTGTGTCCAGTGCATTGCAAAAACCTGAAAATATCATTTTAAGTTACCACATAAATTAAAGCTATTTTCCTTCACTTATTTAGGCATTTATTTCCACTTGCCACACCGATACTGGGTCTGGTGTGGGAAACCAGACTGATCCTCATGCAATACCTTTCATATCTTTTATTTGTGGTAGTGGATACATTTCCTCTAAAGCAAGTTATAGTTGAGAGACATGCTTGAGTTGTCACATCCTAATGAATAACTGTATATTCACTGAGCCATAGTAACAGCTACAGGAAACCCAGTCCAGTGCTCTACTGGTGTGTTCCTGACCCATCCCTTTTCTGGCCTTCTGATAAACTGCTTCAGAGAAATAAATAGGCAGAGAAATAATGGCTGCTTTTGTAGGGTTGGTTTTCTGCTGATTTCACTCCCTGAACTGCAAAGTCAGGTATATGTCAGCCAGCACAAGTGAAGTAGCCTAAGTATGGGGGAGTGGAAGAGGGCCGCTGTGAGCTCCCTAGATAGCAAGTTGACTGAACTGTAATGTAACATGACAACCTGATCATGTACCTGTTCTTAGCAAACAGAAGAAAATATATTTGCTTCAACTTACTGGAAAAAGTTTCAGTGAGCAAGTTCCCCCTTGCTTCTATACCAGGTAAGCACACATAAACATCCTATTTCCAGCTACCCTTAAAAAATGGTGACTTTGTACTATATTTCATATCCCTGCTAACTTTTCTATTGTACACAGAAATCTCTCTCCTGGACTGCGAAGACAATTTCTCCTTCTTATCCAGGAAACCCTTCAGAGCAGACATGTAATGCTGCTGTGTTTAGTGTGAGCTGGACCAAGTACAGTAGCAATGGTGGGAGCTATTACTCCCATCCCTGTTCCTGCTTTTAGCTACTCCGAGCCATTGGAGTCAGTATCACTGGTTCACATTTTGAAGAAATGTGCCCTTTTTATCTACCAGGTGCTACTTTTTAAAAACTTTAACCAAATGAGCAAGGATCAGTTCCTATATTGGATTTACAAGAACTCTTGAAGTTATGATTCCCTAGAGACCATCAATCTCAAAACAGATCTCACCCATTCCCCATCTTACATTGGATCAAAAGACTCCATATTATATAGCTGATGCAATAAAAACAGGGCAGCTAATCCATTGCAAACAAGATTTCATTCATCCAGACCATATCTTTCAACAGATGGAATTTGTAAGATACATTTCCTGGCACTGGCTACATACTTACTGACTAAAATGAAACCTAAACAATTTATTAGCCCATCCTGTTTTTCAGCTATGTAAGTTCCTATCTGAAAGGTCCAGTTTTCAAAATCAGCTTGGGTCACATTCCACATTGCTCTCTCCACCTGAGTGCACTAAGGTTTTGGATCTTTTAATCCTTTACCCAACACAATCAAAAAACCTCTTGCCTTTGAGCCAATATGTCCACTACTCTCACATATTTCGCAGCTTCTAGTATATGCTCAGTGGCTGAACTCCCTTTGCAGTGAAGTTCTCTGATGGGATGTGCCTGGAAGAAGAAAGGATAAAAGGCAAAAGAGGCCCAGAGTAGACAGAAGATGGGGGGAACATCCTTTGAGCCATCTATGGGCACTGGTAGGAAGAAGCACTCAGTAGGCAACAGTGCATATGAAGCCTGCAGAAGGAAGCCTGTAAAAGGTGAAGGACAAAATGGACAAGAAGAAACAGAAGCAGGGATGAATGGAGGTGGGGCAGGGCAGATGGACTGGAGGAGAAAAAGAGTGTTGGGCAGGAGAAGGAAGGAGAAAGTGAAGCCAGCGAGCCAGGATAATTCATGTTGCTGGCTCCAATCTACTTCTTGTTCAGAATTTCCAGGTAAAATGGGAACTTGAGTGCAGGAGAACCAAATCTGTACTGCTCTGCATCCAGCACATACACTAGCATTACCTGTTTGCTTCCCACCTTCATCCCTGCCCCTGCTATCCTGTCCCCTCCTTCATGGAGCACAACATCATGGTGAGTGACAGGCAACTGCCCCAGAACCTCCTTGTCTGACAGGAAGTCCTCTTCAGAGTGCATGCGGGCTTCTTCCCCCACAGGGCTTCAAGGTTTATTGGGTCCTCTGCAAACTGGCCTCAGCTCCTAAGTGCAGTGCATGAGTTAAAAGGGTACTGGAAACAGTCAGTTATTTTTTTTTTCTCCATCAATAATAACAGTCCTAACAGTGAGGAGAAAAGCAAGAAGGATGTGACTCAAATGACTGGAGAAACATTGAGTTACACAATAGCCATATATTTTTAATAGTCCTTTTGCAACCATTTTCCCCCTCAAAAGTAGTAGCACTGACTGATTCTTTCACTTTCTGCATTACTGTCAGTTTCCCTTTATTTTTAGAAGTAGAACTTTCCCTTTCTTTAATTACTTAATAATATCATAAGCCTCTTTCTCTCTTTCAGTGTTGGACGTCTATGGCATCTGGCAGTCTGATTCCATTTTCCTCTCCAGTGGCTCTTCCTCTTCTGCTATTACATTCTTTGTCAAAACCAGAATTGCTTCCTAAATTTGCAGTTTCTATTCACGGATTTTTTTAAAATCTGCAAGACCCTAGCCAGCTGAGTGCCTTCAAACTGGACTGCTCCCAATTAATCCTGGAAGGCATGATTCTCTGGATGTCTGCAGATACTAAAACCCACAGTCCTTAAGTCTTCTGGTTGTTCATGGATGTCTTCTTTTACCCTTCCACTTTCTTCTCTGTGCCCTCTGTTGAGACTGATGTACCTTACAAACATGAGTGTCTGAATATCTCAGAGTATTTCTAGCCATGCAAGCTTGTTCTGTCTCTAAGATGGCTGTATATAACAGTCCTGGAAGTCATTTAACTGCGTTTATGTGGCAATACGCCTGAACTAGTAAGCTTTACTGAAAGGCAGGATAGATCAGTTTGACCACAGCACTGCACTAATGTGGTTTCCAGACTGAGGCTAACTTGCTCTGGCAAACTCGGAGTGCAGTCAGCAATCTGGCATCTGCCCTCACCTTTCTGTGTAAACAAAACTTCAGTCTGTTTTCAGTGAATATGTTCTATAATGTTATTAGAGCTGGGTTTTCCAAATTAGCTCTTTCTGTCTAGGCTTATTTGAGGTATGAGACTGAGCTGAGCCAAATGAGTTACTTCATTTCAGGTCCTTTCATACAGACTGTAGGTTTTTCTAATGATCCAAGCTGAGGCAGCCTTCCTATGTTCCTTTAAGTTTCTGTGGGTTACTGATAAGCAGAAAACTGCTTAAATATCTGGCCTGACTCAACTCCTTTGACTGGCCAATTTTTGGCTGCTGGCTTCTGCAGTGTTTTGTGACCCCAGATTTCTTTCTAGAGCCATATTATTATCTCTTTAAGGGTCTGTTACAGATAATCTATATTTGTAAGCTCCAAGGTGATCAGTGATCAGACTTGTTTTTTTTGCTTCTACTGAAAGAAGAATCTTCAGTAAATAGCTAGTAGTTGCTGGCCAGCTCACCAGACATCCTCCCCACTCCCAAATGGAAGTACTGCAGCAGGGATTCCCAGTCTGTCCATAACTACTGCAGTCACAAATCCAACCAGCATTTTCTTTTGCTTGGCTGTATGTTCTTCAACTGTTGCTGTTAAACCTTCAGATGCTGCTGTATTGCATTAGCTTTAAATTTCTTTTGCTCATTTTCATTCTTGGGAGCTGCTCCACTGCATGCTTCATCTGCCTTCCACATGAAAATGAGCTCAGAAGCTCTTGAACTGGATAGCTTGGGTGCGATTCAGGTCTTCATGACATGTCCAAAATCCAGCAAAGGCCGGGGCAAGTCAAGAACCTGAGATGGTGGAGTTCAGGATCCTGCCAGGAGAAGGCAGGGCACTAAGTAGGATCGCAACCCTGGAGTTTAGGAGAGCAAACTTTGGCCTCTTCAGGGACCTACTTGGAGGAATCCCATGGGTTAGGGCCCTAGAAGGAAGGGACGTTCAAGAGAGCTGGTTAATATTCAAACATCACTTCCTCCAG
>NW_020450817.1:491681-512334 GCF_003343035.1 Apteryx rowi
CCCGCCTGGACGCGATCCTGTACAACGTGCTCTAGGTGACCCTGCTTGAGCAGGGGGGTTGGACTAGATGATCTCCAGAGGTCCCTTCCAACCTCAGTGATTCTGTGATTCTGTGATTCTGTGATACCTTGGTAGCTGAAGTTTGTATTAGTTCCTCACTAATGAGCTATCCTTCCACTTCTCTTCTGTGAGCAGAGCTCTTGGAGTTTAGAATGGGACCTTTGTTCCTCTGCCTTTCTGTAGTCCAGAAATAGCTTTGGAGATCTGTTCGCATATGAATGATTAGCAAGTATATCTTTCTCTTGTCTTCCTATTTTGTTCAGCTGCAGAGCTAGAAACTTGTATTTTCTTTTCTCTATATTTAAATTCTTGTTGACATTTTCTGCTGTGTCCCAGGAGGTAGAATGCCTCTGAGAAGGCAGGACTTTCAATTATGGCCAGCTGGAACTAACTTAAAGGAATACTTTGGACAGACGAACATCAACAGAATGCTGAGGTAAATGTGTTCCAGTTGCTACAAAGTTCTTATCAGGAACTTAAAACTGATACAAGCCCAACTTTTAAGGAAACTGACTCTGGAAGGGCTTTGTGAAATGACCCTCAGTCTTTGGGGAACACAAAATTCTTGAATATTTTGTTATTTTGTTTAAGAAATACTTTGCGGTCTCTAGGGTGAAATTTCATTGTTTCAGTTTACTTCACGGTTTTGATCATCCACATTACATACATATTAGTTCACTCCAGGGCTCTCATATGGAGCAAACCAACTTTTCCCATCTGAGACAAAGCCTGGGCGCAGCTTAGATTCTAAGGTATTCTCCCTTCAGGGAGGGTGGATATAGCCAGTCTGCTCTTGAAAGAGCCCTTGAACTGTATATATACAACCTAGTCTGCACAAGATGATACTGCAGACTAAGATTTACTCCATGGCACAGATCACAAAAACAGCATAAATATACTTGTAAGGGCTGTTTTTTATCAGTTGTTGTTATCTGCTTGGTGCAGAGACATTGGATACCGTGGGAAATAGCTGTACCAAAATTGCTGCTATTGCATCACTGCCTGAGACGAGAGGTCTCTGTGCTTCCTGAAAGAGCGCTCTACTGTACTCCTGCTTAGCAATATTCTGTCACCATTACAAGAGAAAAGTAGTGACTGTGTCTAAAAAACATAAGCCATTGTCTATGTTTCTGGCTATTTATAAGATCCAAACTCTACAGTCTGGCTTAATTTGGATCCTCACAAAGTTTCATTCTCTTTCTCCATTAAACACCCCAACATTTTGGTTCCAGCTCACGGAAGCGAAGCATGAGCTGATCAACTGTTCCATCAAGTCTTTCGTGGAGATAGGTTTGTGTAAGGTTGAGTGTACAGGGTAGCAGCACTCCTTTATCTATACCTTAAAGTCTGTAAAGAAACTGCTTTTAAATTTAAAAGTCAATTTTATGGAATTCTGAAAAACTACAACAAAGGTGGGAGGGGCCCTTAAAGAATGTTCATTGTAACATAGTTTGCAACCACAATTCCCATCCCACCCCTAATCTGGCGGCTGTGAATTTTTGTGAAGGGTGTGTGGGTGCATGTGTGCGACTGTGAGACAAAGGAAGAGAAAGAAAGAGAACTTCAGTGGGAGAAACTTTCTCTTGTGTATTAACTGCCCTGTGAACCAGTGCTTGAGAGCAACAGTCCCTGTGCTTGCCAGAAACAACAGTGTTCACTGCTCACTTAGTATTGTCACGAAGAAGACAGACTTTATCCAGCTCAGGGAAAGTATGCCTCTGATCTGTAAGTCATGTGTAGTAATTACAGTCAAAGATGGATTCTGTTTGTCATATGTACTATTTTTTGCTTGGCAATATGTGCACACTACCGAGTTTTATTTCCCAGAGGCACAAAAGCTCTTAATTTGCCTGTGAAGTTCAGTGATTCATTTCCAGGTAAGTGGAAAACAATGCACTTTTTTGATTACGAGACACATGGAACAGCTTTTCAAATGTGGGTAATTTTAGGCTTTGGCCAGAGAGTACAAATGATACAGATGGTACAGAAGCATAAGAGATATCAAAGATTCTTCCTCAGTATACAAATTTTGATGGGCTGTGGAACAGGACATTACAGGCTTCCATACTTTTGCTATCACCATTGCCAGTTCCCCTAATTGCTTATAAGACCATTGAGCTGAGTCAGGGCAGGATGTAGTCCTGATTTTTTGTGGGGGTAGCTCTTGTTTCACAGTGGCCAGGATTATGTGCTGTGACAAAGATGTTCCTCCTTCAACCATGTTGTGTCACATGATGAAAAAAGCCCCTTCCCTTTCCCTCACCTCCAAATGTAGCCCATCCTGGGGGATCTTGTGGGTCTTGTGGGTCTTGGAGCTAGAGGTACATATTCCCTGGTTCCATACAAAACACATCTTCTCTCGTGTTCTGGGAGCCCACATATGGTTGGTGGGTGATCATTTGTATCTGGGCAAACAGGGCTGAGGAGCCCAAAGAAGCAAAAAGTGCTGTGTGGTAAATGTGAGGAATGGCAAACAAAGTAGGAAAAGTTAAATCCTTTCCCCTGTAAATCCCATCCTTTCTTGCCTGTTGCAGAAGACACCAAAGCCCGTCCTGATGAGTCAGCCAGGATTTCAATGCATGCTCTCAGTAGAGCTTTTCTGCACCATTATCTTATTCAAATTTCTATCGCGTCATGAAGTCTTGCCCTTCATTTATATAAGGGCATATAAGAGTTTGTATTGAGCCAAATCAAAGGTTCATCTAGCTTGTACTCTGTTGTTTACAGGGCCATTTGCAGATAGGCAGGACAAGCATAGGGTCATACACCTCAGGGTCCATGTCTTAAGAATCTGATGAGTGAAAAGTAGTGTTTTTGTTTCTAATGCCTCTAGAAGGCTTTTTCTTCTTTGAATTTATTTAAGCCTTTTTAAACTCTGGTAAATTTCTCAAATTTTCAATTTCTTGTGGCAAGGGACTCCATGGTTTAAGTATGTGATATATGAAGAAGTATCTGTCTTTGCTTACAACTTGTCACCAGCCACTGTATCATTCACTGTCCTCTAGGTCTTGTACTGTAAAGGACAATGAACAGTTTCCTTTTATTTGTCTTCTCCACATCCCCTGTGATTTGTCAACCTCTATTTTATCACCTCCTCATCTGCTTGACAATCTGAAGAATTTAGGTCCATTTAGTCGTTCTTTATATGGAAACCATTTGGACTGTGTACAGTATTCAAACTGTTCAGCTAGTGGGTGCATTTTGGATTTATAAAATGGCATAGTTATATTCTGTCTTGTTCTCTGTTCCTTCCCTAATAATCCCTAACACTAGACCTGTCTTTTTGACCAGTACTGCTAAGTACTGAGTTGATGTTTACATGAAACTGTTTGTTACAAATCTGAGATCTCACTCCTTATTGGTTATGGCTAAATCAGTTTATCACCATGTAATGTTATTAAAAAACTGGAGCCTTATGCTCTGGGCAGACCCTGCCCAGTGTAGACTGGACAGAATAGAGACAGGTTTCATTATTACTTCTTTAACTAAACAAAATCAGAAGAATATAAAATGATACTTGCTATCATTTGCCTTATATTATAAAGTTTTTGGTAGCATGTACATGCACATTAATATGCATATGTGCCAAAATGCAGGGAACACTCAGCCTGAGGATGATCAGTCCTTACCTGGATGTTTGGACGGTAAGTGGGTTGTGTCTGCTCGTGACAATAGTGCCTGTGCACTGCTATAACTCTATGTTCTTTATATAGTCAAGTTTCAAGGGAAAATGGTCCTGATCCTCCAGGCCAAACCACTTTTATCTAGTGCAAGCTTTGCAGATGCAGCAGGCTGTACATAACTATATCATGTACAAAATACAATATTGTTCTGTAAGGTGGCCTTAGCTTTAGAAAAGTTTTGCAGCCTACTCATGTAGGGTAGCTTTTGTTTTCACTACTCTACTAAGTTACTGTAAGCCAGCAGAGGAGGCATTCTGAAGTTAAGGTTTTTGTGGTCGGGGTGGTGATGGTGGTTACCGTGTCAATGGAGTTTTCTGTATCAGTGAAATCAAGATTTTTTTTTCTCACACACATCACTCTTTATTAGCATTGAATATCACCTACCATTTTATCACTAGTTGCTCATTGTGAAACCCATCTGCAATTTGTCATATTCAGCTTGAATACCTTAGTATCATCAGCAAATGGTTTATTTTGCTGCCTAGATAATTTATGAGCATGTTGAACAGTTGAGAAACCAACACGTGCTTAGAATGGTAAAAATTTCCATCAATATTCCTTCTTAAATTACTAGATATATTTTCCATGCCCTCTATCCTGCCCTCAATTTGCTGTCACTAGAAGACATCATTGTCTCCAGATAGATTGCTTAACAACACAGCTGGGGCCATAAAAAAAACAACTGTGGGGCGGAATTGTACTGGCTTGCAATTAGCCATGGAGTGCTCCAAAGGAAAGTACTCTGCAGTTTACAATATATCACTCCATATTTATTTCTTAATTTATGCAAAGCAGTGTTTGCTTTGGATTAGTCATTCTCCTTTACCTTTTCAGCTGTGATTTTTATCAGGCATTTCTTAACAGCTGCGTAGGTTTAGCATTTATTTGATTAATTGTGAAAAACTGAACACAGCATTCAAACCCTAATCACTGGCAAGGAAAGAAGAGACTACACATTGGGCCTAAACTGAAGGTCTGCTGCATTTGGGAGTCTGATAGGGGAAATTTCAATCTGTGCTGAAATTTACTTCTACAGTCACATGGTTCCTCTGAAACTGCATAGCCAAATTTTCCATGCATTGTTCAGACACTTAGTTATTTGTTTATTCATTCATTCACTCCTTGTCATCCTTCAGTCTCTTTGATTTTTCAAGAGACAGGTCATTTGGAAAACTCTTTCTGGACACCACTGCTCCATGTATTTTCAAGGCCCAATGGGACTCCTCCGCAGAAACCTAACCACTCTTTCCTCTTAAAAGAGAGAGAGACAGAAGAAGGAACAGATTCCTTACCTCTCTTGTTGCCCTTGAGCCTTGAAGGTTACAGTATGATGGTTTGGAAGTTTCTTAGTAGCTTATTCACTAGCATGTGAAGCCAGGTGATTGCTAATGCAGTATGTTTCTGAGCTGTGGTATCAGGCCTCATCTAGAGCTTGACTTTCTGTAATGCCCTGTCCCCAGACTTTGGGAAACAAACAGTGCACCTCTTGGGTCTCGCAGAAAAGAGGAGGGGGAAGAGGGGCTCCAGTCCCTACGCAACAGTAAATGTAAACTAGGGCCTTGGAAATTCTCGCTGGGGACTGAAGAGACTGAATCTCAAAGCAAACTTGAAGGGGGAGGGCTATGACCAACACCCCAAAACTGATGTATCTCTGGGCTGCCTTTGTTTTGCATCTCAGTAACTCATGGGAAGAAACGGGAATCTCTCAGGCAGAGCACAAGAGCTGGCACCTGAATATACAGCTATGCTGTGGTATTTATAAAGGCAGAACTGTAGCTTTCGTGGGAGCACTCTCAGGCAGGTGGGAATGCAGGATTCCTGCTGCATATGCTGAAGATAGATGGCAAAACCTGGGGTCTGGGCCAGCTCACAGACTGAGAGCCTACCAAGTTCCAGGAAAATGCCTCTTAAGCATTTATTTGGAAAAGAGGCTAGATAGTAGGCATATGAAATATTCTACGTTCCTGTCCTAACATGTATTTCATAAAGCAAACACATACGTATGCAATGTCAATTAACACAGGAGTACAGGGAGCAGGTCCAGGTCAGAGGAGTGATTGTTCATACCGAGGTACAGGGATTTCTCTGGGGTTGGCTTCTCTGCTGCTTCATGGAAAAAGCAATAGGGGTTCACAAAACCAAATGAAAGCTAATTGCATATTAAATAGTTATATTGTGGTGGCTCGTAATATTATTTATTGGGAATTATTTTCCTCATGAAAAGCAGTGGTGGTCATGATGGCTGTGGGGCTTGGCTGCGCTCTCCATAGATGTGTCTCTTCTGGTTTCCCTAGAGTTACTCCACAGACAGCTTTCAGAGGGAAAATGGGCCCATTGGTGGGGAATCATCATAAATGTTTTTGTATAGCTTTAAATCCACAGTCCTCCAATATTTTTTTGTCAAGGCATCTGAGTAAATTTTCCAGATCCCTTTTGTTTCTCATCTGTCTTCAAACACTACATTTCCTACCAGCTTCTATCTACTGCAGATCACCCTGCAGTTTCCATTTCATGCTGCTTCTGTTTCAGCTACGGAGATCCCAAAACATTCTCCCAGTTCGAACTTGAAGCCACACTCAAAACAGCAAGTATGTCCATTTTTACTTCACTCCACAGCTTTTTAACTCTAAATATTTGATTAACTTTACTTCCTAAAATAGCAAGGTCAGACCCTGAGGGAGGTCTTTCCACTTTGCAAAGACACAAATGGGGAAATGAATGCAAGTTCAAAAATTTTTTTTCTATAAAATCTCAATTCCACATAGGTGCAAGGGGAACAAAAGGAGAATGCTAAAATGATATATAAGAGAGGAATGTGCATGAGAGGACTGCGCGACCTATGACTAATTTGGTACCTTTTGAAACAACATACAAAGGATAAATTTCCCTTCAAATTATCCTCTCCTATTAGGTAATGACCGAAGTATGGATTACAGAGGCAACCCTTGAGGGACCACACATGCACACATAAAAAAGTGATGGCTAAGAAGGAGAAATTGCTCGGCTGTGAATCCTGACTTCCAAAGTGACTTGGCTTTTCTGTCTTGGTTTTCCCTGCTTAGTAGTAGTTTGTATTAATATATCTCCCAGTATTACACAAAGAATTATCTCTCAGTCTGCTTATAGCCCTCTTGGATCCAGCCCTACAGACCAAAGATTCACTTCTATCTCTGTGTCCTCTCTGGTTTTTCTCTTTTATTAGTTTTCAGTGGAAAACAAGCAAACAAAAAACCCCACATAGTTTTTTTTGAATTGTGATGATACATTTGTTTGCTTAACTTTTGTTCCCTTCATCCTTTATTTTGCCAGAGATTTTCAAATGTATATTTTGCTCTATATGCTCCTCACTGTAAGGTACTGGCTTCAAAAGTAATTTCTGCATTTTCTTTTTAGCACTTATCTATTTAACTTTGGTCATTTACATTCTCCAACTATTTTTGCAGAAGGATGTAATATGTCATTGGGTATGAATATGGACATAGCATCTATGTTTGTCTTTCATATGAATTTTAATTTCACAAAAATATGAATAATATTTTAATATTTTTTAATATTCAGAGTTGTCTTGCAGAATTGTTTCACTAACAGGCAGGAATCTAAAACCTGAAACCAATTATCCTTGCTTACCTCTTGCGTTATTTATTTTTTCTAGGCCTCATTGAAAATTGTTCCAATTCTTAAACTGTGTTAACTTCAAGCTGAATTAATGAACTGATTTTTAACTGGAGCCTCACCAATAATAGCAATCATTTCAATGTCAGATCTTGTTCCAGAATTTGACTTTTAACTTCAGACAATTGTATAAGTGGATGCTTAGAGTGTTTCCAGGCACTTTTTCAAGTAGACTGTATGAAAACTATGCCAAAGATTTCAGGGGGCAATTCATATAATCAATGTTTGTGCCACTGTGGCTGTACCACTGCAGGGTAAGAGCTGTTTGTTTCTGCCAGGTAACAAGGTTACTTCCTTGGTTCGCATGGCTGTATGCTGTGCTGGGGAGCTGAGCCTGGGTGCCAGCGTGGCAATGACCCAGGGAGTGATCTGACACATCCCCCTTTACAGAACTCCTTGTCCTTGTTCTCTTACTAGTTTCAACACAGTTTTGAATTCACTTTCGGAGGATGGTAACTCAAGGAAAGTAAACCAGCTAATAATAAAAGCATAACCACTACCCAGTTTCCTATAAGGAAACTATGCAAATATAATGTAGACTGTAATCTGTGTAAGTTTCTTCAAAGTTGGGAATTTCCACTTAACAAGTACTTCTGATAATTGGTGCAATAATCCTAAATGGTGAATCCTGAAGAACAGTAACAACAGGAAAGAAAGTTTCCCCTAACAGTTTCATGATAAGACCAAGTCAGCTTGTGCTGGGAAACCCTGACAGAACCATTAGAGCAACACAGTGAGACAAAAGGAGAAACTCCAGCAATACAGCAAATGTCATTAATATCAATCATCTTTTATGTGGGTGTATAAGGAAGCGTGACTTCCTCTTCTCTGCTCGTTATGAGTTATTTCAGATGAGAAACCCCCTTGGAATTTACGTAGATAACTCTGAACAAACTCTGGTGTTTGAGGGCTGGACTCCTGCACTCCTCGAGGGACTGTTGTTGCTGAGACTGTTTCATCTGAATGCTCTTAACTGCTTTGTTGTAGAACCGAAAAAAATCACTGCACCTAAGAAGGGCACAGATCAATTGGGAAGATCTAAATCACTGTTATTTACCATGCAAACCAATCCTGTCCTCAACGAACTAGCAGCTACTCAAATTGCAAGGTCAGTTAAGTCAACTTAAAAAATTAAAACCCTCTGCAGACTTTACTCTTCCTAATATTATTCCCCGTAGGAAGCAGGATAAAGAACCTTCAGAGGAGGTCAAGGATATAGTGTCCTAGCTCCCTGGATAGTTGGGACATCTGGATGCCTTAAGCATATCCCAATCTAGTCTATACCTTGCCATCAGAAACTACTCCTTCCAGTACACTGCTTTCTGCAGGAAGTAGGCTGAAGGCTTTGCAGTGGCTGGCCTGATGGTTTCCCACCAACATTTAACTCTGCTGGCATTTTGAACCGGAAATTTGGGGTTACCCAGCAGATCAATAACACAGGGAGTTGCTGTTCCTAAACTGTAGTCAGGAGATACTGCAACGGTTTTATTTTCAGTGGAGCTTTAGGGGCCTCAAAGATCTTGGCTGCTGAGGACAGTCATGCTGAATGCACTCCAAACTGCGTGGTTTATCACCGCTCCTCTGCACATAGGTGTGGGGGGAATGAACCATCATTTTCATTTTTAATGAGGCATACGAACTACGAAAGTCGAGGAGAGAGATCGATCACAGATAGATATGTTCAGTTTGTTCTAGATGTTTGCTCTGCTGCAGGCTAGCTCACGCCAGGTTGCTGGATGATGACACAGCAATATGAATTATGGAAATACTTAACAGGAATTTCTTGCTGATATGCAGTAAGCCAGATGAGTGTAAGCAAATCAAAGGTGATAAGAAATGGCAGCTTCCTCTTTCGGGTGAACTTTTCAGCTTTCACGTGTATGCTGAATCATTTTGCAGTCTTAGACTTTAAAACATTCTATTCCTTGGCTAATACACTGTCTAATGACTTTTTCAGAAAATAATTACTTCTATCAGTCTGATTAGACCTATCTGAAATATCCATAACAAATTTATGCTAAACAGGAAAGTGTAACAATTTTTTCTAGCTTTTGAATCATGACAGAGTTGATCACATCTGTAATACACATTTCAAATTTGGAGGAGACAAAAAAAATAGGATTTTTTGTGGTCATGCGAGTCCTAATCAGGCCAAAAAGATTTATAATAGGTCCTTTCATAAAGAAGTGTCCCCCTTATGATAATTTGTCATATAGGGTTAAATAAGAAGGGCGAAGTGCCTTGTGCACTTCTTTTTCAAGTGGCATCAGTGCCGCTTCAGCAGCAGTAGAAACTTAACAACTTCCGTGCTGATACAGGCAGCGAAAAGTCCTCTGGGGACAGGGAAATAAAAATAAAGAGGATAAGGCTTTATCCATCTTATTTACTAGGCTCTTAAAGAGCTAAGTGCAACATGCTGGTATCGTGGTGTAGATAATCAGGCTTGTGAAATGAGGAAATGCATGCCTCTCTGAAAAGGCATCCGCAGAACTGTTCAGTGACTGTGACTTTCCAGCACAGGAATAGATAGGACCAGGCTTGAGGACTGGAGTGCGAGTAATATTGCGCTGTCACTCCCGGGGACGTTTTCTTCCGGAAACACTTGCCATGTGCTGCTGGAAGGCTTTTAAGAGATGGCTTCAGGCAACCAGCTGTTCAGTACTTTGTATCTGTGTTCTGGGCTCATCTCTCTTCCTGTACCTAATACTAGTAAGGAACTGTCCTCTACAGCTGGGAGTTTCTCACCAATTGACAAGGTTATTTACAGAAATTCCTCCACCTCTTCTCTCCGGGACACAATATCTCCACTCCCTTGTCTGCTTTTCTTCATTTCCCTTCCCTGAAGTTAAAGGAAAGATGACTTTCAATTTTTGCCTCCTATCAAAACCAGGAACCGACAGCCTGGTTTTGAAAAAAAGAAAAGGAAACTGTTTTCATTTTGAAAACTCTGAATTGCAGGAAAACCTTACACATTTCAAGCAGGTCTACCTAGTAACTGTGATTTAATTTAAATAGTAAGGGTGGAACATAGGTGAACTCAATAGTGATAACATTCAATTACAGAGATGCAACACTGTTGGCTTTGTAAAAAAAAGATGTTTGCGTGCGTGAGGATAGGGAAGAGGTGCAGACAACTTATTTGCCAGCACACTTGTTACCTATACAATATAATGAATAAATTTTATAACTTGTGTTCAGCCATATCCCTCCCATGTTTGGTTTCATATAGCTCCTGGCTGTATCCATGCGAACAGCACTACATCTTAGTTGGTCATGTCCCTTTCATATTAGCTTTTTTTTTAATTTCTAGATTTAATTCCTTTTCGGTAGTGCAGGGATCATCCTGATCATTTGGGTGACCCCTGGTTTTATCTTAATCTCAGTATTTTTGGAATATGACTTCTTCCTAGAAACCAAACTACTTATGCATTACCTCGGTTCATAGCATTAGCTTTTTCCTAAGCTTGTTATATCATTGTCAGTGCATCTCTTGAGATTTCTTTCTGTGTTTTGGTGGTCGCTCTCTTTCCACACCATACCCACCAAAATGGGGACCTTGAAGTCAAAAAACACAGAGTATAGCAAATCAGTGGGTGTCCTGTGTAGCCTGGCTGCACAGCTCCCAGTTGGATCTACAGCCCAGTTGCTCTGTAGCTAGCAATTGCATGACTTTGCTGATGAGTGTGGCAGATCTAGCAGCAGATAAGGGATTTAAAATGAGGGATTATGCATGACATTAGTGTCTGTGGTGCTGGGGGTGGAGGTGGTGGTGGAAGGGCCCAGAATTAACAGGCATTTTGGATGATGCATGAGAGAGGATGATGCACTGGGGATTGGGGAAGGCAGGCTGCAGGTGCAGTTGTCAGGTATTGAAGCAATTACGGGAATACTGGGTATTTAGGGAGTTTGTTGCTGGAGATAAACATCTAAGTGTGCCAGGCCTGGCAAGGAGAGAGTCCCTGGATCACTGTGAGAACTCCTGCCCCCTCCACCTCCCAGCCCAGGGAACTGGGTTAGGCCCTGCTGTGCATAAAAAAGAAGAACTCTTCTTCATTTAACTGACAGAAGACGCTACCGTATAGATCTGAAATGATTTCCCATTTATTACACTGTTTATTGCTATTGCTCTGAATAGCAATAGTTTTCTGTGAAGAACCACCCAGTCAGTCAGGTTAAGCTTTAAACATAAAAGACTATGTGTAAAAAAAGTGATTCCTCAGGGTGTTTCCCAGTAGATTACAAACCTGTATCAACAAGCTTTTGTACAGAGTCTTGGTTACAGTAATCAATGTTTCTACGAAGACAATGAAAATAACATGCATGCACAGAGCTGGAATTTGGCTGTGAAACATCAGTCCATCTCACAGATTTATTGGTCCATAAAAATTACAGGCATAAAACAAGCCTTCTTTTGGGTTTTTCTGAAATTCTTTTTAAAATCTAACACTATAAAAATGTGATATAGTTTGTGACATCCCTTAAGTTACCAAAAAAGACTGAATCTAAGCAAATCCACTCAGATTTAAATATACTGTCTATGCTACTCCCAAAAGATATAAAACCATGCTTGAGTGCCACAGTCTTATTTTATAGCACATGCCTGAAGATAAATTTTATGGTTCAGATAAGGCCATTTGAAAATAGACTTTTATGAATCTTTTATTATAGGGGGCTCTTTACTGGGCACCACTGTAATAAAATCATATCTCTACAAGACAGATCATAGTGTCACTTTCTCTGTTACCATGCAACACAGTGTTGTTCCAAGGCCTAGCCAGTAAGCATACACAAACATGCTCCAGTTTGGAGCAGCAAATGTTTAAGTTATCCTTTGTTCATAAACTGTAGGTTCACTGGTTCTGAAATTGAAAATAAGATTTTGTTTTGACATTGGAAAGCTTTGGCTTTAGAGAACCTAAGAGCTAAGCATGGTTTGGCCCTAGCATCTGATTCTCCAATCTGTGGGGAGTCCCCAAAGGTAATGATGGAAATTGTTAAACATTTGATTTGACCTTCAGCAACCTGAAGGTGCCGCTGCTAAATGAACAAGTGCAAGGGATGACCTTGGTCATCCACTCTGTTTAGTTGTAGTTTCATTCCTGGCTCTGTTCTGGCCCTCAACCAGCTTTTGCTAATACAGAGCCCAGGCATAGTTCTGGGGGTCTTTTCCTTAAAGGCAGTATGCATGAGGCTACCCTGGCTTTGGCTGTCTTCCCCTGTACAGTCCTTCCACAACACACCAGCAGCCTTGCCCCCACACACACCTCCACACACTCTTACACCATATCTTGCTCACTATAAAAACATTATGCTGATGGACTGCAATAAACCTCTTATATTATTTTAGACCCTTTGAACTGAATAGTACAAGACAGCACACAGAATAGTAACAGTATCTTAGAAGTATGAGGGCATGGCATGGGGAGACCCAGGTCTAGTCCACTCTGAGGGGAACTAACCCCAGGCGGTCTGGGCATGAGCCAGTCTCTGCCACCCTGAGTCTTCTTTTATATAGCAGTAGTAAAGAAAAGCAAACCTAAAGTAAGCTAAACTGGATCAAGGCATAAGAAGTACCATCTATCGTTCACAGTACTTGGTGTTTACTATCACTCTCCCTGGCCCAGTTTTGGCCCCTGACCACTAGCACTCTCTCAGATGATGGCCAGGAGTGGCTGGAAGGATAGCAGAGGCCAGGGACTGCAGTGGGCAGTACAGATAAGGCCACACTGTTTTGGAGAGGAAAAGGGTCTGGCTATGCTGGTGCAAGCCATGCTGTCTTGCTTGCACAGTCAGAAAATGACCCACCTGCCCAACTTAAAAATACAGATGTGGCTAGTCTTTCGTAGCAGTCAGTATTATGGTTTACTAAAGCAAGTGTCAAAGGAAAATGCTACAAAGCTGTTTAAACACTGTAGGTTCTTCTTTGCTGTAATGTCCTTTGGTAACTTGGTGACCTAATTGGCTGAACTTAGTATGTTTTTAGTGCAGCTAAACAAAACCCAGGGTTTAAATCTGAAGCAAAATCCAGCATTTCAACATTTGCTTTTGTTAGACATTAAGAAAAAATGTGAAGCGTGTAGTTCTTCACAGAACAGATGTTGCCACAAAAGTTTAATTAAAAATCTAGTAGTTTTTCTACTGTTTTTAAAATCTAATTGAAATGTTATCATAGTCCGCAATCCAAAGAATCCATTTTGGTTTATTGAAGTTGGCCCAATGATTCATTTCCAGCTCTTCACCTCCCATCAGACACCCAGCATAATGAAGTAATATTACTACGCAGAGTGATCAAAAGAAGACATGTATTGCAATGGAAAATGTAGGGACTGAGAAGCCTCTAACGTAGTAGTTAGGGCAATGATTTGGCTGAGGATGGGATGTCTACCAGGTGTAGACATCTATAGCTGGTTGTCTACACTCTTGTTATAGTCATCAGAAAGAAATAAGCACTGTTTGGAAAATGAACAAGGTTTACTTTATGCATGTAACTTACCCACAGAGAGACTGAGCTAATGATCTAATTCTGGGTAATTTTAATGAGTAGAAACAGGCCTTTTTGGGTGCAATCTTTTTGTAGATGTTTACTTTAGACATGATGGAGACAAAA
This sequence comes from Apteryx rowi, assembly GCF_003343035.1. NCBI lineage: Eukaryota > Metazoa > Chordata > Aves > Apterygiformes > Apterygidae > Apteryx > Apteryx rowi. The sequence continues at coordinate 505,704 of NW_020450817.1, forward strand.
GGACACAGGGGCAGGCCTGAAACATATTCAACTTACATTTCTTATTTTATCATATTTAGGTACATTTCTGTTAGGTATTTTAATGCCTATACTGCCTGAGAGATAGGCATTCTCTGTGATCTCCTCCAGCACTGGAGCCTGAAACAGTCCAGAAGGTCTGAGTGATCTCTGTAGCATATCTCAGGATAATCAGTATAAATAATGACAGAGAATGACAATGAAGAGAGAGGCATTTATTCAGAAGATTTTCTTCTGAATGCCAGGAGGCAATCAAGCTTTTGAACTCATGCATCTGGCATCCAAACACGCTGTGTTGCAGTTATTAGAAGAGTCTGGTGGATAACTTAATCAGACATGTCTTTTAATATCAGAAGTGAACAGGCATAGATTCTGAACAGCAAGGCTTTTTTTGTAGTTATGAAGGTTTGACTTGTTTACAAGACTAACCAAAAAGAAAAGTAAATGTTTCTATTTCTGAAGAGCTCAGAGTTAGGTATGCCTTTCCAGTTTCTCATGGATAATGAAGGAATTGTTATATGCTTGTTCTCAGCTTCTGTGGATTGCTAGAGCTCTTTGAAAAATCAGACAGGAAACCTTCGACTGGCACCCACCTAACCCAAACCTTCTGTACCCCGTTCTGGTGTCACAGAATGGAGGGCAGAGGAAAAGCATCTCATCACCCCACAGCCTAAAGCTAGGTGGTGTTTGTAATTAGAGACACTACTGTCCACTAATCTTTGCCACCTTAATCATCATCAGGGAAACCTTGATAGGCAGAATCACCTGGTGTTTTAACAAGATTTCCTGTCTGTGACCGAATATCTAACACTGTGTGAGATACTGTAACTCTAAACCGTAAAGTACTTTCTGGAGATGCAAGAAGTACTGAAGCGGCTTGTCCCTAAATTTGATCATGCTATGTTAGCAGATCCTGACTACATGATTTCTACCTGGACAAGGTATTTCTTAAAAATACAGTCTGCTGAAAATGGTCAGAGATTCTTAGATAAACTAAAAAGGTTCAATTATATTCTTCACCAGAGCTCACACATCCTAGATGGAAATACTGCTCTAAACTCTAGATGTGAGATGTATCCTATTCTTTGACTTCAGGTCAAATATTTTGGTTGTCTCCTTGTGTGGCCATAATGGAGGTGGAGGATATGCCCTTCTTCAACAATTTAGGAATTCTCCTAAAAGAACAGCAGGTTGCATAAAGAGCTCTTACAAGATGGTCAGGATGGACTTATGATTGTAATAGTGTTTGGAGCATTTTTAATGGACCATTTCCTGTTGATGTTATGCTAATTAAATTTCTTTTTTTCACACAGTGAAGCAAACAGAGCGTCAGAGATTTCCCAGCAGTTTCAGTGAAAAAAGGTCTTTGGAGGGCACATGTATGCTTTAACCAAAATCTCTAATGACACATTTTCAGAAACCTCTAAATTTAATAGCTGGCAAAGCATTAATGTAATCACTATTCTCCTTCAGTTCCCCAAGTACACTGGTCATGAGCTTGGTCTGGTCCACAGCAGAAAATCCCCTCAAAGGGGAAGGAAAGGAAACATGTTAAAGTTGCTGGAGTTTTTCAGACTGTGTTGCCTACCCTGACCTGTCTTGTTTTCCTCAGCAAGGGAAACTGCTATGTTATAGGCACATTCTGTCCTTTGTTTCCCCATTGAAAAGCATGAATCACCACAGAGGTTACACCTATTATATACCTATATAGATAGGTATAGCTATATAACCATACACACTGCCTAGCAAAGACTCTGCGAGGCCAGGTACAAGAGCCAAGAGCTCTTACATAGTTTCACATGCTCGCTGCTAAAATAACTTCTCACTTCTAAAACTGGTTTTCTTTTACAATCTCATTGATGACTCACAGCCCAGTGAGATGGTAACTGGTATCTTCACTTATGTAACCTTTCTGCTAGGGATCGACTGGCAGAAGGGACGATTCAGTCTCTTGGCCAGGCTCGGTCCTTGGGGATCCCTAATAAATAAGCACAAACACACACTATTTTGGACTTCCTTGCAGAACTGTGGGAAAATTAAATTAAATTGAGGAAATTAAATTAAGTTCTCCAGGCTTTGAAGAAAAGGCTTTTCCCCAGTCATAAGCAATGCACTGAACAAATGGGTTTAAACAAAGAGAACACTGAAGGGAGAGAAATAAAGTGCATGTCATGAATGTCCCTAAAGGCAAACTACCACCCCAGAATATACCAGCGTCAGTCTAAGTCCAAGTCCTTCCCCTGTAATGGTGGAATCAGGATGTAGTGGAACACAGTGGAATCAAACAAGCACTTGTGTGTTATTTATTTGTGAGATTGAGGCCTATGCTTCTGAAGCTTATTTTTCAGGTCATAGCTAAAAATGAAAGTCTGGATTTTCTTGGAGAACTGACTGAATTTCTTTTACCCTAAGCCAGTTGCCAGTGGATAATAAAAGCTGTCCTTATCTGTAGCTCTGCTGGGTAACAAGATACTTGAACACTTGAGCAAATTATTAACATTTTATACGACAAATGGGTTGAAAGAAAATAATGTAAGATAGGTTTGATTGATAGATCCCAGTTCAACTTCTTTCACTGAAAATGACTGAGGATAAACCCACTTGTAAGAACTCTTAACCAGCCATTTTTTTTCCATGTTAAAGGTTTCCAAATGTTCCTGTGTTGTCCACAAGCAATGAGGTATCTTTGCTGAGTTCCCAGGAACTGGGCATGTCAAATGTTTTAAAACTATGGCTGTCTTAGCTCATGTACAGGAATCTTAGTGAAAGTGGAAACCTCTGTCAGAGGTTTTAGTCACATTTTACGTAGTAACTAGAAATTACCTGGCCTACTTCATAATAATTCCAGAAATAATTTAAACTTTGCTGTTTCTTTTTGGCATTTTGGCAGCAGCAGCAGTTTCTGACTGCATCTTCCCACATAACAATGCTTTGAAATTGCTTGTGCACCATGACTTGCTTATACAGTTTGGTAATCCCTTATCAGAGGCTAGTCCGAGCTGTGGCTCCCACTCTCCCCAGCCTCTCTTATTCCAAAATTTTGCTCAGAACAGGTATTTTTGGCGATTCCAGAAAGCTGTGCTGTTTATTCCAAGAACCTGTTTGAAGTATTTACGCATCAAAGTTCATGCTGCCAAGAACATGGAAATTATAACTGCAATGCAAAAGATATTTAATACAACAAAGACATAATCCTAACGAAATAATTGCATATTGCATCCACTATAGCAGGCAGGAGATCTTAATGTGTGCAAAGGTATAGGACAAAAATGCTTGCTGCTCAAAACTGCAGTATAATTATTTTAATAGGATAATAATTAGGTGAAGACACATTCAGGTCATGTCAATGAGCTCTATCTTTCACAAGCAGAAGTGCAGAAATTGCACTTGTGAATGGAAAGACGATGTTCCTGCGACTTGTCCATAAACCACGTGGATGTGCTCCCATAGCAGGCTGAAGGACAGGTACCTGCGCTTTCCTCTCTGCTGGTATCATCTGTTGCTCAGCTGAGCTGAGATGTGCCTGAACTCACTGCCTTCATACTTCAGCTTGCATTGCCAATATTCCCATCGTTTCTGCAGATCTCCTCTGACAGGGTGGTATTGCCTGTTTACATATGTCAGATCTTAATGAACAGCCAAATGTCTTGATAAATGATACTCCTAAGTGCAAGCATACTGCAGTGCAGAAGCAGGGAGTCCTGCTCCTTCTGGTATCTGCTTGGTACTGCCACTGAAGTAAACGGAAATGTCACTCAAACATGTGCCAGTGTGCAGGGGGAGAACGCTAGACTACGCAAGACCGTTGCTCTTCTGGGGGGATGGTCACCATCGTGAGAATCTACAGTGCTGCCAAGCATAGTACTGTCTTCCAGCTGTGGTGAGACAGCTTGAGTAGAAACCCGAAGTATTTCTCAAGTATGGGTAAGAATTCAAAAGCATGAGTGGTAACTGCTGCCTTTTCTGTGCAAGTACGATTCCGAGAAGCTGGAAAAAAAAAACAAAAATAGGAAGTTACATTGCAACACTGGGCTATTTCATTTAGGAACAGTGAGTGCTTCCATTTCATTGTGAAGATGGTTCAACACTGTTTTGCCTTTAAGTTAGGTGAGAGAGTATGGTACTTAAAGCTAGGACAATTTGCTGCACTTGGGACTTGGGGAGATTTATTTGCTCATAGACTTTGTCTTTAATAGAACTTGTTGAGAAAAGCCCCTATGAAAGGACTGAAAGCTGTATTCTCTTTTTTTTGGGGAACATGATTTGCACCTTTAGGCTAAGGTGACCTAAAGACCTAAGAAAAAGGAATCTAGTTATAAGAAGCTCTAAAGCTAATCCTCACTCAGGGAGGATGAGGTGGTCTGTACAGTTCTTCAGCTATGGGTCCTCACTTGTGACTTTATTAAGTTAATGAGATGGCTTGGGTCACTCATCCCAGCTGAAGGATTGAGGCCCTTCTTCCTACATTTCTCTCCCCTTGTTCTCAGCAGTATGCTTTCACTATTCATCTTGCATCAACTTGCATGTCTGACCCTGAGCTGATTTAACTCTCTTACTTGGCAGAAAACTGACCCAGCAAAAAAAATGGTCTTCTGCTTGTTTAGTGAGATGGGTTAGGACTGCATGGCCAGAGAGAAGGTGGGGAGAGCAGGAAGAATACCTCTTTTATAGATCATCTCTCTCTAGCCATTTTGTATAATTTAAACCCTGGTTTCAGAGGAAGTTTGATCTCCGCACCGAGAAAAGGATCTACTCCCAGGGTATTGAACTGAATGCTTTTTTTTAGTATTTCACACACAGAATGGTCTCTTGGACTCTCTGAAACTGCAGGAATTGGCTCTAATGGAACCATGATACTTTATTTGTAGACATAAAGTTGCTGTCTGAGACTGCAGATCAGAATTAGTATCCCAAACTGGTCATGGTTCCTTCCTGCCCCAAAAGGCAACAGTTTTCAGGGCTGGGCTCGAATTGGCTGTGACACCTCCTCGTGGTCCTGCTGGATAGCCCTACTGGGGAACTAAGGGCACAGCTGTCCCAAGTGTGATGGTGGTGACTAGTAGTTGCCTCTGCCCTGTCGAAGTATCTTTTCAATCTTTGGCAGTAAAGGGGGGACCTAATGCGCTTGTAAAAAGGTGTCCCAGTCCCCCCTCAATGCCATTGGTCCAGTGGTGATCTTTCAATGTATGGGTGTGGTGGCGGTTCTGACGACCATCACTGTGACTCTGGCCTGCCCAGGGAAACAGATCAACCACACATTAACTGGATATGACACGGCATGTCTACTACGAGAGCGGGCATGGCTTTGCTTGTCTACCCCGTCGGCTGTTTGAGCGACTAATGGTCAGGGGAGACCTATCCAGTGGTCCCCTTGAGCCAATGTCTGCTCTTTTTTGGGTGTTGTAGAAGGGTGTGGACCCTGTGAGGTCCTCTGGCCTTGAGTGAGACAGCAGGACCAAGTGGTGACAACCTACCACCTGACCTCGGTCAGTAGATGAGGCATGTTGCCAACCTTTAGTTCAAAGCAGAGTAAAAGTCTTCACATGGACGGTGAGCCTGCTCAGTCTTCCGGAACCGCTGGTACTCCGTCTGTGCTTTACCTGGCTGCAAAGTGGAGGGACTTTGGGGCGGCTGGCTCATCTGTGGGGCGTAAGTTCGGGCAACCCAAATCCTATTGGCTGTACCATGCCCCTAATTCTGGCACTTCCAGCTAGACGCAGATGCTGCCTCTGTCCACCTAATGCCACGCACTGGACAAGACGTGGGCGGATGGGCCGCCTCCCAAACTCAACTCAGAAAAGGTGCCCTGTATCGTACAGGGTTTGGAAATTGCCAAAGGAAGTTGCTGTAGGAGCCTAAAGCTGTGCAAGGGAAGTGTAGCGCACTGAACCACATCAAACCGTGTGATGTGGGAGAGGGTGAACTGCCGTACAAGCGCAGTATTAGAGCATGCTGGTGTACAGGGCTGAGGATGGGGATGTGGTGAATCTGCCTGCTGGCCAGTGCTTGGCCTGTTACTTAGTTTGGGAGCTAAAATGAGCTATTTAATCTCTCTGTGATTTATTTTACCTCATGTGCAATGACTCCAAGCTGATATTCACTTCTTGCTTTATCATCAAGGAATAAAAAAGCCTTACATAAATTTTAAGTAATATAGCTTCACACCAAAGGTCAGTCCTGGAGATTGTTTTGTAAATGGAAATGTATCCTCTCTGTAAGTCAGCTGCTCTACCAAAACTGCCCCCCCAACCCTTTTTTCAAACTACACATATTCTGTTTACAGAAACGCAAAAACTCCTGTGGAGTTTTGATCCAGAGACAATCCCCAACTGTTGCAACTCACTACATTTCGATTCGGTCAGTATCATCTGGCAACAATGTGAAACTGTATTTCCGGGATTTCACCTCTCTTGGCCAGAAAAAAACCCAGAAAGTCAGAGTGCCCCTGACCCGCTAACTGCCTCTCTGCCTCTCCGCCCCGCTCCCGCCTTTTACCGGGGCAGAGCCCTCAGCACGCTCCTCGCCCTCCCTGCAGCTCGGCGGGGCTGCGCACCGCCCCTCTCCCGGCGCAGGAGCCCAGCAGCCGGGGGCGCCGCGGCCCGACGCCATCCCG